>NC_090930.1:1221591761-1221894792 GCF_040938575.1 Ambystoma mexicanum | reverse complement strand
TGCAATTATTGACGAGCATGGATACTAGACTATGCAGCATACACCAGGCCCCTCCTGCAAGCACTCAAAGAAGCACAACAGGAGAATGTAAAAATAAAATGGTCAGAAGAAATGAGCATATCGTTCAAATTACTGAAAGAGCTAATTTCAAGCGCTCCAGTACTAGCAAACCCTGATTATGGACACGAATTTTATCTATTTTCCCATTGCAAAGGAACACTTATGACAGCAGTACTGACACAAAAAACCTCCTTAGGACACAAGCCCCTGGCGTACTATAGTGGTACTTTGGATGCCGTGATGCAGGGTCATTTCGCGTGCGAACAATCGCTCGCAGCAGCCGCATTCGCGATTGAGAAGAGTGCCACAATAGTAATGGGATGCTCTGTAACATTGTTTGTGGAACACTCATTATTTGCAATACTCGAAAGATCAAAAAGCACGCTGACCACACAGCGGGCAACAGCATATGAGATCATATTGTCCAGCGCCAACATCCACATAGTGAGATGTAAAACAGTGAACCCCGCCACGTTTATCACAGAAGCGTGCACATTGGAGGATATGCAAAATCACGACTGCGCAACCCACACAGGAGAAGGAGGGGAGGGCGCAGTTGTGTGTGAAAACGCTCTCAGCGAGGGGGAAGTGTACTTTGTGGATGGATCCGCATCAATTGATATGGATACGGGAGAAAAGCATGTTGGCATGGCGGTAGTGAGATTAGAGGAAGGTGAATTTGAAACACTAGTACAGTACCGCCTCCCGTCACATTACTCTGCACAAGCAGCAGAACTGGTTGCGCTCATAGAAGCACTACACGCAGCAAAGGGCTGTGCAGTTACAATATACACAGACTCAGCTTACATGACGACGACAGTACATGGAGGTCTAGCAAGATGGGGCCGTAGGGGATTCAGGAGGGCAGACGGAACGCCAGTGCAGCATGCAGAATTGTTAAAAGAATTAATAGAGGCCCTACAAAACCCTACTGCTGTAGCAATAGTGAAGTGCCAGGCCCATACATCCAATACAGACGTTGTGTCTTTAGGGAACGCGGCAGCGGACGCTGCCGCCAAAGAGGCTTCCTATTTTCAGAAATACGACACAGGTGAGTTCATGATGAAGAACACAACAACCGAAGAACTGTCAGAAGGGTACAACATGATGTCCTTATCACAAATTCTAGAATTACAGGAAGGAGCTAGTGCAGAAGAAAAACTAACGTGGACGAAACGGGGATGCAGCCAATCAGGAACAGACCTATTATGGCGGCAAAATAACTCAGGGAAAGTGGTAATGCCACTACAGTTACTAGAAGTAGCATTTCAACAGCTACACTTCCCCGCACACAACACTAAACAGCACATCGCAGCAGAAATACAGGAAGAATGGTTTGTGCCCTGTCTCCAGGAGCATGTGTCTAGATTGGCAATGGAATATACAACATGCCAAATATACAACTCAGGAATGACATTACGCACACTTCGGGGAACAATTCCCAAACCCATTGGCCCCTTCAGAGAACTGCATATAGACTATGCAGACATGGGAGAAAGGTGTAATGGCGCACGGTACATGATCGTGGTTGTGTGCCCGTTTTCAAGGTGGGTGGAAGCAGGACCCTGTGCGCGACCTGATGCCAAAAGCGCCGCCAAGTTCCTAGTAAGGGAAGTGTTCCCGCGCTGGGGAATTTGTGACGTGATTCGCTCAGATAACGGCTCTCACTTTGTGAATGAACTCTTCAAGGAAGTTACCACGTTATTGGGTATAAAACATAAATTGTGTTCGATTTATCATCCTCAAAGTAATGGCGTAGTGGAAAAGATGAACGGCCTGTTAAAGGGCAGGTTATCAAAACTATGCTTCTCATTAAAGAAAAATTGGATTTACTGTCTACCCCTGGCACTATTTGAGTTGAGAAATCAACCAAGCAAAGACCACCATTTGTCCCCACACGAGATCGTGACTGGGAGACGAATGAACACAGCACACTCTCCACTGCGTGAACACTCAGATGCTCACAGGAGCGCCGCAATATTGGGAGATGAGTTCACAGACTACCTAAGAAAATTAACAAGGGCAGCGCGCGCAATATCGAAGCAACTCTCCCCACCCTTCACTAGAGAAGAGGGAAATGTAACAGGATCTGTCATGGAACCAGAGCAACAGCTACAGCTGATGCCAGGTGACTCAATTTATGTTAGAAGCTTTGTGCGTCGGTGGAACGCACCACGATTCCATGGCCCCTACGAAGTAATTTTTTGCACACCCACGGCAGTGAAGGTGAAAGGATTGAGGTACTGGGTGCATTTGACCGACGTACGAAAAGCATACAGCAATGTACAAGAGGAGATAGATGGGGAGGCACAGACAACAGCAAACGATGCAAATGAGTAGGATGGCTAAATAACGACTTGTGTGTGTGTGTGTGTGTGTCAGCACTGGACTTCAATGGAATAATGACTGACAAGGATATTACAAAAAAAAAAAAAAAAAAAAAAGGTTGCGTGTGTGTGTGTGCTTTCTTTTTTTTATCTTGTTGAGTGGTATGTAATTAATGAAATAATAATATTATAACATGTATATACCCTTGTCTGTGAATACCCCTCCCCCACATCCCCACCCGCTTCCATTCCCCGTCAAATGTATCGGCACAGATGGTGCCAGCAAAACGTTTACATGCATGCACTTAATGCACTTTTATATCTCAAACAGGAGCTTCCATGGCATCTAACGGGCAGCCTGCAACGGATAGAATTAGTAGAATGAGAGAATTAGTATATGAGAGATGTAGATATTCGTATGAGTGTGGATTATCAATATGCATTACATTGTTTTTTATGATAATGTTCGGCTTGGTTACATATTGGTTTATAGCGTTCATCTCTATCGAGATGTACGAGGGGGGAGGGAGTAACAACACCACTGGACCAATTAACAGTACCACCGGGCCCAATGCAACTGCAGGGGTCAATACCAAGGAAGGTGATTTTTTGATATGGGACGGAACTAAACTTGTGTGGGGGTATCATACCACACCATCCAGTGTTGTGACCTCACAAAGAGAAAAGCCACAGGGTGGAATGCAGAGCAACACAGTGTCTCCACCAGGGGTATCCACTTACAATGCCCACAGTCTCAATGACCGAAACCCGTCTGCCATATCATGGTTATATAACACCCCCACCAGCCAGCTTGCCCCCACCCCAAAAAACAATCTGCCAGATAACGTCAGGAAAGAAAACGATAAGCTACTAGAAATGCACGAAATATTATACGATGAATGGGTCAAGGGGGGCGGGAAAGAGAAAAGGGGGTCTAGTTGGTCCACTGCCCAGGGGGGTGGGAAGTACATGAGCAACAAGAACAACAGACGAAAGAGAGAAGCAGGGAGGAGAAAGTACGATGAGTACTATGGGCTAGGTCTAGATGAGATGGAAGACCCACGACACCCCCATCAAACAAATAAATGGTATGCAGACATGAGTGCCACAGCTAAACAGACAACAAACGAGAGCTGTTATGTCTGTTCCCTCATCCCCCATGCATCAGGTACACCCAAAGTGTTGTTACCTAAAGAGTTGCCTATTGTGGATGCCCAATGTCTCCTTCATCTCACGCTGTGCAGGATTAAGAACACCTTCCAGGCACACGAAGTGACTTTTCAAATGCTGCAGAACGAGAAAACGTGTTACCCAAAAACGACAGGAGTAGTATGTTTGAAAGAACCATTTTTTGTGATAAAAGGGACACTTTTTTCTGACAACAAGCAGAAGGATGAAGAAGTACTGTGCAAAGCGGAAGCACTAAGAGGTGTGGCGTCGGATAAATTACAGTGGATAGTGGAGACATGTACACCAGTATGGAGAGAACACATTTCAAAGCTAACTTGGGTAACTGCCATTGAAAAGCCGTTCAAACTACAGAGCGAAATGGACTATAAACTGTGCTTTAAAGGAGAAGGGAGAACCCCCATGGGAACAAACAAGAACTGCAACAAGACCCTCGTTATCCCAGACCTAAGGAAAGGGACAGCGGCCCTGATGGACACGTACTGGGTGTGCGGCAAACAGGCATACCTACACCTCCCCCAGTCATGGAGTGGCAGCTGCTCAATGGCCACTCTGCACTCAGCCCTGATGGTGATACCAGAAAGCCACGTCGATGGGACACGGGAACGCATGCAGAGTGTGGCTCAACCAACTGCAAAGACACAAATATATGTCCTGTCTTCGGGAAACAAGGAAGAAGTGCTGACCCGTAACAGGCGAGCATCAAATTACATATCAAAGGCATCATCAGAACTATTGGCTCAAATCCCAGACAAATATCGATTATTTAGCTCAGCAGAAACATTTTTTGCCTCACTCGTCTCAAGTGTCCAAGCACGGGCAAACGCAAAATGGCTCCAGATAACACGCTGGGAATTAATTCAGCTGGCGAACGACACTGAAGAAGGATTCAATATCATCAGAGTTGAACTAAGAGCCTTACGACTAATGACCATGCAAAACAGATATGTTCTAGACCTGCTGACGGCGATGGACGGTGGTGTTTGCCGAAAAATAGGAAGTGCCTGCTGCACTTTCGTACCTTCTGAAGACGCAGAGAATGGCTCCCTGTCCCATGTGATTGAAGCAGTCCACAACCTAGGAGAAAAAATGAAAATGGAAGGTGGAGCAGAAGCGAGTACCTGGTTCGACAACATCTTCTCCTGGGTTCCCTCATGGCTTGGAACAACTGTGAAATTTTTAATACCAGCTGTTGTGTTCCTCCTTCTACTTTTTTGCCTGTGCCAGGTGGGTCTTCGAGTCTGTGCTAACGCAGTACCAAATGGTGCAATGATGATGGTGACAATGGGCAACTCACACAGTACAATAAAAACAATGCAAGAAGCACAAGTACAAACAGGGATAGATAATTCGCCAAGGTACCAACTGGTGCCCATATACCACGATAAAGATATTGTAGATAAGTTGTGGCACACCACCATCAAAGAGCCCCGTATACTAGAATGGTATGAGGAAGTTTGGGTAGATCTAGAAGCAGATGGTGGGTGCATATATCTAACGTGTACCCCAGATGAATATGCCCGGAGAGGTGAGAGCTTAAGAGCGGTATGCAGAGCATGGATGCCCATCAAAGGAACTCCGGCATGGGATGAGGCGGTGATGGACGAGGCAGAATGTAGGAGGATAGAAGAATTAAAGAATTCGTTACTTTAGTAACGAAAGGGGGGAAATGTAGGGGAGGACTGGTCCAAGACGACCCCCCTCGCCTACGCTTTCTCCCCAGGTGAGGACTATGGCTCCTTTGGGCGTCCCCTCATGCCACCCGGGCCCAGGTGGTGGAGGATTCACCCACTGGAGACATTGCCCGCACGTATTAATTGCCCACACGTATTAAAACGTAGCTAGGCCTAGAAACCATTTTTGTCTGGTAAAGATGGTGTGAGCTCAGCGCACTGTAGCGCGGCCCCCACCCTTGGAGGGCTTCAGTCATCCTTGTTGCCGCAGCACCCTGGCAGATCCGCTGCGAGCAAGTTCCCACGAACAAGACGGACATGAGCTAGTGTAATACACTAACATTGTATCAATTCACCTCCCGCAGTGTATCATCGCTCCCAGCATGACCCGGCCAGCAGGCCTAGGCAAATGAAAAGAACAGTAAAATGGTCATTATATGCCAGACAATCTTTGTATATTAATGTTGAGACTACTTGCAAAGGATGCTTTTCTCTCATAAAATCCCTTATATTACAAAAGCCTGTAAGATGTATACTTACAAGAGATCATGCCCCCATGATATAAGCGATGGTGAGCATATACCATTGCAGTTGGGTACTAATAATAACGGCACGCACCAGGAATCTGGCTGTTACGTGCATGACTGGAAAACTTACACCCCATGGGCTCGTACCATAACTGAACTAATGCTGCTAGAGGACACAAGAAAACGAATGTAACCATACAAAGAGCCTGTGTGAAGAATGCATGGGAAGGCGCATGTCATGTGTGCATGTCCAGGCCGCACATGTGCCACCACCGTCACGAACAGTGGCGGGTTACTTTCTATGTTCTCCTCCAATCCTAATTCTACCTCACTTACTGCAAATATATGCATATAACTAAATACTGTACTTGTTAAAACATAACGTATGAATAAGGTGTTCAGACTGGGTATAATCGAGACACATCCAGCAAAGCTTAAATGCATGTTTTGTATTGCACTGAATAAGTATTATAGAGTGTTCAAATGTTTGTGATGTTTTTACCTAAATCGGCAACACACGAGGGAGATACCTTTGTGAAATACGTGCAAGGCCATTCCCCCTCCCACCCTGCGAAGGCTGCCAAGGCATGAGAACAGAGGCCGCGCCGCACTGCTCTACCTCCCCCAACCAGACTGGAGCCGCTTCAAAGATTTGTAACCCCCTCTGTAGCACCCAAGGCCACCACCCGCCACCTGCATTATTTACAACACAGCAGTAAACCTCTGCCTGAACACAAACGCCCCCTCGTAAACCTCACAACCCACCGGACCATCGCAGACTTATGGCCCTGTGCAATCAAGACACCCAACACTTTGACAACACACAGCGGAACATCCATAACAACTTCTAACAAGGCAGAAAGACATGTACCGCCCGTCCCAGGCCCTGGAGCTTAGCCCCTCGACCTATGGCCCCGGTCAACAGGACACTGGTAACCATGCCCTGACGTATTGCCTCCAGTCCCCTCACAAGGTGCATTCCTCCTGTGTTGCATTAACCTGTTGTATAACCTATCGAAAGATTTACTAAACAAGATAATACCAGAATGTTTGAATGACTGCGGTGTGCACGGCTTAGGGCTAACAAGTCAGGAAAAGACATTCATCTCTGCCACTGGCCGCGATGGCCCCACAACACCGCCTGGATGAACTCCGCCACCCTGCCAGGCCCAGCCCAACCCACGAGGCTGCCCAGTGACGTCTTCCAGCCAAAGCCAACCACATCACAGCAGCACCTATAGTTAGTCATCGCCACCCAATCCCCATGAACTTGTGCCCCCTATAGTGTGTAGGTTCTTATGACGTTTTTTGTAAATATATACGCCTGTCTTTGCTATTGTCAGACAGAGCGCTCTCGGAGTTTGCAGAGTTCTTTGCATGCCCTATTCTGATTGATAAACTCCCATTTACGCTCACCCGCTCTCTGTCTTGGCCTTATTCCCATTTCGGGAGAGTCCTTCATTGTCTCTCATTGCGGGGAGGATCGTGCTGTTTGGGGACGCTTGCCTTCAATCCTCATAAAGAAGCGCAAGGCATCCGCGACTCTGCCTATTACGCTTTACAAAAGGAGGTCAGGGCACCACCTCCAATAACCTGTGACCTTGCTGATAACTAACCAACTCACTACATCTCAGAGCAAAGCACTGGAAGTGTTCCATACTAGGGCCCTATAATTTGTGACTATTATTTGTAAATTGGAAAAAAGTTTTCATGTTGTAGATTTTTTAACTTCATAAATGGAGTGTTCAGAAATGCTAATGAAGATGGGTCAAGTGGCACTTCCCCGAATTGGAGCCCAGTAACTAAATGTATTTATTTATATTTATATAGCGCGCAAGCAGCCCAGGGGCATTGAGGCGCTGTTACTTGCAATAACTTACATGGTACAGGCATGATAGCGATTGTTGACATATTATGAATACTACAAGACATCATACTGTTGTTATAGATATTGCATTTGGTCGTATATTACAACATATATGATAAGTATTCGTGCTGATGTCTTGGGCCTTATGTGAAGAGGGTAGTTTTCAGAGTTTTGCGGAAGGTGGTGAGGGAGGCCTCACCATGGATAGTGGGAGGTAGGGCATTCCAGTGAGTGGGCCGAAGATAGGGGAAGCTGGATCTGCCCACTTTTACACGTTTTACTAGTGGCACAGAGAAAATGTTGGTGTACGGTAATCTGGTTGGCCTGGTAGTGGAGACGGGGTGGATCCTTTGAGAGAGGTATGCTGGAGCAGTGAGGTGAATGCACTTGTGGGTCAATGTTAGGGCTTTGAATACAATCCTTTCTTTTATAGGGAGCCAGTGGGCTAGTTTTCTGGCGGCTTCAGAGATGTGTTCTCTTTTAGCAATGTCTTGGGCTGCCCGGAGAGCATTGTTCTGTATTACTTGTAGTCTCTCTAAGTTTTTGTTGGAGGTTCCTAGAAAGAGTAAGTTGCAGCAGTCTAGCCTGGAGCCGGTGATGGCTCTGGCTATGTTGGTGCAGTTCTCTTTGGAGAGAAAGGGTCTGACTGCGTTGATAAGTTTGGCATGATATGCAGCTGCGGATGCTATTGTGTTGACTTGTCTATCCATGGATAGGCTGGAATCCAGGTAGACTTCCAGAGTTTTGACAGAATCGGAGACCGGAATTTTAATGGAGTCAATGGTGAAGTGGCTGAATTGGGCATCTAGATTTTTTAGCGTGTCGGGGGAACCTACCAGGAGGAGTTCCATCTTGTCAGAGTTGAGGCATAGTTTGTTGTCTGCCATCCAGGCTTGGATGGTGTTGTAAAGGTTGTTGAGGGTCATGGAGTCAGTGTCATAGTTACCTGTGAGAGTGAGGAGGATCTGAGTGTCATTGGCGTAGTTGATGTTTGAGATTCCCATAGCGTCGAGGATGAGGAAGAGTGGTCGTGTGAAGATGTTGTATAGGGTGGGGGAGAGACAGGAGCCTTGGGGTACACCACAAAGTATAATGGTTGGTGATGCGGCGGCTAGGTCAGAGAATACTTGCATGGTTCTGTCTTGTAAGAAGGAGGTGATCCAGGCTTTGGCCTCTGGGGAGAATTTGGCAGTGGAGGAAAGGTGGTGGCATAGGACGCCATGATCCACGAGGTCGAAGGCTGTGGATAGGTCAAGGAGTAGGAGAAGTGCTGGAAACCAATTATTGCATCGGGAGGGGATACTATAGGTCCAATCCGAATCATGAGCCAATAAACTGGCACCTCATAAATTAGATATTTTGGTGTATGATTAGGGGTTTAAAAGGAGACACACAATGGGAATTGAGAGAGCTGTCTGAAATGATCTGAGTGGGAACTGATGAAATATTGTAGGCAAACCAAAATTGCCTGGGAGATGGAAGGACTAAGAGGAACAGCAGGACAAGAGACAGAGTTTGGGTATCTATTACCAAGAGAGGCAAATAGATGGATGCTGGAGGCTATGCATGATTAATGTTGGAGTCTGACCAGGCCCCTGTCCTTTAATAAGAGATGAAACAGGAGGCTTGATGTCTTCTCCTGAGGACAACCGGAGAAGTTCAATGTAAGTAAACTTGTCCTACAGAACTAGGTACTTTGGGGATCCGGCTGAATTAATACATTTCATTTATTTATTCAGTGGCATGCAGAAGTAGACCCCTTGCCTTTTATTAGTAAGTAATAATTTACTTAATTTCCAAATAGCCAAATGACACAGGACCTTTTTGTGGAAGTTTGAAATCTACAGCATCTCTCCCAGTGTGAATAAAGCTATAGTCATTTAAAGTAATTTTAGGACCACATATATCCTTTTTACCAACCTCACAATTCCCTAACAGGAGGCAGTGGTTGCATTTTTATAAACAAAATTCTCTACTGTTCACCATTCCCCAGACCCTGTCTTAAATCAGAGGTGTTCCAAATGATAAAATGAATATCTGGGTTTGAGCTGTGGCAGTAAAGTGTCTTGCCCAGTTAAGCAGAGTGCATTCACTGATTGAAAAAGACACACCCTCTACTGGGAGTGTGAAAGAGACTCCAAATTTAAGAATGATTTTTCACTGAAGGTTGGTAAAGGAAAAAGGGTCAGTACATTTTAAGAAAAGCATTTTTGTTAAAGGTTGATTGTGTTCCAACCTTGTTAGAAATAAAACTTGCACATGGATGTCAGAGCTGAATAGCCCTGCACATGAAAAATGTTTTACAAATTGGAAACTGCTACATGTTATTTAAAGTAAATCCCATGCAAAATGTATAGTAATGTTAAATTGTTCTGTCATGTCCAAGGTGTTGCTTAATGCTTTACATTAGGTGAATGTTCAGTGACCCCATCATTTGAAGTGTTCATTCTACCTTTGTGTCTTTATATATGAGAGCAGGTTTGATGTTGAGTTTTGACTATTTTGTGAATTCTCTTCTCAAAAGTGAATAGTGTTCAACTTATTTGTGTTGAAGTTTGTGCCACCGAGTAATATGACGTTTCTACTGATCATCCATGTGCTAGATTGATGTTGTCTACTACATGTTACATATATATTCTTTCTGAACACCAGCCTGATTCTTGGCTTATCTATTGCACAGGTGTGAGGGCTGATAGTGGTGAAAAATGAGTCAGAGGCAGGGCTAGTGAAAGAGCTGATAAATTGTGTTATTGATGAGGCGCTCATGATTGATGAGGGAAAGAATTCCAGGCATTGATTGTTGCCTCATAAATATCTCCAACAATAATTAATTTACCTTTTCTGCTAATGTGGGCTGATGGAAGGCTATACTCTCAAAAGGGGTATGAAGGTGGTTCAGTAGCAAACCAAACAGTGAATTATAACAGTCCAAAATTAATGAATATATAATCAAGGTTCTATAAAAATCTATACTTTAATCAAGCACACAGTGCAATAACTAAGTAGAAAACACTGTAACATCCCACCCCTGTAGAAGGCACATAGAATATGCAAAGATGGCAGGGAGTCAGCACTCTGGGCAATGGTACAGCGGCAGAACAGGCAATTAAAAACCACAATGTTCAAAAAGGATATTTCTAAAGTTTACAAAAAGGAATTCAAATAACTTAGGGCCTAGCAATGTAACAAGGGGCGGTTGGCAGTCAACATTACATTTTTGCAGACTTCTTGGCACTTGTGCAAAGATTGGGAGAGTGCAAAAGGCTGATACAGTGGTTCCCAGTGATTTAAATGTATTGAACAGTTCTGGAAACATGGTAAGTAGTTCAATGGCAAAAAACTATAGGAACCCGGATGGCTTGGCTCTCAGGCTGTTGTGAAACCCAATCCAACTGCTCAGGGACAAGCTGAGTCCTTTTCATGGGCCCCAAACATGGGGAGGCTGGCACACAAAGGCAGAGGACCTTCAATGCATTGAGGTCCTAGGTACTGCTATGGCTGGCAGAGAGGCAGGTCTTGCTCCAGGAACAGGTCACTTCTCAGGTTGCTGTGAGTCCCACTCCATGGACAATATTGGTCTTTGTTCTTGGGCTCCCAAACACGATGGACGCTGGCACACAACTGCAAGGGTCCTTCCTTACTCTGTTGTCATGGGTACAGCTGTGGCGGGCAGAGAGGCAGGTCATGTTACAGCAGCAGTTTCACCCCCAAGTGTCCCTGGGGATGGTTAGGGGACAATGCTTGCCTCTGCCATGGAACACCTACCTTCACATAACCAATGGAGGACTCTGGAAAGGATATCTCTCCCAACAGGGCCCAAATGAAATTGTCTTCAAGGGTTGGAGTTCAAAAGATGATTCAAAGATGATTCAAAGAAGTGGTGTGAGACCCCTTCTGTTAAAAGAAAAGGCCCACAGCTGACTGGACAAAAGCTTGCCTGCCTTAGTGGTCCAATCCCTGATCTTGAAAGAAGTGGGCTTTGCCCCTCAGACATCACACCCAAAGAGCGTTGCTACAGAGGAAGTGGAGGGCACAGGAAGGAGAGAGAGAGGCAGTAATAAACAAGGTGGTGCAAGTCTTCCTCCACTGCACAGAGCCATGTCTGTCCCTGACTACCTCCTCAACTTCTCACTGGGAATAAAGGCCTTTAGAAATGCAGGACTGGTTGTGTGGCTATCTCTGGTGGAGTGTGTTACCTGCCCACACAAATAGATCAGAGAAGGCCCCTGGCCATTCAAGGTTCCTGTCCTGTGATTTGGCAGGCTCAACCTGTCCGGTCTGAAGGCACATCAGCTTCCACAGCTGAACTTGACTAAAAGGAGCTGACACCTGTGTGACCTCAAATATGATGTGGCTGCAATGACAATAAGTAGGGCATGCACCATGCCTTAACTCAAGCATTGCTTACCTTTAAAGTTAACCTGTGGTTATGCATGGGGTATGCATGATAATTATAGTCTTGGTAAAGTGGCACCTATCTTAAATGTGCTGGGCTGCAGACTCAGCTGTCACTGCAGCTGTCAAAGGGGCGGCTGTGACCTGTGACCCTGCTCTGCGCCACTGGTAGAGCAGGCCCTGCAAATCAGGATATTAATGCAGCAGGACACACGTAGACACAATGCTTTGGGCAAGGGATTTTTGAAAGGGGGTTCTGATCAAAAGATTACCCTTTCAGAGTTGGAATTACCTTTATAATTGTATTATTTAATAAAATCAAAAAAGGTAGGGCTTTCACACCCTTGCCAGACAGCAATTCAGAACGGTGGAAGTGGTGTTTTAAAAGGCACGTCCTCATTCATAAATGTGGTGCGACATTAAATGTGTGAAAAAGAATTGCGTCCCTCGTGCCCATTTGGAACGCTTACAGTGATGTGTACAATGAATTTAGAGCGTTTCTGACCTCATTGTTCTTCTTTTAACATTTCATAATTACACAAACTTTACAGTCCGTCATATTAAAATGTGCTAGGTTGCCCGGAGTTAACGATACATTTGAGCCAGACGTGCAACATTTGCTCATACACAGAGCCTCGAGAAATGTGCTGGACACTTTTCTGAGCACAGTGATCAGTGTATGTCTCAGAATCCTGCAGCTCAAAAAGTGCCTCCTCTGCTATATTGTAAACTGGGCCTTTATAATAAGAAAAATGTATTTGCACCCTACAATCTGGCAGAGAGTGTTGCTATGGGCATTGTTTAGAAGATATAAGCTTCAGCATTCACTTAGAAATCGAACAAGTAAAAAAATCTAGGCGGATTAAAATAAATCGATTTTGCAATGGAACCAAGTGTTTTCTTCTGAGTGAGCTGCTGTACAGACAAAGCTGATAGAGTTGTATTTTGTTTCTCGTAAAAAACAAACAATTGGACGGTGTCCAACCCCAGAGACGCAGCACCAGGCTGCTTAGACATCTTTGATGGAATTCTTTATGTCTGCTTTTGTTCTTTCCCTAAAGCTCTTGTCTTCGAACATGAACTACTAACAAGCCTAAGGATGGAACCATGTTAGGAGAATGTGCCTTAGAAGTTATATTATCCTTGCAAGATATTTATCGTTTGTCCCATTTCAGCTCTGGACAAAGTTTATTTTCGAAGTCCCGCTGTGGTATATCTGAGCTTTTCATTATACGTTTACGTTCTACTGCCATGTTTCTTTGCGCTTATTTCACATTCAGACTTTTCAACTCTGCTCTTTTATACCACGCTTCCTTTACTTCTTTTCCCTCCCAAGTATACAAGTATGTGTCGTCCAGGGATGGGGATTCTGTGTTTAGACGTTTCGCTCTACTGTCCTTGATTTCAATGCAGTGCCTTCTTTTATCAAGCCAGACTCAGGGAATGTGTACTAGAAGACTCAATTGACAAACATCTTTGGGGGCAGAGATTCGAGGGGACTTTGAAGATGGCCCACATCCAAGAAAGAGTCTTTCTTTGGGAGAAGTATGAAAACAAAAAAGAAACGCTCAAGCAATGCATGAGCAGGGATTGGCATTTCTGGGAGACAGGAGCCGTTTAGCCTTATAAACAGCCTCGCAGAGTTTGGTTGGCTTGACACCAAAAGCTACCAAGAGCTAAGTTTGGCTTGACCGCCATATAGTGACTTAAAAATACACCTATGTGATTTGTTTGAGAGTATGTGTAAATGAACATTGGGACACATCTGAAAAACAGTTCAGACATGAACTGTCTCATTTAATGCAAGAAATAGTTTGTCACTCACATGATGGTTACATTTAAGGCACACATTATTACAACACCTGGTTCCTCACGGGTAACCCTTACTTATCAGATGCCCAGGAGCAACATGTTGCACCTGCGCAACTCATTCTTATTTCTATAACTGAATGCGTGCTTCTTTTTTGAGCAGGTCAATGTTGTCATTGTGGCATCTAACCCTGAAGCAGGGAAGCAGCAAGCATGGGCCAGGCAGCATTCTTCGGGTAAGAAAAGGTGAGATGTTTGTAGTCACAAGGTACAAGCAGGTAGTTAGGGAAGAGACACAATGAAAGGTAATCATCATCTCCATGCTCGCATCCTGTCTGCCTCCATCCGCCAAACCTGGAACCCTCACCCACACACATTCTACAAACCACTCTCAACACTCCACCAGCACACGCCATGCCAACCACCGTGCATGCATCCACGTCTCAATTCCCCCAAGGGGGACTTGGCACCGGGAAATTCAAAGCAAGACTGACACATTTCCAAGAGCACAATGGGATGGTTTCTCTGCCCCTTTCAGTCTTCTCTTCTTCTTACTCCTGTGATCATCTCGCGGCATGCCGCTTAGTGCTGTGCAGCTGCCCAAACACTAACATAGCTGGGATGACTTCTCTGCCCCTTTCGGTCTTCTCTTCTTCTTACTCCTGTGATCGTCTCGCTGCATGCCGATTAGTGCTGTGCAGCTGCCCAAACACTAACATAGCTGGGATGGCTTCTCTGCCCCTTTCGGTCTTCTCTTCTTCTTACTCCTGTGATCGTCTCGCTGCATGCCGCTTAGTGCTGTGCAGCTGCCCAAACACTAACATAGCTGGGATGACTTCTCTGCCCCTTTCGGTCTTCTCTTCTTCTTACTCCTGTGATCGTCTCGCAGCATGCCGCTTAGTGCTGTGCAGCTGCCCAAACACTAACATAGCTGGGATGGCTTCTCTGCCCCTTTCGGTCTACTCTTCTTCTTACTCCTGTGATCGTCTCGCTGCATGCCGCTTAGTGCTGTGCAGCTGCCCAAACACTAACAGAGCTGGGATGGCTTCTCTGCCCCTTTCGGTCTTCTCTTCTTCTTACTCCTGTGATCGTCTCGCTGCATGCCGCTTAGTGCTGTGCAGCTGCACAAACACTAACATAGTTGGGATGACTTCTCTGCCCCTTTCAGTCTTCTCTTCTTCTTACTCCTGTGATCGTCTCGCTGCATGCCACTTAGTGCTGTGCAGCTGCCCAAACACTAACATAGTTGGGATGACTTCTCTGCCCCTTTCAGTCTTCTCTTCTTCTTACTCCTGTGATCGTCTCGCTGCATGCCACTTAGTGCTGTGCAGCTGCCCAAACACTAACATAGCTGGGATGGCTTCTCTGTCCCTTTCGGTCTTCTCTTCTTCTTACTCCTGTGATCGTCTCGCTGCATGCCGCTTAGTGCTGTGCAGCTGCCCAAACACTAACATAGTTGGGATGACTTCTCTGCCCCTTTCAGTCTTCTCTTCTTCTTACTCCTGTGATCGTCTCGCTGCATGCCGCTTAGTGCTGTGCAGCTGCCCATACACTAACATAGCTGGGATGACTTCTCTGCCCCTTTCAGTCTTCTCTTCTTCTTACTCCTGTGATTGTCTCTCAGTATGTCACTTAGTGCTATGCAGATGCCCAAACACTAGCATAGCAACCAACATATTCACAGTCGTAGTTAGTAAGAAACATGCTCCCAGGAAAGCTTTTTCTTTATACAACTTTCCTCCATGGAAATCGCAACTGCATTTTGTCTGAATTCTGGTTGATTTTTTTAAGAGTGCGGCCCCTGTGCCACACTGACTTGCTTCACTCATTTTGTTTAGGATATATTGGTTAGTCTGTATTTCCAACAGAGCAGAGAATGCGTCGTCCTATATTTGTCGCCTAGTTTTACAGTTCGTAGCTAGCCATTTTCTGTGGAGCACTACAGGGATTACTGTTGTCCCTTTAACGTGTCTTTAAATAAAGTGCCTGCTACTTTTATGATGTGTACAGGGTGTGGCAATGATCCGTGATTTTATATTTTTCCGGTTCACAGATGAGCACGTTATTGTTTACCTATTTCCTCAAACTTGCTGGCACACGTCTGACAAGCGCTGTTGTTTGTGCCATCTCCTTTGTTGGCCATCTGCCCTCCTCTTCTCTTCAGAAATTGCCATGAAACGTGCATGCACATTTGCGATAGTCCATCCCCGGCCTTCTAATAAGTGCTTTGTGTGTAGGTAAAATGATTTAGGCTCCGTTTTGGGAATGACGTGTCACTACTTTTTTTCGTGGGCAGAATATGAGGTGGCAGTTTGTTCCTGAATGACAGTCATCACATGTTTGAATGTTAATGTTGCAGGCCCTTCCAGGGTTTAGCTTGGGAAGTCCCAGCTTGAATTCTGGATAACAGTGCAGGACCTGGGGCCATATGAGATCACTGACTACAAGATCCAAGCACTTGAAGCTGAAGGGCGATGGGAGACACCGTGGTGGACTGCTGATGCAAGGAGCATGGACCAGCCAGCCTCTGCCTACTAGATCTCTGTCTTCACATCAACTGGAAATGCTTGAACTAGGTGACTTCATCCTCTGCACTGATCGGACCAATACGTCCAAATCCCTGTTCTGAATCCTTTGCTTTTCCAAGATCAGCATGTTGGCCTGGTCTGCATTTGGCCGGCACCACCCTGGAACTGGACAGCACTGTTTCATGGACACCTGCCTACCTCATTGCTGCACGTGTTTCTATCATTCTTCGAGCTGTACTGGAACCTCGCCTACCTGCTTCTGCCATCTCTTGCCATGCACTAGAGCCTGAAGGAACCCAGCGTCTAACCGTGATCCGCCTGAGGGCCTCAAGAATGTGTTCTGGGCCACACCAACGTCTGTTCCTGAGGGGTTGTCCTGTGCTGCTGGAATTGAACTCAAATGTTTTCACCCTATCTAAGGGTCCCTGAACGAGCTTGACCTCTCCATCCATGGAAGCCTTGTAAGCCTTTAGCAAGTTCAGCCAAGGTTAGCCCCATTGTCCCCACAGATTACCTGTTCTGGAGTGTCACAAGACAAAGTCTCAGAGTCCAGTTACCTTATATCTCTGTAAACTGTAGACCCCATACCTGCATTGATGTTAATTAGGCATAAAGCCCTTGTTTAAAAGTAACAATCTGCCAGGCCATTGGAATTTTGGCCTGGGCCAGGAGTCCGTTCTGCAGACACCCAGAGCCTAGGGACTGGTAGGATATACCCCCCCCACACACCTCTTGTAGCTGGAGGACTAACTGCCATTGTTTTACAATGATATTTTTCAGGACTCTGCACAGTAAGATCATCTGTCTGTAACAGACTGAACTCTAAAAAGGTAGGGTTGGATATTGAAAGCATTGTTCTTGTGTGTTAAGGCATGATAGCCATTTTAAGGCCTGTGAAAGTACTCCTTCGCTTTTCTATCTCACTTTACAGTGGATGTACCTATGTCTGTTTTAAATTTTAAAGTGGAAGGTAAACCTTTTTTGTGCTAAAAAAACGGTGTGTGTACACATATTTATTGTGATTTTTCTTACCAGTACTATGTTGAGCTTGATGCTGGTTTTTCTTTAATAAATCATGCAGTTTTCGACTTTCATTCGTGAACGTCAATTTCTCAGCAGTCTTTGACCTTGTTAATTGTATTTCACACAAAGTCTCCCTCCTCCTGAGTCCAAGCATGGCTGCTCAGCTTCTGTGTCAGTGAGAGTTGATAATAACCTAAGTGTAAACTGGTTGCACCTTTAGGTTGGCTTCTCAGAACCCATTTCCATAGTAGGTTCAGAAAATATTCCTAAAGATCTGGTGGCAGCTGGTGGCATAGCTGGCGCCATCCAAGGCACAGTGAAGCAATCAAAGAGCTTTTGTTTCACAGACCAACATAGGGCTGCATTTAGTAAGACTGGCACTGCTATAGGCTTCACTGTAATCCAGGACACATTCACAGAGGAGTTTCTGCCCCAATTACAAGTTTAGAAACTTCAAGCATTTTGTAGTTACAAAGGCCTCTATGTCACTGGAGTGAAGGCTGACTTGGTAAAAAGTATCCTTAAATATCAGTCTAAACCACTTGTTTCTTCCAACAGGAGGAGGAAAAGGAGTGGTCGTGTTCTGTTACCAACTACATTCCTTCCTTTCCGAATCCCTCCCTAACCTACTCTACTGAGGCATTCCTTGATAGTGAGTAGGAGCCCCACATAGTTAAAAATAGAGAAAATGACTTGAGACTAAAAAGTTAGCCACTGAAGTTAAAATACTGGAATTAGGAGAAAAGAGGCAGGAGTGGGGTCATTAGAAGAGATTGAAGCACTTGAAATAAGAAAGCTTGATGTTAACAATTCTTCTATTGTTTGAAGAGAGATCTAGTGGTGTAACTACTTCCAGGTCTTCTCGTCATTCCAGATTTCTAAGGTATCTGGTGAGTATTTATTATGCAAAAAATGGCATGTTGAATGTGTTATTTGCTTTTGGGTTAGCCTATGAAATGTAAGGTTTGAGTGTGGATGGCCAGGCTGCCTGTATTCTTCGCAGACTCATTCATAGTGTTTAACTGTAAAGTTGAAAGCTGGTGGCAAGAGAGAATATGGTTGCATGAAAGAAGCAGTTTGGGAAAACTCCTGCCCATAAGGTCAAATGACCAAAAAAAGGAGGAGGGGTCACCAATTGTAGGGACTCCAATAAAAGAATAAATGGATGGATTTATGGCCACAAAGCTAAAACGTTGAAGACATGGTCCATTTGGTCACACTGGAAGGTATGTTTGATTCATGTACCACAGAGCTGAAGCAACACTTCACTAGTGCTAATGATTTGGCAGTAGTTGCTGACTTATGGGTCTCATATGGGAAGTTAAGCAGCATAGGGAATCTGTTGGGGGGAAACAAGAGTTGATCACCACAAGTCCCCATATGAGAAAGCTTTTGGAGAATCTGTGCTTTTTGAGGCTGGTTATCATGTGCAGGGTAACCACAGAAGTAAGAGTAAGAACTTGGGGGACATATCTTTAAATGTACAATTTCTCAGCATAAGGAGAACATATGTGCAGGTACAACCATCGCTTCTGCTGAAGAAACCATTGGTGTGGAGGCCAAAATTGTTTTAAAATCCTGTGGGTCTTGTGAGCAGCAAGTGATAGATGCCTACATTGAGGTTACTGAAAATATCAATAACAATGTCAATGCAAGTGTTCTGATCAGTGCAGAGGATCCATTGGGTTCAGAGACAGTGGGGGCTTTAGGAGAGCGGTGGACTACACCACTGCTTATACAGAAGATGTGGATACTGCTCCTCTGAGGCTCACATAAATGGGTGGAAGGTATGCATTAAATGTTTCCCGTGATGCCATTTACCTTAAAAGTTAATGATATTACTTTCTCTCTGTATCTCAGTATTTAGAAGTAACCCCCTAATAGGGAGCTTTTATGCAAAAAAGTCAAGACATGTCAGTGACACAGCAGATCATAAAAGGACAAAAAAATTCCTAACCAAGAATTCCCTGCATAAGCCAAGTCTGAGCCTAGACCTAAACCAAAGGCAAAGGCTATCATAGAAAGCAATACGAGTATGAAGAGATCTGTTCCTTCAGCACCACCAGCAAATGCATTGATGTCTTACACAACTCGCAAGGAGTTCGAGGAGGTGACCCACTCTATAAAGGATCTGAGCCATAGAAACCCATATTTTAATTTTTAAAGCATGGACCTAGCTCGAGAGCAGCACAGTTGTGTAAAGAATGTCGGTAGATGGCATTTGGGCTGGCAGCTTTTAACAGTAGCGCAGTACTTTGAGGTCTGAGTGTCGATTATGTGGGTCCATTGGAATTAGTCCTTGGTCAGGTGTTGTTGAAAGAGCCATGGTTTGAGAGATTTGCAAAATTGGGGAATTGTGGGGACATTCAGAGCCAACACCGGGATTGAGTTCCAGTGGGTGGGTGCTTGAGAAGAGACAGATTGTTTGCGTGTCCTCGATTTACAGACCAGTTGTGATTCAAGCTGGTTTGTCAAATTGCTGTGCCAGGAGACCATGCAACAAGATATGTGGAGCTCAGCCGACAAGTATGCTTGTGTGCTACTGGCAATTGCTTTGTAAATGGTACATGTAGTCTTGAACAGTATCCTGGCCTCGCGTGGAAGCCAATGTAGTTGCTGTAAAATGAGGGTAATTCGGTCAAATTTCCATGCTCTCGGAATAAACAATGCTGAAGCATGGTGGACTGCTTTTAGGGGAGCCACATGAGCAGCTGGGAGCCCTATCAGGAAAGCATGGCCCCCATTGATGTGTGAGAGCATGACGGACTGCGCTACGGTCCGGAAGTACTGCGGCAGGATGAAGGGTTCAATTTTTCAAAGGGTAGAGATTCTTAGCCAGGCTATTTGAGACTTCTTGGCTATGTGCTTCTGGACAGACAGATTGTTGTCAATGGTGAAGCCTAAGGATTTTGCTGACTAAGGGTGTTGTGGATCAAATCCTTCTAGCTGCATATCATTGAGCCATTGTTGGACAAGTTGTTTTTTAGCAGGCAGACCTATGAGGATTAATTCAGTCTTGGATGGGATTAGTTTGAGATAGGCAGTCGAAATTCAGGACTGGATGATGGCTAAATAATCATGGAGGCAAATTATGTCCTGCCCACTATTTACTCCCAGGTACAACTCAGTATTGTCTGTGTATTGGTGAATGACTATATTCAGGTATTTGAGGAGGGTGCACAGAGGCTCCATGTAAAGGTTAAAGAGGATTGGTGAGAGGATGGAGCCTTGGGAGATTCCACAACAGCAGACCTGGAGTTGGTTAGAATGCAACAAGCTCATCTGAACATGCTGGTGTCTGCCTGAGAGGTAGGGGGTCACCCAATTCAGGACCGTGCCAGAAAATCCCATTCTGTCAGCAAGGCAGGAGAGAAGGATGCAGTGGTTGACAGTGTCAAATGCAGCCAAGAAGTCAAGTAGAATGAGGAGGCATGTGTCACCCTTAGCCAGCATTTGGAGAGCATCATACAGCACCTAGATGGTGCCTGTCTCGATGCTACTTTTCGGGCAAAACTCTCTCTGATAGTTATTTAGGCGGTGGAGTTGTTCAAATCTCGCAAGTAGTATTGTAGTAACTACTTTTACAAGATTTTGACAAATTGGAGGTTCGTAATGGGCCTTTAGTTGGCCACATTGTCTGGATCTATGGTTGTTTTTTTCAAAAGAGATCGTATGAGACCACTCATTTCTGGTAATGATCCTTCTGCAAGGGAGGCATTGATGATGCTGAGGACTGCACTGAGCACCGGGCCCATCAATTGTTTAATGCTTTTATGTATTTATTTATTTTATTTATTTATTGCTTGCTTTTTAGGCGCTTATACAATAAAGAAATACTGTTTCAAAGTACCCACAGGGCATGAAGGGAGCAAGGGTGGGAAAAACACAATATTTAAGAGCAGAGGTGGACGAGGGAAACGGGTGAACCTACTATGCATTGTGAGTATTCAGAACATGCAAGTGCAGAAAGGGAAGAGGGGGTAAGTGCTGGGGAGTCTGGGTTCATGGGTGAGCCATAGACAAAGTGCTAGGAATGTTGAGTGCTACATAGCCTGGGCCGCGGGAGGTGTGAGTGCGAGCCTCCAGACCACAGGGTGTGCAGATGCACAAATCTGTCGATAGACAGGTGCTGAGAAAAATTGGTGTAGGAGGTCAAGGTTCTGAAGATGCACAAGGGCAAAGGACACCAATTCAGCAACTGTGGGATTAGCAGAGGCGAGAATGAGGGAAGGTGTAGTAAAAAAGGAAAGTTTTAAGGAGCTTCCGGAATTTGAGAAGATCCTTCTCAGGGCACAGGGTAAGGGGGAGGCTATTCCATAGGAGGTAGCCCGCAGAGGAAATTCAGTGACCCCCCTGCCCTCTGTTTAGCAACATGTTTTACACACAAAGAATTGGGGCCAGAGGAACAAAGTGGTCCAGAGGGAGAGTATTTAGTGAGAAAAAGTTGAAGATAGTGTGGTCTGCAGGCCCAGACCCATGTGGATGATGCAGAGGGATTTGAATTTAATCCGGGCAGCAACCGGAAACTAATGAAGAGTTTTTAGTGTCATAGAGATGTAGTCCCTTTGCTTAAGGCCATGGATACGTCTCACTGCCCTATTCTGGATAAGCTGGAGGGGTCGCAGAGTGGAAGAAGGAAGATTCAAGAGGAGGCTGTTACAGTAGTCGAGTCTAGAGAGAACCAGGGCTTCAGTCACATTGAGCCTCTGAGGGAAAGTGAGAAAAGTTAAAATGCCTTTAAGAAGGAAAAGCTGATACTTGGACTTCTTGGCAATGTCCTGAATGTGAGGGAGGAAGGAGAGAGAGCATTCAAAGATGACTACAAGGTTTCTGGCTTCAGTTAAATGCACAGAGGGAGAGCCCAAGGAGGATGGCCAGAATGAGGGGAAGAATGAGGGAGCAGGGGGCCCTATGGGAATGATCTCAGTTTTACAGGCGTTGAGTCAGAGATGATTGGAAGTGCAGCAGTACTTGATGGCAGATAGGCATTCAAAGATGATGGAGGGTGCAAGAGGGTCAGAAGGGAGTCTGAAGAAGAGTTCTGTGTCATCTGCCTAACACTGGAAGTTGGAGGAGAAAGAGCAGATGAGGCATGCATGGAGACCGAAAGGTAGATGTTAAAGAGCCAAGGGAAGAGTATAGAACCTTGGGGGACACCAGTGGTAGAGATGGGTGCAGGAGAGGAGAAGGAGCCTAGTATGACTTGGGAGGAGTGGTTAGTGAGGAAAGAAGACAGCCAATCCAATGATGGAGAGCGGAATTATATAATCAGAGTAAGAAGTAGGTTTGAGGGAGGCAATCGTTTTTAGGAGATGCAGGGGAAAGAGAGGAGATCATTTGGTCCAGAGGGGCAGTGGGTGTGCCAGTGCAAAGGGGATGCTAATACTCTGGAAGGTTGATTTGATGTTATCTTGGATTTTGACTATATTTTCAATAAAACATGAGTTGATTCTGTCACATTTTTCCTGTGTCACTGGTACCTCTGGTCGGGTGAGGGTTTGGTGCATTGCTTTACTACTTCAAATAGGGCTTTGATCCACTTATCAGCTGCCACAATGGCGGTTAAGTAGTAAGCAGCTTTGGCCTCGGTAATCATTGTCCTACGGTTTGCCCAAAGAGATTTCAGGTTGATGTGGTCTCCCAAGTTCTGGCTTTTGCTACACCTTTCCTCTAAGGCTCTGATTGAGCGTTTGTTGGAGACTAGCTCAGGGTTGCATCGTGGGGTGGATGGTTTAGTCTTAACCTGGATGGATTTTAGGGGGACATGAGTGTCCACCAGTTTGATAGCAGAGTAGCTGAATAATTCCAGGAGGCCTTAGGCATTCACTATGGTGGGAAATACTGCAAAATGTGGTTCTAGCTCATTGACTGGGAAGATTTTGAATCAGCAGCGTTGAGTGAGGGGGCATTTAGCCTAACCTTTGTGTGCCGTAGTTGAATGAGTGACTGATAATGGGATGGCGGAGTGGTCAGACCAGTCAAGTGGGATAGGGTCTGCACAGATGATGAAGTGGGGATAATGTGAAGACTACATCTAGAGTGTTGCCTTTGTTTTGCATGGGCATAGCACAATTTGCTTAAGGTTAATGAAAACCATCAGTGAGAAGAGCGTGCTTCGAGTGTGGTTGTCAGCCTGTGACCCAGGGATATTAAAATCTCTGAGGAAGACACTATTTGAATGTGGTTATTTGGCAGAGGAGAGTAAGTTGGAGATGTCCAGAACTAGAGTTCTTATTGTATTTTTTGTATATACAAGCCTTTATACAGCAGCATAAAAAGAAAACAAACGTAAGCAATAAAATAATCCATGTAAGTAGAATGGTACAAAAATAATAATAGTTATACAGTCAATCAATCAATAAAACAATCTTTAAAAGATTGATTCTACTCCTTTAAAAAACATGTTTCACCTAACACATTATCAGGCCGATTCATGGAATAATTAGCGCGGCGCAAGTGGCCAAAAACGTGCGATTCGCAGTGGAATAGCGAAAATCGCAGTGCAAGTGCGAAAATCGCACGAAAAGCAGCGCACATCGATTCATGGAAGGCCATGCGCGAGAAAACCATCGGATGTGCGCTAAAAAAGTGTGCGGCGCACGTTGGCGCACAGGCCATCTAACGGCGTGCGCCAGGTCACAGCGAAAATCGCACAGGCCACAGCGAAAATCGCACATAGTGCGGCGCACACAACAAAAGTAGGCGGAACACGGGGCGTAACACTCGGAATGGGGAACAACTTGCCAAAATGTGGGCGTCACGGGGGAAGTACAGGGTGCATGTGCGCGGAATGCCCACACGCTCGCCTACAACACGTATTCATGGAATCGAATAGGGCAAAAAAGTGCACGGTCAAACCAGCGCACAGGCACAAACACGACCGCCACAAGAAAGCAGGCGGTAGCGTCTCTGCGCCTGTAATAAATATGCGCCAAAAGGTGCGCCAACAAATAGCACCTATATACAGCTATGATGAATGTCCTATACTGTGGCCCTCCAGGACAAATGACGTGCAAAGGGGTACCCACAAACACGGACACCCGCTGACTGAAAAATAACGTGTGCGTGTATTCCGGGGTGCGCGGGAAGTTTCACACGCGATTTGGCAGGGTATGTGGATTTCAGGGGTGCGTGGGAAGTTCCACACGCGATTTGGCCGGGTACGTGCACGGGAATTTCCACACGCGATTTGGCTGGGTACGTGGATCTCAGGGGTGCGCGGGAAGTTTCACACGCGATTTGGAAGGGTACGTGGATTTCAGGGGTGCGCGGGAAGTTCCACACGCGATTTGGCCGGGTACGTGCGCGTGAATTTCCACACGCGATTTGGCTGGGTACGTGGATCTCAGGGGTGCGCGGGAAGTTTCACACGCGATTTGGCAGGGTATGTGGATTTCAGGGGTGCGCGGGAAGTTCCACATGCGATTTGACAGGGTACGTGCACGGGAATTTCCACACGCGATTTGGCTGGGTACGTGTATTTCAGGGGTACGCGGGAAATTCTACACGCGATTTGGCTGGGTGTTCCCAGGTATTCCCTGTACACCCTCCACGGCCCCTGCAGGCAGCCGACACCACAGGGGACTACCCTGCACACCTGCTCATGTCACCCAGCACCCCCACCCCAAGCACTGTGGGGCACCCTCCACCAGGCCCCCACTCATGTCCCCTATCACCCTCACCCCCCAGCAGTGCAGGGGCAGCCTCCACCAGGCCCCCACTCATGTCTACCACCACCCCCACCCCCTAGCAGTGCAGGGGCAGCACCACCAGGCCCCCACTCATGTCCCCTATCACCCCCCAGCCACCAGGGGCACCCTCCACCAGGCCCCCACTCATGTCTCCCACCACCCCCACCCCCCAGCCACCATGTGCAGCCCCCACCAGGCTCCCACCCATGTCTATCACCCCCCTCACCCCCCAGCACTGTGGGGCAGCCTCCTCCAGGCCCCCACTCATGTCTCCCACCACCCCCACCCCCCAGCCACGATGGGCAGCCTCCACCAGGCCCCCACTCATGTCCCCTATCACCCCTACCCCCCAGCAGTGCAGGGGCAGCCTCCACCAGGCCCCCAACCATGTCTACCACCAACCCCACCCACCAGCAGTGCAGGGGCAGCCTCCACCGGGCCCCCACTCATGTCTCCCACCCACCCCACCCCCAGCCACCATGGGCAGCCCCCACCAGGCTCCCACCCATGTCTACCCCCACCCCCACCTCCCAGCAGTGCAGGGGCAGCCTCCACCAGGCTCCCACTCATGTCTCCCACCACCCCCACCCCCCAGCCACCATGGGCAGCCTCCACCAGGCCCCCTCTCATGTCCCCTATCACCCCCACCCCCAGCAGTGCAGGGGAAACCTCCACCAGGCCCCCACTCATGTTTCCTACCACCCCCACCCCCCAGCAGTGCAGGGGCAGCCTCCACCAGGCCCCCACTCATGTCTCCCACCACCCCCACCCCCCAGCCACCATGGGCAGCCCCCACCAGGCTCCCACCCATGTCTACCACCACCCCCACCCCCCAGCAGTGCAGGGGCACCCTCCACCAGGCCCCCACTCATGTCTCCCACCACCCCCACCCCCCAGCCACGATGTGCAGCCCCCACCAGGCTCCCACCTATGTCCATCACCCCCCTCACCCCCTAGCACTGTGGGGCAGCCTCCACCAGGCCCCCACTCATGTCTCCCACCACCCCCACCCCCCAGCCACCATGGGCAGCCCCCACCAGGCTCCCACCCATGTCTACCACCACCCCCACCCCCCAGCAGTGCAGGGGCAGCCTCCACCAGGCCCCCACTCATGTCTCCCACCACCCCCACCCCCCAGCCACCATGGGCAGCCTCCACCAGGCCCCCACTCATGTCCCCTATCACCCCCACCCCCCAGCAGTGCAGGGGCAGCCTCCACCAGGCCCCCAACCATGTCTACCACCAACCCCACCCCCCAGCCACCATGGGCAGCCTCCACCAGGCCCCCACTCATGTCCCCTATCACCCCTACCCCCCAGCAGTGCAGGGGCAGCCTCCACCAGGCCCCCAACCATGTCTACCACCAACCCCACCCACCAGCAGTGCAGGGGCAGCCTCCACCGGGCCCCCACTCATGTCTCCCACCCACCCCACCCCCAGCCACCATGGGCAGCCCCCACCAGGCTCCCACCCATGTCTACCCCCACCCCCACCTCCCAGCAGTGCAGGGGCAGCCTCCACCAGGCCCCCACTCATGTCTCCCACCACCCCCACCCCCCAGCCACCATGGGCAGCCTCCACCAGGCCCCCTCTCATGTCCCCTATCACCCCCACCCCCCAGCAGTGCAGGGGAAACCTCCACCAGGCCCCCACTCATGTTTCCTACCACCCCCACCCCCCAGCAGTGCAGGGGCAGCCTCCACCAGGCCCCCACTCATGTCTCCCACCACCCCCACCCCCCAGCCACCATGGGCAGCCCCCACCAGGCTCCCACCCATGTCTACCACCCCCCCCACCCCCCAGCAGTGCAGGGGCACCCTCCACCAGGCCCCCACTCATGTCTCCCACCACCCCCACCCCCCAGCCACGATGTGCAGCCCCCACCAGGCTCCCACCCATGTCCATCACCCCCCTCACCCCCCAGCACTGTGGGGCAGCCTCCACCAGGCCCCCACTCATGTCTCCCACCACCCCCACCCCCCAGCCACCATGGGCAGCCCCCACCAGGCTCCCACCCATGTCTACCACCACCCCCACCCCCCAGCAGTGCAGGGGCAGCCTCCACCAGGCCCCCACTCATGTCTCCCACCACCCCCACCCCCCAGCCACCATGGGCAGCCTCCACCAGGCCCCCACTCATGTCCCCTATCACCCCCACCCCCCAGCAGTGCAGGGGCAGCCTCCACCAGGCCCCCAACCATGTCTACCACCAACCCCACCCACCAGCAGTGCAGGGGCAGCCTCCACCGGGCCCCCACTCATGTCTCCCACCCACCCCACCCCCAGCCACCATGGGCAGCCCCCACCAGGCTCCCACCCATGTCTACCCCCACCCCCACCTCCCAGCAGTGCAGGGGCAGCCTCCACCAGGCCCCCACTCATGTCTCCCACCACCCCCACCCCCCAGCCACCATGGGCAGCCTCCACCAGGCCCCCTCTCATGTCCCCTATCACCCCCACCCCCCAGCAGTGCAGGGGAAACCTCCACCAGGCCCCCACTCATGTTTCCCACCACCCCCACCCCCCAGCAGTGCAGGGGCAGCCTCCACCAGGCCCCCACTCATGTCTCCCACCACCCCCACCCCCCAGCCACCATGGGCAGCCCCCACCAGGCTCCCACCCATGTCTACCACCACCCCCACCCCCCAGCAGTGCAGGGGCAGCCTCCACCAGGCCCCCACTCATGTCTACCACCACCCCCACCCCCTAGCAGTGCAGGGGCAGCCTATACCAGGCCCCCACTCATGTCTACCAACACCCCCACCCCCCAGCCACCGGGGGCAGCCTCCACCAGGCCCCCACTCATGTCCCCTATCACCCCCACCCCCCAGCAGTGCAGGGGCAGCCTCCACCAGGCCCCTAATCATGTCTCCCACCACCACCACCCCCCAGCAGTGCAGGGGCAGCACCACCAGGCCCCTACTCATGTCCCCTATCACCCCCACCCCCCAGCCACCAGGGGCACCCTCCACCAGGCCCCCACTCATGTCTACCACCCCCCCACCCCCCAGCACTGTGGGGCAGCCTCCACCAGGCCCCCACTCATGTCTCCCACCACCCCCACCCCCCAGCCACCATGGGCAGCCCCCACCAGGCTTCCACCCATGTCTACCACCACCCCCACCCCCCAGCAGTGCAGGGGCAGCCTCCACCAGGCCCCCACTCATGTCCCCTATCACCCCCACCACCCAGCAGTGCAGGGGCAGCCTCCACCAGACCCCCACCCTGATTTATGGCCACAAAGCTAAAACGTTGAAGACATGGTCCATTTGGTCACACTGGAAGGTATGTTTGATTCATGTACCACAGAGCTGAAGCAACACTTCACTAGTGCTAATGATTTGGCAGTAGTTGCTGACTTATGGGTCTCATATGGGAAGTTAAGCAGCATAGGGAATCTGTTGGGGGGAAACAAGAGTTGATCACCACAAGTCCCCATATGAGAAAGCTTTTGGAGAATCTGTGCTTTTTGAGGCTGGTTATCATGTGCAGGGTAACCACAGAAGTAAGAGTAAGAACTTGGGGGACATATCTTTAAATGTACAATTTCTCAGCATAAGGAGAACATATGTGCAGGTACAACCATCGCTTCTGCTGAAGAAACCATTGGCGTGGAGGCCAAAATTGTTTTAAAATCCTGTGGGTCTTGTGAGCAGCAAGTGATAGATGCCTACATTGAGGTTACTGAAAATATCAAAAACAATGTCAATGCAAGTGTTCTGATCAGTTCAGAGGATCCATTGGGTTCAGAGACAGTGGGGGCTTTAGGACAGCGGTGGACTACACCACTGCTTATACAGAAGATGTGGATACTGCTCCTCTGAGGCTCAAATAAATGGGTGGAAGGTATGCATTAAATGTTTCCCGTGATGCCATTTACCTTAAAAGTTAATGATATTACTTTCTCTCTGTATCTCAGTATTTAGAAGTAACCCCCTAATAGGGAGCTTTTATGCAAAACAGTCAAGACATGTCAGTGACACAGCAGATCATAAAAGGACAAAAAAATTCCTAACCAAGAATTCCCTGCATAAGCCAAGTCTGAGCCTAGACCTAAACCAAAGGCAAAGGCTATCATAGAAAGCAATACGAGTATGAAGAGATCTGTTCCTTCAGCACCACCAGCAAATGCATTGATGTCTTACACAACTCCCAAGGAGTTCGAGGAGGTGACCCACTCTATAAAGGATCTGAGCCATAGAAACCCATATTTTAATTTTTAAAGCATGGACCTAGCTCGAGAGCAGCACAGTTGTGTAAAGAATGTCGGTAGATGGCATTTGGGCTGGCAGCTTTTAACAGTAGCGCAGTACTTTGAGGTCTGAGTGTCGATTACGTGGGTCCATTGGAATTAGTCCTTGGTCAGGTGTTGTTGGAAGAGCCATGGTTTGAGAGATTTGCAAAATTGGGGAATTGTGGGGACATTCAGAGCCAACACCGGGATTGAGTTCCAGTGGGTGGGTGCTTGAGAAGAGACAGATTGTTTGCGTGTCCTCGATTTACAGACCAGTTGTGATTCAAGCTGGTTTGTCAAATTGCTGTGCCAGGAGACCATGCAACAAGATATGTGGAGCTCAGCCGACAAGTATGCTTGTGTGCTACTGGCAATTGCTTTGTAAATGGTACATGTAGTCTTGAACAGTATCCTGGCCTCGCGTGGAAGCCAATGTAGTTGCTGTAAAATGAGGGTAATTCGGTCAAATTTCCATGCTCTCGGAATAAACAATGCTGAAGCATGGTGGACTGCTTTTAGGGGAGCCACATGAGCAGCTGGGAGCCCTATCAGGAAAGCATGGCCCCCATTGATGTGTGAGAGCACGACGGACTGCGCTACGGTCCGGAAGTACTGCGGCAGGATGAAGGGTTCAATTTTTCAAAGGGTAGAGATTCTTAGCCAGGCTATTTGAGACTTCTTGGCTATGTGCTTCTGGACAGACAGATTGTTGTCAATGGTGAAGCCTAAGGATTTTGCTGACTAAGGGAGTTGTGGATCAAATCCTTCTAGCTGCATATCATTGAGCCATTGTTGGACAAGTTGTTTTTTAGCAGGCAGACCTATGAGGATTAATTCAGTCTTGGATGGGATTAGTTTGAGATAGGCAGTCGAAATTCAGGACTGGATGATGGCTAAATAATCATGGAGGCAAATTATGTCCTGCCCACTATTTACTCCCAGGTACAACTCAGTATTGTCTGTGTATTGGTGAATGACTATATTCAGATCTTTGAGGAGGGTGCACAGAGGCTCCATGTAAAGGTTAAAGAGGATTGGTGAGAGGATGGAGCCTTGGGAGATTCCACAACAGCAGACCTGGAGTTGGTTAGAATGCAACAAGCTCATCTGAACATGCTGGTGTCTGCCTGAGAGGTAGGGGGTCACCCAATTCAGGACCGTGCCAGAAAATCCCATTCTGTCAGCAAGGCAGGAGAGAAGGATGCAGTGGTTGACAGTGTCAAATGCAGCCAAGAAGTCAAGTAGAATGAGGAGGCATGTGTCACCCTTATCCAGGATTTGGAGAGCATCATACAGCACCTAGATGGTGCCTGTCTCGATGCTACTTTTCGGGCAAAACTCTCTCTGATAGTTATTTAGGTGGTGGAGTTGTTCAAATCTCGCAAGTAGTATTGTAGTAACTACTTTTCAAAGATTTTGACAAACAAATTGGAGGTTCGTAATGGGCCTTTAGTTGGCCACGTTGTCTGGATCTATGGTTGTTTTTTTCAAAAGAGATTGTATGAGACCACTCATTTCTGGTAATAATCCTTCTGCAAGGGAGGCATTGATGATGCTGAGGACTGCACTGAGCACCGGGCCCATCAATTGTTTAATGCTTTTATGTATTTATTTATTTTATTTATTTATTGCTTGCTTTTTAGGCGCTTATACAATAAAGAAATACTGTTTCAAAGTACCCACAGGGCATGGAGGGAGCAAGGGTGGGAAAAACACAATATTTAAGAGCAGAGGTGGATGAGGGAAACGGTTGAACCTACTATGCATTGTGAGTATTCAGAACATGCAAGTGCAGAAAGGGAAGAGGGGGTAAGTGCTGGGGAGTCTGGGTTCATGGGTGAGCCATAGACAAAGTGCTAGGAATGTTGAGTGCTAAATAGCCTGGGCCGCGGGAGGTGTGAGTGCGAGCCTCCAGACCACAGGGTGTGCAGATGCACAAATCTGTCGATAGACAGGTGCTGAGAAAAATTGGTGTAGGAGGTCAAGGTTCTGAAGATGCACAAGGGCAAAGGACACCAATTCAGCAACTGTGGGATTAGCAGAGGCGAGAGAATGAGGGAAGGTGTAGTAAAAAAGGAAAGTTTTAAGGAGCTTCCGGAATTTGAGAAGATCCTTCTCAGGGCACAGGGTAAGGGGGAGGCTATTCCATAGGAGGTAGCCCGCAGAGGAAATTCAGTGACCCCCCTGCCCTCTGTTTAGCAACATGTTTTACACACAAAGAGTTGGGGCCAGAGGAACAAAGTGGTCCAGAGGGAGAGTATTTAGTGAGAAAAAGTTGAAGATAGTGTGGTCTGCAGGCCCAGACCCATGTGGATGATGCAGAGGGATTTGAATTTAATCCGGGCAGCAACCGGAAGCTAATGAAGAGTTTTTAGTGTCATAGAGATGTAGTCCCTTTGCTTAAGGCCATGGATACGTCTCACTGCCCTATTCTGGATAAGCTGGAGGGGTCGCAGAGTGGAAGAAGGAAGATTCAAGAGGAGGCTGTTACAGTAGTCGAGTCTAGAGAGAACCAGGGCTTCAGTCACATTGAGCCTCTGAGGGAAAGTGAGAAAAGTTAAAATGCCTTTAAGAAGGAAAAGCTGATACTTGGACTTCTTGGCAATGTCCTGAATGTGAGGGAGGAAGGAGAGAGAGCATTCAAAGATGACTACAAGGTTTCTGGCTTCAGTTAAATGCACAGAGGGAGAGCCCAAGGAGGATGGCCAGAATGAGGGGAAGAATGAGGGAGCAGGGGGCCCTATGGGAATGATCTCAGTTTTACAGGCGTTGAGTCAGAGATGATTGGAAGTGCAGCAGTACTGGATGGCAGATAGGCATTCAAAGATGATGGAGGGTGCAAGAGGGTCAGAAGGGAGTCTGAAGAAGAGCTCTGTGTCATCTGCCTAACACTGGAAGTTGGAGGAGAAAGAGCAGATGAGGCATGCATGGAGACCGAAAGGTAGATGTTAAAGAGCCAAGGGAAGAGTATAGAACCTTGGGGGACACCACTGGTAGAGATGGGTGCAGGAGAGGAGAAGGAGCCTAGTATGACTTGGGAAGAGTGGTTAGTGAGGAAAGAAGACAGCCAATCCAATGATGGAGAGCGGAATTATATAATCAGAGTAAGAAGTAGGTTTGAGGGAGGCAATCGTTTTTAGGAGATGCAGGGGAAAAAGAGGAGATCATTTGGTCCAGAGGGGCAGTGGGTTGCCAGTGCAAAGGGGATGCTAATACTCTGGAAGGTTGATTTGATGTTATCTTGGATTTTGACTATATTTTCAATAAAACATGAGTTGATTCTGTCACATTTTTCCTGTGTCACTGGTACCTCTGGTCGGGTGAGGGTTTGGTGCATTGCTTTACTACTTCAAATAGGGCTTTGATCCACTTATCAGCTGCCACAATGGCGGTTAAGTAGTAAGCAGCTTTGGCCTCGGTAATCATTGTCCTACGGTTTGCCCAAAGAGATTTCAGGTTGATGTGGTCTCCCAAGTTCTGGCTTTTGCTACACCTTTCCTCTAAGGCTCTGATTGAGCGTTTGTTGGAGACTAGCTCAGGGTTGCATCGTGGGGTGGATGGTTTAGTCTTAACCTGGATGGATTTTAGGGGGACATGAGTGTCCACCAGTTTGATAGCAGAGTAGCTGAATAATTCCAGGAGGCCTTAGGCATTCACTATGGTGGGAAAGACTGCAAAATGTGGTTCTAGCTCATTGACTGGGAAGATTTTGAATCAGCAGCGTTGAGTGAGGGGGCATTTAGCCTAACCTTTGTGTGCCGTAGTTGAATGAGTGACTGATAATGGGATGGCGGAGTGGTCAGACCAGTCAAGTGGGATAGGGTCTGCACAGATGATGAAGTGGGGATAATGTGAAGACTACATCTAGAGTGTTGCCTTTGTTTTGCGTGGGCATAGCACAATTTGCTTAAGGTTAATGAAAACCATCAGTGAGAAGAGCGTGCTTTGAGTGTGGTTGTCAGCCTGTGACCCAGGGATATTAAAATCTCTGAGGAAGACACTATTTGAATGTGGTTATTTGGCAGAGGAGAGTAAGTTGGAGATGTCCAGAACTAGAGTTCTTATTGTATTTTTTGTATATACAAGCCTTTATACAGCAGCATAAAAAGAAAACAAACATAAGCAATAAAATAATCCATGTAAGTAGAATGGTACAAAAATAATAATAGTTATACAGTCAATCAATCAATAAAACAATCTTTAAAAGATTGATTCTACTCCTTTAAAAAACATGTTTCACCTAACACATTATCAGGCCGATTCATGGAATAATTAGCGCGGCGCAAGTGGCCAAAAACGTGCGATTCGCAGTGGAATAGCGAAAATCGCAGTGCAAGTGCGAAAATCGCACGAAAAGCAGCGCACATCGATTCATGGAAGGCCATGCGCGAGAAAACCATCGGATGTGCGCTAAAAAAGTGTGGGGCGCACGTTGGCGCACAGGCCATCTAACGGCGTGCGCCAGGTCACAGCGAAAATCGCACAGGCCACAGCGAAAATCGCACATAGCGCGGCGCACACAACAAAAGTAGGCGGAACACGGGGCGTAACACTCGGAATGGGGAACAACTTGCCAAAATGTGGGCGTCACGGGGGAAGTACAGGGTGCATGTGCGCGGAACGCCCACACGCTCGCCTACAACACGTATTCATGGAATCGAATAGGGCAAAAAAGCGCACGGTCAAACCAGCGCACAGGCACAAACACGACCGCCACAAGAAAGCAGGCAGTAGCGTCTCTGCGCCTGTAATAAATATGCGCCAAAAGGTGCGCCAACAAATAGCACCTATATACAGCTATGATGAATGTCCTATACTGTGGCCCTCCAGGACAAATCACGTGCAAAGGGGTACCCACAAACACGGACACCCGCTGACTGAAAAATAACATGTGCGTGTATTCCGGGGTGCGCGGGAAGTTTCACACGCGATTTGGCAGGGTATGTGGATTTCAGGGGTGCATGGGAAGTTCCACCCGCGATTTGGCCGGGTACGTGCACGGGAATTTCCACATGCGATTTGGCTGGGTACGTGGATCTCAGGGGTGCGCGGGAAGTTTCACACGCGATTTGGAAGGGTACGTGGATTTCAGGGGTGCGCGGGAAGTTCCACACGCGATTTGGCCGGGTACGTGCGCGTGAATTTCCACACGCAATTTGGCTGGGTACGTGGATCTCAGGGGTGCGCGGGAAGTTTCACACGCGATTTGGCAGGGTATGTGGATTTCAGGGGTGCGCGAGAAGTTCCACATGCGATTTGACATGGTACGTGCACGGGAATTTCCACACGTGATTTGGCTGGGTGCGTGTATTTCAGGGGTACGCAGGAAATTCTACACGCGATTTGGCTGGGTGCTCCCAGGTATTCCCTGTACACCCTCCACGGCCCCTGCAGGCAGCCGACACCACAGGGGACTACCCTGCACACCTGCTCATGTCACCCAGCACCCCCACCCCAAGCACTGTGGGGCACCCTCCACCAGGCCCCCACTCATGTCCCCTATCACCCTCACCCCCCAGCAGTGCAGGGGCAGCCTCCACCAGGCCCCCACTCATGTCTACCACCACCCCCACCCCCTAGCAGTGCAGGGGCAGCCTCCACCAGGCCCCCACTCATGTCTCCCATCACCCCCACCCTCCAGCCACCATGTGCAGCCCCCACCAGGCTCCCACCCATGTCTATCACCCCCCCCGCCCCCCAGCACTGTGGGGCAGCCTCCACCAGGCCCCCACTCATGTCTCCCACCACCCCCACCCCCAAGCCACCATGGGCAGCCCCCACAAGGCTCCCACCCATGTCTACCACCACCCCCACCCCCCAGCAGTGCAGGGGCAGCCTCCACAAGGCCTCCACTCATGTCTCCCACCACCCCCACCCCCCAGCCACCATGGGCAGCCTCCACCAGGCCCCCACTCATGTCCCCTATCACCCCCACCCCCCAGCAGTGCAGGGGCAGCCTCCACCAGGCCCCCAACCATGTCTACCACCAACCCCACCCACCAGCAGTGCAGGGGCAGCCTCCACCGGGCCCCCACCCATGTCTCCCACCCACCCCACCCCCAGCCACCATGGGCAGCCCCCACCAGGCTCCCACCCATGTCTACCCCCACCCCCACCTCCCAGCAGTGCAGGGGCAGCCTCCACCAGGCCCCCACTCATGTCTCCCACCACCCCCACCCCCCAGCCACCATGGGCAGCCTCCACCAGGCCCCCTCTCATGTCCCCTATCACCCCCACCCCCCAGCAGTGCAGGGGAAACCTCCACCAGGCCCCCACTCATGTTTCCCACCACCCCCACCGCCCAGCAGTGCAGGGGCAGCCTCCACCAGGCCCCCACTCATGTCCCCTATCACCCCCACCCCCCAGCAGTGCAGGGGCAGCCTCCACCAGGCCCCCACTCATGTCTCCCACCACCCCCACCCCCCAGCAGTGCAGTGGCAGCCTCCACCAGGCCCCCACTCATGTCTACCACCACCCCCACCCCCCAGCCACCGGGGGCAGCCTCCACCAGGCCCCCACTCATGTACCCTATCACCCCCACCCCCCAGCAGTCCAGGGTCAGCCTCCACCAGGCCCCTAATCATGTCTCCCACCACCCCCACCCCCCAGCAGTGCAGGGGCAGCACCACCAGGCCCCCACTCATGTCCCCTATCACCCCCACCCCCCAGCCACCAGGGGCACCCTCCACCAGGCCCCCACTCATGTCTCCCACCACCCCCACCCCCAGCCACCATGTGCAGCCCCCACCAGGCTCCCACCCATGTCTACCACCACCCCCACCCCCCAGCACTGTGGGGCAGCCTCCACCAGGCCCCCACTCATGTCTCCCACCACCCCCACCCCCCAGCCACCATGGGCAGCCCCCACCAGGCTCCCACCCATGTCTACCACCACCCCCACCCCCCAGCAGTGCAGGGGCAGCCTCCACCAGGCCCCCACTCATGTCCCCTATCACCCCCACCCCCCAGCAGTGCAGGGGCAGCCTCCACCAGGCCCCCACCCATGTCTACCACCACCCCCACCCCCCAGCAGTGCAGGGGCAGCCTCCACCAGGCCCCCACTCATGTCTCCCACCCACCCCACCCCCCAGCCACCATGGGCAGCCCCCACCAGGCTCCCACCCATGTCTAACACCCCCCCAACCCCCAGCAGTGCAGGGGCAGCCTCCACCAGGCCCCCACCCATGTCTACCACCACCCCCACCCCCCAGCAGTGCAGGGGCAGCCTCCACCAGGCCCCCACTCATGTCTCCCACCCACCCCACCCCCCAGCCACAATGGGCAACCCCCACCAGGCTCCCACCCATGTCTACCACCACCCCCACCCCCAGAGCAGTGCAGGGGCAGCCTCCACCAGGCCCCCACTCATGTCTCCCACCACCCCCCGCCCCCAGCCACCATGGGCAGCCTCCACCAGGCCCCCACTCATGTCCCCTATCACCCCCACCCCCCAGCAGTGCAGGGGCAGCCTCCACCAGGCCCCCACTCATGTCCCCCACCACCCCCGCCCCCCAGCAGTGCAGGGGCAGTCTCCACCAGGCCCCAACCCATGTCTACCACCGCCCCCAACCCCCCAGCAGTGCAGGGGCAGCCTCCACCAGGCCCCCACTCATGTCCCCTATCACCCCCACCCCCTAGCAGTGCAGGGGCAGCCTCCACCATTCCCCCACTCATGTCTCCCACCACCCCCACCCCCCAGCAGTGCAGGGGCAGCCTCCACCAGGCCCCCACTCATGTCTACAACCACCCCCACCCCCCAGTCACCGGGGGCAGCCTCCACCAGGCCCCCACTCATGTCCCCTATCACCCCCACCCCCCAGCAGTGCAGGGGCAGCCTCCACCAGGCCCCTAATCATGTCTACCACCACCCCCACCCCCCAGCAGTGCAGGGGCAGCACCACCAGGCCCCCACTCATGTCCCCTATCACCCCCACCCCCCAGCCACCAGGGGCACCCTCCACCAGGCCCCCACTCATGTCTCCCACCACCCCCACCCCCCAGCCACCATGTGCAGCCCCCACCAGGCTCCCTCCCATGTCTACCACCACCCCCACCCCCAGCACTGTGGGGCAGCCTCCACCAGGCCCCCACTCATGTCTCCCACCACCCCCACCCCCCAGCCACCATGGGCAGCCCCCACCAGGCTCCCACCCATGTCTACCACCACCCCCACCCCCCAGCAGTGCAGGGGCAGCCTCCACCAGGCCCCCACTCATGTCCCCTATCACCCCCACCCCCCAGCAGTGCAGGGGCAGCCTCCACCAGGCCCCCACCCATGTCCACCACCACCCCCACCACCCAGCAGTGCAGGGGCAGCCTCCACCAGGCCCCCACTCATGTCTCCCACCCACCCCACCCCCCAGCCACCATGGGCAGCCCCCACCAGGCTCCCACCCATGTCTACCACCCCCCCAACCCCCAGCAGTGCAGGGGTAGCCTCCACCAGGCCCCCACCCATGTCTACCACCACCCCCACCCCCGAGCAGTGCAGGGGCAGCCTCCACCAGGCCCCCACTCATGTCTCCCACCCACCCCACCCCCCAGCCACAATGGGCAGCCCCCACCAGGCTCCCACCCATGTCTACCACCACCCCCACCCCCAGAGCAGTGCAGGGGCAGCCTCCACCAGGCCCCCACTCATGTCTCCCACCACCCCCAGCCCCCAGCCACCATGGGCAGCCTCCACCAGGCCCCCACTCATGTCCCCTATCACCCCACCCCCCAGCAGTGCAGGGGCAGCCTCCACCAGGCCCCCACTCATGTCCCCCACCACCCCAACCCCCCAGCAGTGCAGGGGCAGTCTCCACCAGGCCCCAACCCATGTCTACCACTGCCCCCAACCCCCCAGCAGTGCAGGGGCAGCCTCCACCAGGCCCCCACTCATGTCTCCCACCACCCCCTGCCCCCATCCACCATGAGCAGCCTCCACCAGGCACCCACTCATGTCCCCTATCACCCCCATCCCCCAGCAGTGCAGGGGCAGCCTCCACCAGGCCCCCACCCATGTCTACCACCACCCCAACCCCCCAGCATTGCAGGGGCAGCCTCCACCAGGCCCCCACTCATGTCTCCCACCCACCCCACCCCCAGCCACCATGGGCTGCCCCCACCAGGCTCCCACCCATGTCTACCACCACCCCCACCCCCCAGCAGTGCAGGGGCAGCCTCCACCAGGCCCCCACTCATGTCTCCCACCCACCCCACCCCCCAGCCACCATGGGCAGCCCCCCCCCAGGCTCCCACCCATGTCTACCACCACCCCCACCCCCCAGCAGTGCAGGGGCAGCCTCCACCAGGCCCCCACTCATGTCTCCCACCCCCCACTCACCCCAGCTCTGTGGGGCACCCTCCACCAGGCCCCCACTATGTCTTCCACCACCCCCACCCCCCAGCCACAGGGGCAGCCTCCACCAGGCCTCCACTCATGTCTCCCACCACCCCCACCCCCCAGCCACCAGGGGCAGCTCCACCAGGCCCCCACTCATGTCTCCCATCACCCCCACTCCCCAGCCACCGGGGGCAGCCTCCACCAGGCCCCCACTCATGTCCCCTATAACCCCCACCCCCCAGCAGTGCAGGGGCAGCCTCCACCAGGCCCCCACTCATGTCTCCCACCACCCCCACCCCCACACCCAGCAGTGCAGGGGCAGCACCACCAGGCCCCCAACCATGTCTACCACCAACCCCACCCACCAGCAGTGCAGGGGCAGCCTCCACCAGGCCCCCACTCATGTCCCCTATCACCCCCACCCCCCAGCAGTGCAGGGGTAGCCTCCACCAGGCCCCCACCCATGTCTACCACCACCCCACCCCCCAGCAGTGCAGGGGCAGCCTCCACCAGGCCCCCACTCATGTCTCCCACCACCCCCACCCCCCAGCCACCATGTGCAGCCCCCACCAAGCTCCCACCCATGTCTATCACCACCCCCACCCCCCAGCACTGTGGGGCAGCCTCCACCAGGCCCCCACTCATGTCTCCCACCACCCCCACCCCCCAGCCACCATGGGCAGCCCCCACCAGGCTCCCACCCATGTCTACCACCCCCCCCCACCCCCCAGCAGTGCAGGAGCAGCCTCCACGAGGCCCCCACTCATGTCCCCTATCACCCCCACCCCCCAGCAGTGCAGGGGCAGCCTCCACCAGGCCCCCACCCATGTCTACCACCACCCCACCCCCCAGCAGTGCAGGGGCAGCCTCCACCAGGCCCCCACTCATGTCTCCCACCCACCCCACCCCCCAGCCACCATGGGCAGCCCCCACCAGGCTCCCACCCATGTCTACCACCACCCCCACCCCCCAGCAGTGTAGGGGCAGCCTCCACCAGGCCCCCACTCATGTCTCCCACCACCCCCACCCCCCAGCCACCATGGGCAGCCTCCACCAGGCCCCCACTCATGTCCCCTATCACCCCCACCCCCCAGCAGTGCAGGGGCAGCCTCCACCAGGCCCCCAACCATGTCTACCACAAACCCCACCCACCAGCAGTGCAGGGGCAGCCTCCACCGGACCCCCACTCATGTCTCCCACCCACCCCACCCCCAGCCACCATGGGCAGCCCCCACCAGGCTCCCACCCATGTCTACCACCACCCCCACCTCCCAGCAGTGCAGGGGCAGCCTCTACCAGGCCCCCACTCATGTCTCCCACCACCCCCACCCCCCAGCCACCATGGGCAGCCTCCACCAGGCCCCCACTCATGTCCCCTATCACCCCCACCCCCCAGCAGTGCAGGGGAAGCCTCCTCCAGGCCCCCACTCATGTTTCCCACCACCCCCACCCCCCAGCAGTGCAGGGGCAGCCTCCACCAGGCCCCCACTCATGTCCCCTATCACCCCCACCCCCCAGCAGTGCAGGGGCAGCCTCCACCAGGCCCCCACTCATGTCTCCCACCACCCCCACTCCCCCGCAGTGCAGGGGCAGCCTCCACCAGGCCCCCACTCATGTCTACCACCACCCCCAGCCACCGGGGGCAGCCTCCACCAGGCCCCCACTCATGTCCCCTATCACCCCCACCCCCCAGCAGTGCAGGGGCAGCCTCCACCAGGCCCCTAATCATGTCTCCCACCACCCCCACCCCCCAGCAGTGCAGGGGCAACACCACCAGGCCCCCACTCATGTCCCCTATCACCCCCACCCCCCAGCCACCAGGGGCACCCTCCACCAGGCCCCCTCTCATGTCTCCCACCACCCCCACCCCCCAGCCACCATGTGCAGCCCCCACCAGGCTCCCACCCATGTCTACCATCACCCCCACCCCCCAGCACTGTGGGGCAGCCTCCACCAGGCCCCCACTCATGTCTCCCACCACCCCCACCCCCCAGCCACCATGGGCAGCCCCCACCAGGCTCCCACCCATGTCTACCACCACCCCCACCCCCCAGCAGTGCAGGGGCAGCCTCCACCAGTCCCCCACTCATGTCCCCTATCACCCCCACCCCCCAGCAGTGCAGGGGCAGCCTCCACCAGGCCCCCACCCATGTCTACCACCACCCCCACCCCCCAGCAGTGCAGGGGCAGCCTCCACCAGGCCCCCACTCATGTCTCCCACCCACCCCACCCCCCAGCCACCATGGGCAGCCCCCACCAGGCTCCCACCCATGTCTACCACCACCCCCCACCCCCCAGCAGTGCAGGGGCAGCCTCCAACAGGCCCCCACCCATGTCTACCACCACCCCCACCCCCAGCCACCATGGGCAGCCCCCACCAGGCTCCCACCCATGTCTACCACCACCCCCACCTCCCAGCAGTGCAGGGGCAGCCTCTACCAGGCCCCCACTCATGTCTCCCACCCACCCCACCCCCCAGCCACCATGGGCAGCCCCCACCAGGCCCCCACCCATGTCTACCACCACCCCCACCCCCCAGCAGTGCAGGGGCAGCCTCCACCAGGCCCCCACTCATGTCTCCCACCCACCCCACCCCCCAGCCACCATGGGCAGCCCCCACCAGGCTCCCACCCATGTCTACCACCACCCCCCACCCCCCAGCAGTGCAGGGGCAGCCTCCAACAGGCCCCCACCCATGTCTACCACCACCCCCACCCCCAGCCACCATGGGCAGCCCCCACCAGGCTCCCACCCATGTCTACCACCACCCCCACCCCCCAGCAGTGTAGGGGCAGCCTCCACCAGGCCCCCACTCATGTCTCCCACCACCCCCACCCCCCAGCCACCATGGGCAGCCTCCACCAGGCCCCCACTCATGTCCCCTATCACCCCCACCCCCCAGCAGTGCAGGGGCAGCCTCCACCAGGCCCCCAACCATGTCTACCACAAACCCCACCCACCAGCAGTGCAGGGGCAGCCTCCACCGGACCCCCACTCATGTCTCCCACCCACCCCACCCCCAGCCACCATGGGCAGCCCCCACCAGGCTCCCACCCATGTCTACCACCACCCCCACCTCCCAGCAGTGCAGGGGCAGCCTCTACCAGGCCCCCACTCATGTCTCCCACCACCCCCACCCCCCAGCCACCATGGGCAGCCTCCACCAGGCCCCCACTCATGTCCCCTATCACCCCCACCCCCCAGCAGTGCAGGGGAAGCCTCCTCCAGGCCCCCACTCATGTTTCCCACCACCCCCACCCCCCAGCAGTGCAGGGGCAGCCTCCACCAGGCCCCCACTCATGTCCCCTATCACCCCCACCCCCCAGCAGTGCAGGGGCAGCCTCCACCAGGCCCCCACTCATGTCTCCCACCACCCCCACTCCCCCGCAGTGCAGGGGCAGCCTCCACCAGGCCCCCACTCATGTCTACCACCACCCCCAGCCACCGGGGGCAGCCTCCACCAGGCCCCCACTCATGTCCCCTATCACCCCCACCCCCCAGCAGTGCAGGGGCAGCCTCCACCAGGCCCCTAATCATGTCTCCCACCACCCCCACCCCCCAGCAGTGCAGGGGCAACACCACCAGGCCCCCACTCATGTCCCCTATCACCCCCACCCCCCAGCCACCAGGGGCACCCTCCACCAGGCCCCCTCTCATGTCTCCCACCACCCCCACCCCCCAGCCACCATGTGCAGCCCCCACCAGGCTCCCACCCATGTCTACCATCACCCCCACCCCCCAGCACTGTGGGGCAGCCTCCACCAGGCCCCCACTCATGTCTCCCACCACCCCCACCCCCCAGCCACCATGGGCAGCCCCCACCAGGCTCCCACCCATGTCTACCACCACCCCCACCCCCCAGCAGTGCAGGGGCAGCCTCCACCAGTCCCCCACTCATGTCCCCTATCACCCCCACCCCCCAGCAGTGCAGGGGCAGCCTCCACCAGGCCCCCACCCATGTCTACCACCACCCCCACCCCCCAGCAGTGCAGGGGCAGCCTCCACCAGGCCCCTAATCATGTCTCCCACCACCCCCACCCCCCAGCAGTGCAGGGGCAACACCACCAGGCCCCCACTCATGTCCCCTATCACCCCCACCCCCCAGCCACCAGGGGCACCCTCCACCAGGCCCCCTCTCATGTCTCCCACCACCCCCACCCCCCAGCCACCATGTGCAGCCCCCACCAGGCTCCCACCCATGTCTACCATCACCCCCACCCCCCAGCACTGTGGGGCAGCCTCCACCAGGCCCCCACTCATGTCTCCCACCACCCCCACCCCCCAGCCACCATGGGCAGCCCCCACCAGGCTCCCACCCATGTCTACCACCACCCCCACCCCCCAGCAGTGCAGGGGCAGCCTCCACCAGTCCCCCACTCATGTCCCCTATCACCCCCACCCCCCAGCAGTGCAGGGGCAGCCTCCACCAGGCCCCCACCCATGTCTACCACCACCCCCACCCCCCAGCAGTGCAGGGGCAGCCTCCACCAGGCCCCCACTCATGTCTCCCACCCACCCCACCCCCCAGCCACCATGGGCAGCCCCCACCAGGCTCCCACCCATGTCTACCACCACCCCCCACCCCCCAGCAGTGCAGGGGCAGCCTCCAACAGGCCCCCACCCATGTCTACCACCACCCCCACCCCCCAGCAGTGCAGGGGCAGCCTCCACCAGGCCCCCACTCATGTCTCCTACCCACCCCACCCCCAGCCACAATGGGCAGCCCCCACCAGGCTCCCACCCATGTCTACCACCACCCCCACCCCCCCAGCAGTGCAGGGGCAGCCTCCACCAGGCCCCCACTCATGTCTCCCACCACCCCCAGCCACCATGGGCAGCCTCCACCAGGCCCCCACTCATGTCCCCTATCACCCCCACCCCCCAGCAGTGCAGGGGCAGCCTCCACCAGGCCCCCACTCATGTCCCCCACCACCCCAACCTCCCAGCAGTGCAGGGGCAGTCTCCACCAGGCCCCAACCCATGTCTACCACCACCCCCACCCCCCCAGCAGTGCAGGGGCAGCCTCCACCAGGCCCCCACTCATGTTTCCCACCACCACCAGCACCCACCCACCATGAGCAGCCTCCACCAGGCACCCACTCATGTCCCCTATCACCCCCATCCCCCAGCAGTGCAGGGGCAGCCTCCACCAGGCCCCCACTCATGTCTCCCACCACCCCCACCCCCCAGCCACCATGGGCAGCCCCCACCAGGCTCCCACCCATGTCTACCATCGCCCCCACCCCCCAGCAGTGCAGGGGCAGCCTCCACCAGGCCCCCACTCATGTCCCCTATCACCCCCACCCCCCAGCAGTGCAGGGGCAGCCTCCACCAGGCCCCCACCCAGGTCTACCACCACCCCACCCCCCAGCAGTGCAGGGGCAGCCTCCACCAGGCCCCCACACATGTCCCCCACCACCCCCACCCCCCAGCAGTGCAGGGGCAGCCTCCACCAGGCCCCAACCCATGTCTACCACCGCCCCCACCCCCCAGCAGTGCAGGGGCAGCCTCCACCAGGCCCCCACTCATGTCCCCCACCACCCCCACCCCCCAGCAGTGCAGGGGCAGCCTCCACCAGGCCCCCACCCATGTCTACCACCACCCCCACCCCCCAGCAGTGCAGGGGCAGCCTCCACCAGGCCCCCACTCATGTCTCCCACACACCCCACCCCCCAGCCACCATGGGCAGTCCCCACCAGGCTCCCACCCATGTCTACCACCACCCCCACCCCCCAGCAGTGCAGGGGCAGCCTCCACCAGGCCCCCACTCATGTCTCCCACCACCCCTACCCCCAGCCACCATGGGCAGCCTCCACCAGGCACCCACTCATGTCCCCTATCACCCCCATCCCCCAGCAGTGCAGGGGCAGCCTCCACCAGGCCCCCACCCATGTCTACCACCACCCCAACCCCCCAGCAGTGCAGGGGCAGCCTCCACCAGGCCCCCACTCATGTCTCCCACCCACCCCACCCCCCAGCCACCATGGGCAGCCCCCACCAGGCTCCCACCCATGTCTACCACCACCCCCACCCCCCAGCAGTGCAGGGGCAGCCTCCACCAGGCCCCCACTCATGTCTCCCACCCACCCCACCCCCCAGCCACCATGGGCAGCCCCCACCAGGCTCCCACCCATGTCTACCACTACCCCCACCCCCCAGCAGTGCAGTGGCAGCCTCCACCAGGCCCCCACTCATGTCTCCCATCCCCCACCCCCCCAGCTCTGTGGGGCACCCTCCACCAGGCCCCCACTCATGTCTTCCACCACCCCCACCCCCCAGCCACAGGGGCAGCCTCCACCAGGCCCCCACTCATGTCTCCCACCACCCCCACCCCCAGCCACCAGGGGCAGCTCCACCAGGCCCCCACTCATGTCTCCCATCACCCCCACCCCCCAGCCACCGGGGGCAGGCTCCACCAGGCCCCCACTCATGTCCCCTATAACCCCCACCCCCCAGCAGTGCAGGGGCAGCCTCCACCAGGCCCCCACTCATGTCTCCCACCACCCCCACCCCCACCCCCTGCAGTGCAGGGGCAGCACCACCAGGCCCCCACTCATGTCCCCTATCACCCCCCAGCCACCAGGGGCACCCTCCACCAGGCCCCCACTCATGTCTCCCACCACCCCCACCCCCAGCCACCATGTGCAGCCCCCACCAGGCTCCCACCCATGTCTACCACCACCCCCACCCCCCAGCACTGTGGGGCAGCCTCCACCAGGCCCCCACTCTTGTCTCCCACCACCCCCACCCCCCAGCCACCATGGGCAGCCCCCACCAGGCTCCCACCCATGTCTACCACCACCCCCACCCCCCAGCAGTGCAGGGGCAGCCTCCACCAGGCCCCCACTCATGTCCCCTATCACCCCCACCCCCTAGCAGTGCAAGGGCAGCCTCCACCAGGCCCCCACCCATGTCTACCACCACCCCACCCCCCAGCAGTGCAGGGGCAGCTTCCACCAGGCCCCCACTCATGTCTCGAACCCACCCCACCGCCAGCAACCATTGGCAGCCCCAACCAGGCTCCCACCCATGTCTACCACCACCCCCACCCCCCAGCAGTGCAGGGGCAGCCCCCACCAGGCCCCCACTCATGTCTCCCACCACCACCACCCCCCAGCAGTGCAGGGGCAGCACCACCAGGCCCCCACTCATGTCTCCCACCACCCCCACCCCCCAGCAGTGCAGGGGCAGCCCCCACCAGGCCCCCACTCATATCTCCCACCACCCCCACCCCCCAGCCACCGGGGGCAGCCTCCACCAGGCCCCCACTCATGTCCCCTATCACCCACACCCCCCAGCAGTGCAGGGGCAGCCTCCACCAGGCCCCCACTCATGTCTCCCACCACCCCCACCCCCCAGCAGTGCAGGGGCAGCACCACCAGGCCCCCACTCATGTCCCCTATCACCCCCACCCCCCAGCCACCAGGGGCACCCTCCACCAGGCCCCCACTCATGTCTCCCACCACCCCTACCCCACAGCCACCATGGGCAGCCCCCACCAGGCTCCCACCCATGTCTACCACCACCCCCACCCCCCAGCACTGTGGGGCAGCCTCCACCAGGCCCCCACTCATGTCTCCCACCACCCCCACCCCCCAGCCACCATGGGCAGCCTCCACCAGGCCCCCACTCATGTCCCCTATCACCCCAGCCCCCAGCAGTGCAGGGGCAGCCTCCACCAGGCCCCCACTCATGTCCCCTATCACCCCCACCCCCCAGCCACCGGGGGCAGCCTCCACCAGGCCCCCACTCATGTCCCCTATCACCCCCACCCCCCAGCAGTGCAGGGGCAGCCTCCACCAGGCCCCCACCCATGTCTACCACCACCCCCACCCCCCAGCAGTGCAGGGGCCGCCTCCACCAGGCCCCCACTCATGTCCCCTATCACCCCCACCCGCCAGCAGTGCAGGGGCAGCCTCCACCAGGCCCCCACCCATGTCTACCACCACCCTCACCCCCCAGCAGTGCAGGGGCAGCCTCCACCAGGCCCCCACTCATGTCTCCCACCACCCCCACCCCCCAGCAACCAGGGGCAGCCTCCACCAGGCCCCCACTCATGTCTCCCACCACCCCCACCCCCCAGCCACCAGTGGCAGCCTCCACCAGGCCCCCACTCATGTCTCCCACCACCCCCACCCCCCAGCCACCGGGGGCAGCCTCCACCAAGTCCCCACTCATGTCCCCTATCACCCCCACCCACCAGCAGTGCAGGGGCAGCCTCCACCAGGCCCCCACTCATGTCTCCCACCACCCCCACCCCCCAGCCACCGGGGGCAGCCTCCACCAAGTCCCCACTCATGTCCCCTATCACCCCCACCCCCCAGCAGTGCAGGGGCAGCACCACCAGGCCCCCACTCATGTCCCCTATCACACCCCAGCCACCAGGGGCACCCTCCACCAGGCCCCCACTCATGTCTCCCACCACCACCACCCCCCAGCCACCATGTGCAGCCCCCACCAGGCTCCCACCCATGTCTACCACCACCCCCACCCCCCAGCACTGTGGGGCAGCCTCCAACAGGCCCCAACTCATGTCTCCCACCACCCCCACCCCCCAGCCACCATGTGCAGCCCCCACCAGGCTCCCACCCATGTCTACCACCACCCCCACCCCCCAGCAGTGCAGGGGCAGCCTCCACCAGGCCCCCACTGATGTCCCCTATCACCCCCACCCCCCAGCAGTGCAGGGGCAGCCTCCACCAGGCCCCCACCCATGTCTACCACCACCCCTACCCCCCAGCAGTGCAGGGGCAGCCTCCACCAGGCCCCACTCATGTCTCCCACCCACCCCACCCCCCAGCCACCATGGGCAGCCCCCACCATGCTCCCACCCATGTCTACCACCACCCCCACCTCCCACCAGTGCAGGGGCAGCCTCCACCAGGCCCCCACTCATGTCCCCTATCACCCGCACCCCCCAGCAGTGCAGGGGCAGCCTCCACCAGGCCCCCACCCATGTCTACCACCACCCCCACCCCCCAGCAGTGCAGGGGCAGCCTCCACCAGGCCCCCACTCATGTCTCCCACCCACCCCACCCCCCAGCCACCATGGGCAGCCCCCACCAGGCTCCCACCCATGTCTACCACCACCCCCACCCCCCAGCAGTGCAGGGGCAGCCTCCACCAGGCCCCCACCCATGTCTACCACCACCCCCACCCCCCAGCAGTGCAGGGGCAGCCTCCACCTGGCCCCCACTCATGTCTCCCACCCACCCCACCCCCAGCCACCATGGGCAGCCCCCACCAGGCTCCCACCCATGTCTACCACCACCCCCACTCCCCCAGCAGTGCAGGGGCAGCCTCCACCAGGCCCCCACTCATGTCTCCCACCACCCCCACCCCCCAGCCACCATGGGCAGCCTCCACCAGGCCCCCACTCATGTCCCCTATCACCCCCACCCCCCAGCAGTGCAGGGGCAGCCTCCACCAGGCCCCCACTCATGTCCCCCACCACCCCCACCCCCCAGCAGTGCAGGGGCAGCCTCCACCAGGCCCCCACCCATGTCTACCACCACCCCCGCCCCCCAGCAGTGCAGGGGCAGCCTCCACCAGGCCCCCACTCATGTCGACCCACCACCCCCACCCCCAGCCACCATGGGCAGCCCCCACCAGGCTCCCACCCATGTCTACCACCACCCCCACCCCCCGGCAGTGCAGGGGCAGCCTCCACCATGCCCCCACTCATGTCCCCTATCACCCCCACCCCCCAGCAGTGCAGGGGCAGCCTCCACCAGGCCCCCACCCATGTCTACCACCACCCCCACCCCCCAGCAGTGAAGGGGCAGCCTCTACCAGGCCCCCACTCATGTCTCCCACCCACCCCACCCCCCAGCCACCATGGGCAGCCCCCACCAGGCTCCCACCCATGTCTACCACCACCCCCACCCCCCAGCAGTGCAGGGGCAGCCTCCACCAGTCCCCTTCTCATGTCTCCCACCACCCCCACCCCCCAGCCACCATGGGCAGCCTCCACCAGGCCCCCACGCATGTCCCCTATCACCCCCACCCCCCAGCAGTGCAGGGGCAGCCTCCACCAGGCCCCCACTCATGTCTCCCACCCACCCCACCCCCCAGCCACCATGGGCAGCCCCCACCAGGCTCCCACCCATGTCTACAACCACCCCCACCCCCCAGAAGTGCAGGGGCAGCCTCCACCATGCCCCCACTCATGTCTCCCACCCACCCCACCCCCCAGCCACCATGGGCAGCCCCCACCAGGCTCCCACCCATGTCTACCACCACCCCCACCCCCCAGCAGTGCAGGGGCAGCCTCCACCAGGCCCCCACTCATGTCTCCCACCACCCCCACCCCCCAGCCACCAGGGCAGCCTCCACCAGGCCCCCACTCATGTCTCCCAACACCCCCACCCCCCAGCCACCAGGGGCAGCCTCCACCAGGCCCCCACTCATGTCTCCCACCACCCCCACCCCCCAGACACCGGTGGGCAGCCTCCACCAAGTCCCCACTCATGTCCCCTACCACCCCCACCCCCCAGCAGTGCAGGGGCAGCCTCCACCAGGCCACACTCATGTCTCCCACCACCCCCACCCCTGCCCCCAGCAGTGCAGGGGCAGCACCACCAGGCCCCCACTCATGTACCCTATCACCCCCCAGCCACCAGGGGCACCCTCCACCAGGCCCCCACTCATGTTTCCCACCACCCCCACCCCCCAGCCACCATGTGCAGCCTCCACCAGGCCCCCACTCATGTCTCCCACCACCCCCACCCAGCCCCCAGCAGTGCAGGGGCAGCACCACCAGGCCCCCACTCATGCCCCCTATCACCCCCCAGCCACCAGGGGCACCCTCCACCAGGCCCCACTCATGTCTCCCACCACCACCACCCCCAGCCACCATGTGCATCCCCCACCAGGCTCCCACCCATGTCTACCACCACCCCCACCCCCCAGCACTGTGGGGAAGCCTCCACCAGGCCCCCACTCATGTCTCCCACCACCCCCACCCCCCAGCCACCATGGGCAGCCCCCACCAGGCTCCCACCCATGTCTACCACCACCCCCACCCCCCAGCAGTGCAGGGGCAGCCTCCACCAGGCCCCCACTCATGTCCCCTATCACCCCCACCCCCCAGCAGTGCAGGGGCAGCCTCCACCAGGCTCCCACCCATGTCTACCACCACCCCCACCCCCCAGCAGTGCAGGGGCAGCCTCCACCAGGCCCCCACTCATGTCTCCCACCACCCCCACCCCCCAGCCACCATGGGCAGCCTCCACCAGGCCCCCACACATGTCCCCTATCACCCCCACCCCCCAGCAGTGCAGGGGCAGCCTCCACCAGGCCCCCACCCATGTCTACCACCACCCCTACCCCCCAGCAGTCCAGGGGCAGCCTCCACCAGGCCCCACTCATGTCTCCCACACACCCCACCCCCCAGCCACCATCGGCAGCCCCCACCAGGCTCCCACCCATGTCTACCACCACCCCCACCTCCCACCAGTGCAGGGGCAGCCTCCACCAGGCCCCCACTCATGTCTACCACCACCCCCACCCCCCAGCAGTGCAGGGGCAGCCTCCACCAGGCCCCCACTCATGTCTCCCACCCACCCCACCCCCCAGCCACCATGGGCAGCCCCCACCAGGCTCCCACCCATGTCTACCACCACCCCCACCCCCCAGCAGTGCAGGGGCAGCCTCCACCAGGCCCCCACCCATGTCTACCACCACCCCCACCCCCCAGCAGTGCAGGGGCAGCCTCCACCAGGCCCCCACTCATGTCTACCACCACCCCCACCCCCCGGCAGTGCAGGGGCAGCCTCCACCATGCCCCCACTCATGTCCCCTATCACCCCCACCCCCCAGCAGTGCAGGGGCAGCCTCCACCAGGCCCCCACCCATGTCTACTACCACCCCCACCCCCCAGCAGTGAAGGGGCAGCCTCCACCAGGCCCCCACTCATGTCTCCCACCCACCCCGCCCCCCAGCCACCATAGGCAGCCCCCACCAGGCTCCCACCCATGACTACCACCACCTCCACCCCCAGCAGTGCAGGGGCAGCCTCCACCAGTCCCCCACTCATGTCTCCCACCACCCCCACCCCCCAGCCACCATGGGCAGCCTCCACCAGGCCCCCACTCATGTCCCCTATCACCCCCACCCCCCAGCAGTGCAGGGGCAGCCTCCACCAGGCCCCCACCCATGTCTACCACCACCCCAACCCCCCAGCAGTGCAGGGGCAGCCTCCACCAGGCCCCCACTCATGTCTCCCACCCACCCCACCCCCCAGCCACCATGGGCAGCCCCCACCAGGCTCCCACCCATGTCTACCACCACTCCCACCCCCCAGCAGTGCAGGGGCAGCCTCCACCATGCCCCCACTCATGTCTCCCACCCACCCCACCCCCCAGCCACCATGGGCAGCCCCCACCAGGCTCCCACCCATGTCTACCACCACCCCCACCCCCCAGCAGTGCAGGGGCAGCCTCCACCAGGCCCACACTCATGTCTCCCACCACCCCCACCCCCCAGCCACCAGGGGCAGCCTCCACCAGGCCCCCACTCATGTCTCCCAACACCCCCACCCCCCAGCCACCAGGGGCAGCCTCCACCAGGCCCCCACTCATGTCTCCCACCACCCCCTCCCCCCAGCCACCGGTGGGCAGCCTCCAACAAGTCCCCACTCATGTCCCTTACCACCCCCACCCCCCAGCAGTGCAGGGGCAGCCTCCACCAGGCCACACTCATGTCTCCCACCACCCCCACCCCTGCCCCCAGCAGTGCAGGGGCAGCACCACCAGGCCCCCACTCATGTCCCCTATCACCCCCCAGCCACCAGGGGCACCCTCCACCAGGCCCCCACTCATGTCTCCCACCACCCCCACCCCCCAGCCACCATGTGCAGCCCCCACCAGGCTCCCACCCATGTCTACCACCACCCCCACCCCCCAGCACTGTGGGGCAGCCTCCACCGGACTCCCACTCATGTCTCCCACCACCCCCACCCCCCAGCCACCATGGGCAGCCCCCACCAGGCTCCCACCCATGTCTACCACCACCCCCACCCCCCAGCAGTGCAGGGGCAGCCTCCACCAGGCCCTACTCATGTCCCCTATCACCCCCACCCCCCAGCAGTGCAGGGGCAGCCTCCACCAGGCCCCCACCCATGTCTACCACCACCCCACCCCCCAGCAGTGCAGGGGCAGCCTCCACCAGTCCCCCACCCATGTCTACCGCCACCCCACCCCCCAGCAGTGCAGGGGCAGCCTCCACCAGGCCCCCACTCATGTCTCCCACCCACCCCACCCCCCAGCCACCATGGGCAGCCCCCACCAGGCTCCCACCCATGTCTACCACCACCCCCACCCCCCAGCAGTGCAGGGGCAGCCTCCACCAGGCCCCCAATCATGTCTCCCACCACCCCCCCCCAGCCACCATGGGCAGCCTCCACCAGGCCCCCACTCATGTCCCCTATCACCCCCACCCCCCAGCAGTGCAGGGGCAGCCTCCACCAGTCCCGCACTAATGTTTCCCACCACCCCCACCCCCCAGCAGTGCCGGGGCAGCCTCCACCAGGCCCCCACTCATGTCCCCTATCACCCCCACCCCCAAGCAGTGCAGGGGCAGCCTCCACCAGGCCCCCACTCATGTCTATCCACCACCCCCACCTCCCAGCAGTGCAGGTGAAACCTCCACCAGGCCCCCACTCATGTCTCCCACCACCCCCACCCCCCAGCCACCATGGGCAGCCTCCACCAGGCCCCCACTCATGTCCCCTATCACCCCCACCCCCCAGCAGTGCAGGGGCAGCATCCACCAGGCCCGCACTAATGTTTCCCACCACCCCCACCCCCCAGCAGTGCCGGGGCAGCCTCCACCAGGCCCCCACTCATGTCCCCTATCACCCCCACCCCCCAGCAGTGCAGGGGCAGCCTCCACCAGGCCCCCACTCATGTCTATCCAACAACCCCACCCCCCAGCAGTGCAGGGGCAGCCTCCACCAGGCCCCCACCCATGTCTACCACCACCCCACCCCCCAGCAGTGCAGGGGCAGCCTCCACCAGGCCCCCACTCATGTCTCCCACCCACCCCACCCCCCAGCCACCATGGGCAGCCCCCACCAGGCTCCCACCCATGTCTACCACCACCCCCACCCCCCAGCAGTGCAGGGGCAGCCTCCACCAGGCCCCCACTCATGTCTCCCACCACCCCCACCCCCCAGCCACCATGGGCAGCCTCCACCAGGCCCCCACTCATGTCCCCTATCACCCCCAACCCCCCAGCAGTGCAGGGGCAGCCTCCACCAGGCCCCCACCCATGTCTACCACCACCCCTACCCCCCAGCAGTGCAGGGGCAGCCTCCACCAGGCCCCCACTCATGTCTCCCACCCACCCCACCCCCCAGCCACCATGGGCAGCCCCCACCAGGCTCCCACCCATGTCTACCACCACCCCCACCTCCCAGCAGTGCAGGGGCAGCCTCCACCAGGCCCCCACTCATGTCTCCCACCACCCCCACCCCCCAGCAGTGCAGGGGCAGCCTCCACCAGGCCACACTCATGTCTCCCACCACCCCCACCCCTGCCCCCAGCAGTGCAGGGGCAGCACCACCAGGCCCCCACTCATGTACCCTATCACCCCCCAGCCACCAGGGGCACCCTCCACCAGGCCCCCACTCATGTCTCCCACCACCCCCACCCCCCAGCCACCATGTGCAGCCTCCACCAGGCCCCCACTCATGTCTCCCACCACCCCCACCCAGCCCCCAGCAGTGCAGGGGCAGCACCACCAGGCCCCCACTCATGCCCCCTATCACCCCCCAGCCACCAGGGGCACCCTCCACCAGGCCCCCACTCATGTCTCCCACCACCACCACCCCCAGCCACCATGTGCATCCCCCACCAGGCTCCCACCCATGTCTACCACCACCCCCACCCCCCAGCACTGTGGGGAAGCCTCCACCAGGCCCCCACTCATGTCTCCCACCACCCCCACCCCCCAGCCACCATGGGCAGCCCCCACCAGGCTCCCACCCATGTCTACCACCACCCCCACCCCCCAGCAGTGCAGGGGCAGCCTCCACCAGGCCCCCACTCATGTCCCCTATCACCCCCACCCCCCAGCAGTGCAGGGGCAGCCTCCACCAGGCTCCCACCCATGTCTACCACCACCCCCACCCCCCAGCAGTGCAGGGGCAGCCTCCACCAGGCCCCCACTCATGTCTCCCACCACCCCCACCCCCCAGCCACCATGGGCAGCCTCCACCAGGCCCCCACACATGTCCCCTATCACCCCCACCCCCCAGCAGTGCAGGGGCAGCCTCCACCAGGCCCCCACCCATGTCTACCACCACCCCTACCCCCCAGCAGTCCAGGGGCAGCCTCCACCAGGCCCCACTCATGTCTCCCACACACCCCACCCCCCCAGCCACCATCGGCAGCCCCCACCAGGCTCCCACCCATGTCTACCACCACCCCCACCTCCCACCAGTGCAGGGGCAGCCTCCACCAGGCCCCCACTCATGTCTACCACCACCCCCACCCCCCAGCAGTGCAGGGGCAGCCTCCACCAGGCCCCCACTCATGTCTCCCACCCACCCCACCCCCCAGCTACCATGGGCAGCCCCCACCAGGCTCCCACCCATGTCTACCACCACCCCCGCCCCCCAGCAGTGCAGGGGCAGCCTCCACCAGGCCCCCACCCATGTCTAACACCACCCCCACCCCCCAGCAGTGCAGGGGCAGCCTCCACCCCCACTCATGTCTACCACCACCCCCACCCCCCGGCAGTGCAGGGGCAGCCTCCACCATGCCCCCACTCATGTCCCCTATCACCCCCACCCCCCAGCAGTGCAGGGGCAGCCTCCACCAGGCCCCCACCCATGTCTACTACCACCCCCACCCCCCAGCAGTGAAGGGGCAGCCTCCACCAGGCCCCCACTCATGTCTCCCACCCACCCCGCCCCCCAGCCACCATAGGCAGCCCCCACCAGGCTCCCACCCATGTCTACCACCACCCCCACCCCCCAGCAGTGCAGGGGCAGCCTCCACCATGCCCCCACTCATGTCACCCACCCACCCCACCCCCCAGCCACCATGGGCAGCCCCCACCAGGCTCCCACCCATGTCTACCACCACCCCCACCCCCCAGCAGTGCAGGGGCAGCCTCCACCAGGCCCACACTCATGTCTCCCACCACCCCCACCCCCCAGCCACCAGGGGCAGCCTCCACCAGGCCCCCACTCATGTCTCCCAACACCCCCACCCCCCAGCCACCAGGGGCAGCCTCCACCAGGCCCCCACTCATGTCTCCCACCACCCCCTCCCCCCAGCCACCGGTGGGCAGCCTCCAACAAGTCCCCACTCATGTCCCTTACCACCCCCACCCCCCAGCAGTGCAGGGGCAGCCTCCACCAGGCCACACTCATGTCTCCCACCACCCCCACCCCTGCCCCCAGCAGTGCAGGGGCAGCACCACCAGGCCCCCACTCATGTCCCCTATCACCCCCCAGCCACCAGGGGCACCCTCCACCAGGCCCCCACTCATGTCTCCCACCACCCCCACCCCCCAGCCACCATGTGCAGCCCCCACCAGGCTCCCACCCATGTCTACCACCACCCCCACCCCCCAGCACTGTGGGGCAGCCTCCACCGGGCCCCCACTCATGTCTCCCACCACCCCCACCCCCCAGCCACCATGGGCAGCCCCCACCAGGCTCCCACCCATGTCTACCACCACCCCCACCCCCCAGCAGTGCAGGGGCAGCCTCCACCAGGCTCCCACTCATGTCCCCTATCACCCCCACCCCCCAGCAGTGCAGGGGCAGCCTCCACCAGGCCCCCACCCATGTCTACCACCACCCCACCCCCCAGCAGTGCAGGGGCAGCCTCCACCAGTCCCCCACCCATGTCTACCGCCACCCCCCCCCCCAGCAGTGCAGGGGCAGCCTCCACCAGGCCCCCACTCATGTCTCCCACCCACCCCACCCCCCAGCCACCATGGGCAGCCCCCCACCAGGCTCCCACCCATGTCTACCACCACCCCCACCCCCCAGCAGTGCAGGGGCAGCCTCCACAAGGCCCCCACTCATGTCTCCCACCACCCCCCCCCCAGCCACCATGGGCAGCCTCCACCAGGCCCCCACTCATGTCCCCTATCACCCCCACCCCCCAGCAGTGCAGGGGCAGCGTCCACCAGGCCCGCACTAGTGTTTCCCACCACCCCCACCCCCCAGCAGTGCCGGGGCAGCCTCCACCAGGCCCCCACTCATGTCCCCTATCACCCCCACCCCCAAGCAGTGCAGGGGCAGCCTGCACCAGGCCCCCACTCATGTCTATCCACCACCCCCACCTCCCTGCAGTGCAGGGGAAACCTCCACCAGGCCCCCACTCATGTCTCCCACCACCCCCACCCCCCAGCCACCATGGGCAGCCTCCACCAGGCCCCCACTCATGTCCCCTATCACCCCCACCCCCCAGCAGTGCAGGGGCAGCATCCACCAGGCCCGCACTAATGTTTCCCACCACCCCCACCCCCCAGCAGTGCCGGGGCAGCCTCAACCAGGCCCCCACTCATGTCCCCTATCACCCCCACCCCCCAGCAGTGCAGGGGCAGCCTCCACCAGGCCCCCACTCATGTCTATCCAACAACCCCACCCCCCAGCAGTGCAGGGGCAGCCTCCACCAGGCCCCCACCCATGTCTACCACCACCCCACCCCCCAGCAGTGCAGGGGCAGCCTCCACCAGGCCCCCACTCATGTCTCCCACCCACCCCACCCCCCAGCCACCATGGGCAGCCCCCACCAGGCTCCTACCCATGTCTACCACCACCCCCACCCCCCAGCAGTGCAGGGGCAGCCTCCACCAGGCCCCCACTCATGTCTCCCACCACCCCCACCCCCCAGCCACCATGGGCAGCCTCCACCAGGCCCCCACTCATGTCCCCTATCACCCCCAACCCCCAGCAGTGCAGGGGCAGCCTCCACCAGGCCCCCACCCATGTCTACCACCACCCCTACCCCCCAGCAGTGCAGGGGCAGCCTCCACCAGGCCCCACTCATGTCTCCCACCCACCCCACCCCCCAGCCACCATGGGCAGCCCCCACCAGGCTCCCACCCATGTCTACCACCACCCCCACCTCCCAGCAGTGCAGGGGCAGCCTCCACCAGGCCCCCACTCATGTCTCCCACCACCCCCACCCCCAGCCACCATGGGCAGCCTCCACCAGGCCCCCACTCATTTCCCCTATCACCCCCACCCCCCAGCAGTGCAGGGGCATCCTCCACCAGGCCCGCACTAATGTTTCCCACCACCCCCACCCCCCAGCAGTGCCCGGGCAGCCTCCACCAGGCCCCCACTCATGTCCCCTATCACCCCCACCCCCAGCAGTGCAGGGGCAGCCTCCACCAGGCCCCCACTCATGTCTATCCAACAACCCCACCCACCAGCAGTGCAGGGGCAGCCTCCCCCAGGCCCCCACGCATGTCTCACACCACCCCCACCCCCCAGCCACCGGGGACAGCCTCCACCAGGCCCCCACTCATGTCCCCTATCACACCCACCCCCCGGCAGTGCAGGGGCAGCCTCCATCAGGCCCCTAATCATGTCTCCCACCACCCCCACCCCCAAGCAGTGCAGGGGCAGCACCACCAGGCTCCCACTCATGTCCCCTATCACCCCCACCCCCCAGCCACCAGGGGCACCCTCCACCAGGCCCCCACTCATGTCTCCCACCACCCCCACCCCCCAGCCACCACGTGCAGCCCCCACCAGGCTCCCACCCATGTCTACCACCACCCCCAGCCCCCAGCACTGTGGGGCAGCCACCACCAGGCCCCCACTCATGTCTCCCACCACCCCCACCCCCCAGCCACCATGGGCAGCCCCCAACAGGCTCCCACCCATGTCTACCACCCCCCCCACCCCCCAGCAGTGCAGGGGCAGCTTCCACCAGGCCCCCACTCATGTCCCCTATCACCCCCACCCCCCAGCAGTGCAGGGGCAGCCTCCACCAAGCCCCCACCCATGTCTACCACCACCCCCCAGCAGTGCAGGGGCAGCCTCCACCAGGCCCCCACTCATGTCTCAGACCCACCCCACCCCCCAGCCACCATGGGCACCCCACCAGGCTCCCACCCATGTCTACCACCACCCCCACCCCCCAGCAGTGCAGGGGCACCCTCCACCAGGCCCCCACCCATGTCTACCACCACCCCCACCCCCCAGCAGTGCAGGGGCAGCCTCCACCAGGCCCCCACTCATGTCTCCCACCCTCCCCACCCCCAGCCACCATGGGCAGCCCCCACCAGGCTCCCACCCATGTCTACCACCACCCCCACCCCCCCAGCAGTGCAGGGGCAGCCTCCACCAGGCCCCCACTCATGTCTCCCATCACCCCCACCCCCCAGCCACCGGGGGCAGCCTCCACCAGGCCCCCACTCATGTCCCCTATAACCCCCACCCCCCAGCAGTGCAGGGGCAGCCTCCACCAGGCCCCCACTCATGTCTCCCACCACCCCCACCTCCACATCCAGCAGTGCAGGGGCAGCACCACCAGGCCCCCAACCATGTCTACCACCAACCCCACCCACCAGCAGTGCAGGGGCAGCCTCCACCGGGCCCCCACTCATGTCTCCCACCCACCCCACCCCCAGCCACCATGGGCAGCCCCCACCAGGCTCCCACCCATGTCTACCACCACCCCCACCCCCCAGCAGTGCAGGGGCAGCCTCCACCAGGCCCCCACTCATGTCCCCTATCACCCCCACCCCCCAGCAGTGCAGGGGCAGCCTCCACCAGGCCCCCACCCATGTCTACCACCACCCCACCCCCCAGCAGTGCAGGGGCAGCCTCCACCAGGCCCCCACTCATGTCTCCCACCACCCCCACCCCCCAGCCACCATGTGCAGCCCCCACCAGGCTCCCACCCATGTCTAATACCACCCACACCCCCCAGCACTGTGGGGCAGCCTCCACCAGGCCCCCACTCATGTCTCCCACCACCCCCACCCCTCAGCCACCATGGGCAGCCCCCACCAGGCTCCCACCCATGTCTACCACCACCCCCTCCCCCCAGCAGTGCAGGGGCAGCCTCCACCAGGCCCCCACTCATGTCCCCTATCACCCCCAACCCCCAGCAGTGCAGGGGCAGCCTCCACCAGGCCCCCACTCATGTCTACCACCACCCCACCCCCCAGCAGTGCAGGGGCAGCCTCCACCAGGCCCCCACGCATGTCTCACACCACCCCCACCCCCCAGCCACCGGGGACAGCCTCCACCAGGCCCCCACTCATGTCCCCTATCACACCCACCCCCCGGCAGTGCAGGGGCAGCCTCCATCAGGCCCCTAATCATGTCTCCCACCACCCCCACCCCCAAGCAGTGCAGGGGCAGCACCACCAGGCTCCCACTCATGTCCCCTATCACCCCCACCCCCCAGCCACCAGGGGCACCCTCCACCAGGCCCCCACTCATGTCTCCCACCACCCCCACCCCCCAGCCACCACGTGCAGCCCCCACCAGGCTCCCACCCATGTCTACCACCACCCCCAGCCCCCAGCACTGTGGGGCAGCCACCACCAGGCCCCCACTCATGTCTCCCACCACCCCCACCCCCCAGCCACCATGGGCAGCCCCCAACAGGCTCCCACCCATGTCTACCACCCCCCCCACCCCCCAGCAGTGCAGGGGCAGCTTCCACCAGGCCCCCACTCATGTCCCCTATCACCCCCACCCCCCAGCAGTGCAGGGGCAGCCTCCACCAAGCCCCCACCCATGTCTACCACCACCCCCCAGCAGTGCAGGGGCAGCCTCCACCAGGCCCCCACTCATGTCTCAGACCCACCCCACCCCCCAGCCACCATGGGCACCCCACCAGGCTCCCACCCATGTCTACCACCACCCCCACCCCCCAGCAGTGCAGGGGCACCCTCCACCAGGCCCCCACCCATGTCTACCACCACCCCCACCCCCCAGCAGTGCAGGGGCAGCCTCCACCAGGCCCCCACTCATGTCTCCCACCCTCCCCACCCCCAGCCACCATGGGCAGCCCCCACCAGGCTCCCACCCATGTCTACCACCACCCCCACCCCCCCAGCAGTGCAGGGGCAGCCTCCACCAGGCCCCCACTCATGTCTCCCATCACCCCCACCCCCCAGCCACCGGGGGCAGCCTCCACCAGGCCCCCACTCATGTCCCCTATAACCCCCACCCCCCAGCAGTGCAGGGGCAGCCTCCACCAGGCCCCCACTCATGTCTCCCACCACCCCCACCTCCACATCCAGCAGTGCAGGGGCAGCACCACCAGGCCCCCAACCATGTCTACCACCAACCCCACCCACCAGCAGTGCAGGGGCAGCCTCCACCGGGCCCCCACTCATGTCTCCCACCCACCCCACCCCCAGCCACCATGGGCAGCCCCCACCAGGCTCCCACCCATGTCTACCACCACCCCCACCCCCCAGCAGTGCAGGGGCAGCCTCCACCAGGCCCCCACTCATGTCCCCTATCACCCCCACCCCCCAGCAGTGCAGGGGCAGCCTCCACCAGGCCCCCACCCATGTCTACCACCACCCCACCCCCCAGCAGTGCAGGGGCAGCCTCCACCAGGCCCCCACTCATGTCTCCCACCACCCCCACCCCCCAGCCACCATGTGCAGCCCCCACCAGGCTCCCACCCATGTCTAATACCACCCACACCCCCCAGCACTGTGGGGCAGCCTCCACCAGGCCCCCACTCATGTCTCCCACCACCCCCCACCCCTCAGCCACCATGGGCAGCCCCCACCAGGCTCCCACCCATGTCTACCACCACCCCCTCCCCCCAGCAGTGCAGGGGCAGCCTCCACCAGGCCCCCACTCATGTCCCCTATCACCCACAACCCCCAGCAGTGCAGGGGCAGCCTCCACCAGGCCCCCACCCATGTCTACCACCACCCCACCCCCCAGCAGTGCAGGGGCAGCCTCCACCAGGCCCCCACTCATGTCTCCCACCACCCCCACCCCCCAGCCACCATGGGCAGCCCCCACCCGGCTCCCACCCATGTCTACCACCACCCCCACCCCCAGAAGTGCAGGGGCAGCCTCCACCAGGCCCCCACTCATGTCCCCTATCACCCCCACCCCCCAGCAGTGCAGGGGCAGCCTCCACCAGGCCCCCACCCATGTCTACCACCACCCCCACCCCCCAGCAGTGCAGGGGCAGCCTCCACCAGGCCCCCACTCAAGTCTCCCACCCACCCCACCCCCCAGCCACCATGGGCAGCCCCCACCAGGCTCCCACCCATGTCTACCACCACCCCCCACCCCCAGCAGTGCAGGGGCAGCCTCCACCAGGCCCCCACCCATGTCTACCACCACCCGGACCCCCCAGCAGTGCAGGGGCAGCCTCCACCAGGCCCCCACTCATGTCTCCCACCCACCCCACCCCCCAGCCACAATGGGCAGCCCCCACCAGGCTCCCACCCATGTCTACCACCACCCCCACCCCCCCAGCAGTGCAGGGGCAGCCTCCACCAGGCCCCCACCCATGTCTCCCACCACCCCCAGCCCCCAGCCACCATGGGCAGCCTCCCACCAGGCCCCCACTCATGTCCCCTATCACCCCCACCCCCCAGCAGTGCAGGGGCAGCCTCCACCAGGCCCCCACTCATGTCCCCCACCACCCCAACCCCCCAGCAGTGCAGGGGCAGTCTCCACCAGGCCCCAACCCATGTCTACCACCACCCCCACCCCCCCAGCAGTGCAGGGGCAGCCTCCACCAGGCCCTCACTCATGTCTCCCACCACCCCCAGCTCCCAGCCACCATGGGCAGCCTCCACCAGGCACCCACTCATGTCCCCTATCACCCCCATCCCCCAGCAGTGCAGGGGCAGCCTCCACCAGGCCCCCACTCATGTCTCCCACCACCCCCACCCCCCAGCCACCATGGGCAGCCCCCACCAGGCTCCCACCCATGTCTACCACCACCCCCACCCCCCAGCAGTGCAGGGGCAGCCTCCACCAGGCCCCCACTCATGTCCCCTATCACCCCCACCCCCCAGCAGTGCAGGGGCAGCATCCACCAGGCCCCCACCCATGTCTACCACCACCCCACCCCCCAGCAGTGCAGGGGCAGCCTCCACCAGGCCCCCACTCATGTCCCCCACCACCCCCACCCCCCAGCAGTGCAGGGGCAGCCTCCACCAGGCCCCAACCCATGTCTACCACCACCCCCACCCCCCAGCAGTGCAGGGGCAGCCTCCACCAGGCCCCCACTCATGTCCCCACCACCCCCACCCCCCAGCAGTGCAGGGGCAGCCTCCACCAGGCCCCAACCCATGTCTACCACCACCCCACCCCCCAGCAGTGCAGGGGCAGCCTCCACCAGGCCCCCACTCATGTCCCCTATCACCCCCACCCCCCAGCAGTGCAAGGGCATCCTCCACCAGGCCCCCACCCATGTCTACCACCACCCCCACCCCCCAGCAGTGCAGGGGCAGCCTCCAACAGGCCCCCACTCATGTCTCCCACCCACCCCACCCCCCAGCCACCATGGGCAGTCCCCAACAGGCTCAAACCCATGTCTACCACCACCCCCACCCCCCAGCAGTGCAGGGGCAGCCTCCACCAGGCCCCACTCACGTCTCCCACCACCCCCACCCCCCAGCCACCATGGGCAGCCTCCACCAGGCACCCACTCATGTCCCCTATCACCCCCATCTCCCAGCAGTGCAGGGGCAGCCTCCACCAGGCCCCCACCCATGTCTACCACCACCCCAACCCCCCAGCAGTGCAGGGGCAGCCTCCACCAGGCCCCCACTCATGTCTCCCACCCACCCCACCCCCCAGCCACCATGGGCAGCCCCCAACAGGCTCCCACCCATGTCTACCACCACCCCACCCCCCAGCAGTGCAGGGGCAGCCTCCACCAGGCCCCCACTCATGTCTCCCACCCCCCACCCCCCCCCCAGCTCTGTGGGGCACCCTCCACCAGGCCCCCACTCATGTCTTCCACCACCCCCACCCCCCAGCCACAGGGGCAGCCTCCACCAGGCCCCCACTCATGTCTCCCCCCACCCCCACCCCCCAGCCACCAGGGGCAGCTCCACCAGGCCCCCACTCATGTCTCCCATCACCCCCACCCCCCAGCCACCGGGGGCAGCCTCCACCAGGCCCCCACTCATGTCCCCTATCACCCCCACCCCCCAGCAGTGCAGGGGCAGCCTCCACCAGGCCCCTAATCATGTCTCCCACCACCCCCACCCCCCAGCAGTGCAGGGGCAGCCTCCACCAGGCCCCCACCCATGTCTACCACCACCCCAACCCCCCAGCAGTGCAGGGGCAGCCTCCACCAGGCCCCCACTCATGTCTCCCACCCACCCCACCCCCCAGCCACCATGGGCAGCCCCCAACAGGCTCCCACCCATGTCTACCACCACCCCACCCCCCAGCAGTGCAGGGGCAGCCTCCACCAGGCCCCCACTCATGTCTCCCACCCCCCACCCCCCCCCCCAGCTCTGTGGGGCACCCTCCACCAGGCCCCCACTCATGTCTTCCACCACCCCCACCCCCCAGCCACAGGGGCAGCCTCCACCAGGCCCCCACTCATGTCTCCCCCCACCCCCACCCCCCAGCCACCAGGGGCAGCTCCACCAGGCCCCCACTCATGTCTCCCATCACCCCCACCCCCCAGCCACCGGGGGCAGCCTCCACCAGGCCCCCACTCATGTCCCCTATCACCCCCACCCCCCAGCAGTGCAGGGGCAGCCTCCACCAGGCCCCTAATCATGTCTCCCACCACCCCCACCCCCCAGCAGTGCAGGGGCAGCACCACCAGGCCCCCACTCATGTCCCCTATCACCCCCACCCCCCAGCCACCAGGGGCACCCTCCACCAGGCCCCCACTCATGCTCCCACCACCCCCACCCCCCAGCCACCATGTGCAGCCCCCACCAGGCTCCCACCCATGTCTACCACCACCCCCACCCCCCAGCACTGTGGGGCAGCCTCCACCAGGCCCCCACTCATGTCTCCCACCACCCCCACCCCCCAGCCACCATGGGCAGCCCCCACCAGGCTCCCACCCATGTCTACCACCACCCCCACCCCCCAGCAGTGCAGGGGCAGCCTCCACCAGGCCCCCACTCATGTCCCCTATCACCCCCACCCCCCAGCAGTGCAGGGGCAGCCTCCACCAGGCCCCCACCCATGTCTACCACCACCCCCACCCCCCAGCAGTGCAGGGGCAGCCTCCACCAGGCCCCCACTCATGTCTCCCACCCACCCCACCCCCCAGCCACCATGGGCAGCCCCAACCAGGCTCCCACCCATGTCTACCACCACCCCCCACCCCCCAGCAGTGCAGGGGCAGCCTCCAACAGGCCCCCACCCATGTCTACCACCACCCCCAGCAGTGCAGGGGCAGCCTCCACCAGGCCCCCACTCATGTCTCCCACCCACCCCACCCCCCAGCCACAATGGGCAGCCCCCACCAGGCTCCCACCCATGTCTACCACCACCCCCAACCCCCCAGCAGTGCAGGGGCAGCCTCCACCAGGCCCCCACTCATGTCTCCCACCACCCCAAGCCACCATGGGCAGCCTCCACCAGGCCCCCACTCATGTTCCCTATCACCCCCACCCCCCAGCAGTGCAGGGGCAGCCTCCACCAGGCCCCACTCATGTCCCCCACCACCCCAACCCCCCAGCAGTGCAGGGGCAGTCTCCACCAGGCCCCAACCCATGTCTACCACCACCCCCAACCCCCCAGCAGTGCAGGGGCAGCCTCCACCAGGCCCCCACTCATGTCTCCCACCACCCCCAGCCACCATGGGCAGCCTCCACCAGGCACCCACTCATGTCCCCTATCACCCCCATCCCCCAGCAGTGCAGGGGCCGCCTCCACCAGGCCCCCACCCATGTCTACCACCACCCCAACCCCCCAGCAGTGCAGGGGCAGCCTCCACCAGGCCCCCACTCATGTCTCCCACCCACCCCAACCCCAGCCACCATGGGCAGCCCCCACCAGGCTCCCACCCATGTCTACCACCACCCCCACCCCCCAGCAGTGCAGGGGCAGCCTCCACCAGGCCCCCACTCATGTCTCACACCCACCCCACCACCCAGCCACCATGGGCACCCCCCCAGGCTCCCACCCATGTCTACCACCACCCCCACCCCCAAGCAGTGCAGGGGCAGCCTCCACCAGGCCCCCACTCATGTCTCACACCACCCCAACCCCCCAGCAGTGCAGGGGCAGCCTCCACCAGGCCCCCACTCATGTCTCCCACCCACCCCACCACCCAGCCACCATGGGCAGCCCCCCCCAGGCTCCCACCCATGTCTACCACCACCCCCACCCCCCAGCAGTGCAGGGGCAGCCTCCACCAGGCCCCACTCACGTCTCCCACCACCCCCACCCCCCAGCCACCATGGGCAGCCTCCACCAGGCACCCACTCATGTCCCCTATCACCCCCATCCCCCAGCAGTGCAGGGGCAGCCTCCACCAGGCCCCCACCCATGTCTACCACCACCCCAACCCCCCAGCAGTGCAGGGGCAGCCTCCACCAGGCCCCCACTCATGTCTCCCACCCACCCCACCCCCCAGCCACCATGGGCAGCCCCCAACAGGCTCCCACCCATGTCTACCACCACCCCACCCCCCAGCAGTGCAGGGGCAGCCTCCACCAGGCCCCCACTCATGTCTCCCACCCCCCACCCCCCCCAGCTCTGTGGGGCACCCTCCACCAGGTCCCCACTCATGTCTTCCACCACCCCCACCCCCCAGCCACAGGGGCAGCCTCCACCAGGCCCCCACTCATGTCTCCCCCCACCCCCACCCCCCAGCCACCAGGGGCAGCTCCACCAGGCCCCCACTCATGTCTCCCATCACCCCCACCCCCAGCCACCGGGGGCAGCCTCCACCAGGCCCCCACTCATGTCCCCTATCACCCCCACCCCCCAGCAGTGCAGGGGCAGCCTCCACCAGGCCCCTAATCATGTCTCCCACCACCCCCACCCCCCAGCAGTGCAGGGGCAGCACCACCAGGCCCCCACTCATGTCCCCTATCACCCCCACCCCCCAGCCACCAGGGGCACCCTCCACCAGGCCCCCACTCATGCTCCCACCACCCCCACCCCCCAGCCACCATGTGCAGCCCCCACCAGGCTCCCACCCATGTCTACCACCACCCCCACCCCCCAGCCCTGTGGGGCAGCCTCCACCAGGCCCCCACTCATGTCTCCCACCACCCCCACCCCCCAGCCACCATGGGCAGCCCCCACCAGGCTCCCACCCATGTCTACCACCACCCCCACCCCCCAGCAGTGCAGGGGCAGCCTCCACCAGGCCCCCACTCATGTCCCCTATCACCCCCACCCCCCAGCAGTGCAGGGGCAGCCTCCACCAGGCCCCCACCCATGTCTACCACCACCCCCACCCCCCAGCAGTGCAGGGGCAGCCTCCACCAGGCCCCCACTCATGTCTCCCACCCACCCCACCCCCCAGCCACCATGGGCAGCCCCAACCAGGCTCCCACCCATGTCTACCACCACCCCCCACCCCCCAGCAGTGCAGGGGCAGCCTCCAACAGGCCCCCACCCATGTCTACCACCACCCCCACCCCCAGCAGTGCAGGGGCAGCCTCCACCAGGCCCCCACTCATGTCTCCCACCCACCCCACCCCCCAGCCACAATGGGCAGCCCCCACCAGGCTCCCACCCATGTCTACCACCACCCCCAACCCCCCAGCAGTGCAGGGGCAGCCTCCACCAGGCCCCCACTCATGTCTCCCACCACCCCAAGCCACCATGGGCAGCCTCCACCAGGCCCCCACTCATGTTCCCTATCACCCCCACACCCCAGCAGTGCAGGGGCAGCCTCCACCAGGCCCCACTCATGTCCCCCACCACCCCAACCCCCCAGCAGTGCAGGGGCAGTCTCCACCAGGCCCCAACCCATGTCTACCACCACCCCCAACCCCCCAGCAGTGCAGGGGCAGCCTCCACCAGGCCCCCACTCATGTCTCCCACCACCCCCAGCCACCATGGGCAGCCTCCACCAGGCACCCACTCATGTCCCCTATCACCCCCATCCCCCAGCAGTGCAGGGGCAGCCTCCACCAGGCCCCCACCCATGTCTACCACCACCCCAACCCCCCAGCAGTGCAGGGGCAGCCTCCACCAGGCCCCCACTCATGTCTCCCACCCACCCCAACCCCAGCCACCATGGGCAGCCCCCACCAGGCTCCCACCCATGTCTACCACCACCCCCACCCCCCAGCAGTGCAGGGGCAGCCTCCACCAGGCCCCCACTCATGTCTCACACCCACCCCACCACCCAGCCACCATGGGCAGCCCCCCCCAGGCTCCCACCCATGTCTACCACCACCCCCACCCCCAAGCAGTGCAGGGGCAGCCTCCAGCAGGCCCCCACTCATGTCTCCCACCCCCCACCCCCTCCAGCTCTGTGGGGCACCCTCCACCAGGCCCCCACTCATGTCTTCCACCACCCCCACCCCCCAGCCACAGGGGCAGCCTCCACCAGGCCCCCACTCATGTCTCCCACCACCCCCACCCCCCAGCAACTAGTGGCAGCTCCACCAGGCCCCCACTCATGTCTCCCATCACCCCCACCCCCCAGCCACCGGGGGCAGCCTCCACCAGGCCCCCACTCATGTCCCCTATAACCCCCACCCCCCAGCAGTGCAGGGGCAGCCTCCACCAGGCTCCCACTCATGTCTAAAACCACCCCCACCCCCACACCCAGCAGTGCAGGGGCAGCACCACCAGGCCCCCAACCATGTCTACCACCAACCCCACCCACCAGCAGTGCAGGGGCAGCCTCCACCGGGCCCCCACTCATGTCTCCCACCCACCCCACCCCCAGCCACCATGGGCAGCCCCCACCAGGCTCCCACCCATGTCTACCCCCACCCCCACCTCCCAGCAGTGCAGGGGCAGCCTCCACCAGGCCCCCACTCATGTCTTCCACCACCCCCACCCCCCAGCCACAGGGGCAGCCTCCACCAGGCCCCCACTCATGTCTCCCACCACCCCCACCCCCCAGCAACTGGTGGCAGCTCCACCAGGCCCCCACTCATGTCTCCCATTACCCCCACCCCCCAGCCACCGGGGGCAGCCTCCACCAGGCCCCCACTCATGTCCCCTATAACCCCCACCCCCAGCAGTGCAGGGGCAGCCTCCACCAGGCCCCCACTCATGTCTCCCACCACCCCCACCCCCACATCCAGCAGTGCAGGGGCAGCACCACCAGGCCCCAACCATGTCTACCACCAGCCCCACCCACCAGCAGTGCAGGGGCAGCCTCCACCGGGCCCCCACTCATGTCTCCCACCCACCCCACCCCCAGCCACCATGGGCAGCCCCCACCAGGCTCCCACCCATGTCTACCACCACCCCCACCCCCCAGCAGTGCAGGGGCAGCCTCCACCAGTCCCCCACTCATGTCTCCCACCACCCCACCCCCCAGCCACCATGGGCAGCCTCCACCAGGCCCCCACTCATGTCCCCTATCACCCCCACCCCCCAGCAGTGCAGGGGCAGCCTCCACCAGGCCCCCACCCATGTCTACCACCACCCCAACCCCCCAGCAGTGCAGGGGCAGCCTCCACCAGGCCCCCACTCATGTCTCCCACCCACCCCACCCCCCAGCCACCATGGGCAGCCCCCACCAGGCTCCCACCCATGTCTACCCCCACCCCCACCCCCCAGCAGTGCAGGGGCAGCCTCCACCATGCCCCCACTCATGTCTCACACCCGCCCCACCCCCCAGCCACCATGGGCAGCCCCCACCAGGCTCCCACCCATGTCTACCACCACCCCAACCCCCCAGCAGTGCATGGGCAGCCTCCACCAGGCCCAAACTCATGTCTCCCACCCCCCACTCCCCCCCAGCTCTGTGGGGCACCCTCCACCAGGCCCCCACTCATGTCTCCCACCACCCCCACCCCCCAGCCACCAGGGGCAGCCTCCACCAGGCCCCCACTCATGTCTCCCACCACCCCCTCCCCCCAGCCACCGGGGGCAGCCTCCACCAGGCCCCCACCATTTATGTCCCCTATCACCCCCACCCCCACCCCCAGCAGTGCAGGGGCAGCACCACCAGGCCCCCACTCATGTCCCCTATCACCCCCCAGCCACCAGGCCCCCACTCATGTCTCCCACCACCCCCACCCCCACCCCCCAGCCACCATGTGCAGCCCCCACCAGGCTCCCACCCATGTCTACCACCACCCACACCCCCAGCACTGTGGGGCAGCCTCCACCAGGCCCCCACTCATGTCTCCCACCACCCCCACCCCCCAGCCACCATGGGCAGCCCCCACCAGGCTCCCACCCATGTCTACCACCACCCCCACCCCCCAGCAGTGCAGGGGCAGCCTCCACCAGGCCCCCACTCATGTCCCCTATCACCCCCACCCCCCAGCAGTGCAGGGGCAGCCTCCACCAGGCCCCCACTCATTTCTCCCACCACCACCACCCCCCAGCCACCATGGGCAGCCTCCACCAGGCCCCCACTCATGTCCCCTATCACCCCCAACCCCCAGCAGTGCAGGGGCAGCCTCCACCAGGCCCCCACTCATGTCTCCCACCACCCCCACCCCCCAGCAGTGCAGGGGCAGCACCACCAGGCCCCCACTCATGTCCCCTATCACCCCCACCCCCCAGCCACCAGGGGCACCCTCCACCAGGCCCCCACTCATGTCTCCCACCACCCCCAGCCCCCAGCCACCATGGGCAGCCCCCACCAGGCTCCCACCCATGTCTACCACCACCCCGCCCCCCAGCACTGTGGGGCAGCCTCCATCAGGCCCCCACTCATGTCTCCCACCACCCCCACCCCCCAGCCACCATGGGCAGCCCCCACCAGGCTCAAACCCATGTCTACCACCACCCCCACCCCCCAGCAGTGCAGGGGAAGCCTCCACCAGGCCCCCACTCATGTCCCCTATCACCCCCAGCCCCCAGCAGTGCAGGGGCAGCCTCCACCATGCCCTCACCCATGTCTACCACCACCCCCACCCCCCAGCAGTGCAGGGGCAGCCTCCACCAGGCCCCCACTCATGTCTCCCACCCACCCCACCCCCCAGCCACCATGGGCAGCCCCCACCAGGCTCCCACCCATGTCTACCACCACCCCCACCCCCCAGCAGTGCAGGGGCAGCCTCCACCAGGCCCCCACTCATGTCTCCTAACCACCCCCACCCCCAGCCACCATGGGCAGCCTCCACCAGGCTCCCACTCATGTCCCCTATCACCCCCACCCCCCAGCAGTGCAGGGGCAGCCTCCACCAGGCCCCCACTCATGTCCCCTATCATCCCCACCCCCCAGCAGTGCAGGGGCAGCCTCCACCAGGCCCCCACTCATGTCTCCCACCACCCCACCCCCCAGCAGTGCAGGGGCAGCACCACCAGGCCCCCACTCATGCCCCCTATCACCCCCACCCCCCAGCCACCAGGGGCACCCTCCACCAGGCCCCCACTCATGTCTCCCACCACCCCCACCCCCCAGCCACCAGGGGCAGCCTCCACCAGGCCCCCACTCATGTCCCCCTGCACCCAGGTCCTCACAATCCCCAATCATGTGCGTTATGGTCAGCCTCCACAGCCAAAAGGCCCTACCAAGTAACCCATTCACCCACATGGAAATGGAAATTACATGTTACACCCCCAATGTTCATAAAGCAAATGAACCCATGTCCGTCACACACAATGGTTGCAATTGAATGGGAAAACACCCAACATGACATGCATGAAACCAATGAGATGATACCACACAGTGAAGTATGAAAACAAAATTGTATTAAAAAAAATTGAATGCAAATGAAATGAAACAAACTACAATGGCAATAAAAAAAAGATAAGCTGCATGTCCGTCAAAAAAAATTAAAACTACAAATCCAAATTCAAAAAAATGTTGTCCAAAGTCACATTAAAAATAAAATCAATCCGAGAGAGAAAAATAAATGTAAAGACCATTGCTCCATGGTGAATAAATAAAAACAAAAAAAATAAAACAATCCAATGAAGAACTATGTACAAAACATCCAAGGGTCCATGAGCCCAACTGAACAAAGGAAACCTACAAAAAACCCTAACTAAAATGCAACTATATACAAAAAGTGGAGCAGTGTCCGTCGACTCCAAATCATAAGAAGAAACAAAGGAAACCTAAAACTAAAGAACTATATACAAAGGCGGCGGGCAAGTCCAGCGGCTCACTCCGTGGTGTTCCGGGCCAGGGCATCATCAAACTCCTCTTCGATGTCCCGGAGGCGGTCCTGTTCCATGGCCCAGAGGGTCCGCAGGGACGACGCCATCTGCTCCTCCAACCCCCTGCGGATTGCCACGAGGCACTCGGCCCGCCTCAGGGCCCTCCGCATGGAGTTCTCTGCCCTGACCATCGTGAGCCACGCCTCTTCTGCCCGCCGCCGCTCCGCACCTATCTGCTGGCCCAACCGCAGCCACACTGAAGACACTTCCCGTCCTGGGTCCTCCTGCCCTCCGGCCGATGCCTGCCCCTCCGATGTTGATGGCCCCGAGCCATGATACCTCCCACGTTGACTCTGCTGCTGCCTCCGACGCAACCGCCTCTGCCAGCACAACGGCATCCAGGCTGATGGAATCCACCGACGCCGTTGTGCACGTGCCCTGCCTGATGATGCCGGCACATCCTCCATCTGCTGGGGTACAGTTGCTGTGGTGTCCACCCCTGCTGGACCACCGACTCCCGACTGTGGCAGGGATGGGATCCCCACCTAGCTGGCTGCATTGGTCAGGGCAGGTCCACAGGGGGCCCTGGTGGCATCTGGGCCGGAAGACGGCAAGGAGAACGACCGGCGTATAGCCTCCACAGAGGAGGAGAGGGCCGCCAGATTGGCCGACACATGCAGGAAACCCCCGAACATGGAAGATCCCAATTGGGCCACGTCGGCACGGTGCTCTTCGTGATGACATGCGTGCTCCTCCCGGGAAGCACGCACGTCATCACGAATTGCACCCGCGCGCATCGCGACCCCAATCAGGACCTTCTCCATACGGCCACGGGTCCCCTCGTTCACAGGTGGAGGGGAGTCAGGTGACATGGACATCCCCTCTACCTGCGGACGGGCCTGGGACGGGGCATCCCTGCTGGTGCATGGTGGGGCATTTACAGGGTCAGGGGCAGCGACATCCACAGGCCCCTCCACGGTGACCTGTGCTGCCTCCTGCCCCTGCCCCTGGACTGCACCACTTGCACCAGCAGGGATGCTCCCACCAGGCCCCATGTGTGCCTTAGTGGCGGCCTCCTCCTCCTCTGTGGAAACCACCAACCTGAATGGCTCCTCACCATCTTCTGCCGTAGCAGGCCCCTGTGGGGGCTCACCCACCCCTTCCGCTGCAGCCATGGGGGCATCCCCGCCGCCGTGCTCCACAGTGCCGTCTCCGCCCTCTTCTTCACTAGCCGCTGCGTAGAGGGAGACATAGAACACAAGCATCAGGGTACTGTACAATGGTCCCCTAGACAGGAAGCAATAGCAGATGAGTACCACTGTCAAAGTACACTTCCATCATGTCCCTCCACAACACATGGGTCAGTCCAGGCAAAACACACACAGTAACAGGCATGGTGCATGCCATGGACATTACCATACATGTCCAATGGACTCTTGAATCATACAATGATATGGAACTCACATGCATCATGGGTCATGCCTATCACATGCACACACTTCACCTCAGTCACATCCATCTGGCCTCATACACCCCAAACACAGCGGATACAAGGATAACTAGGCTGCATCAGTGAATCTGTGCATTGTCACAGACATGTGTCATGCATCCATGGCATTCACAAATCACAGACACGGAGGTCAGGCACACATACATGGCTACCATATATGTACCTGGCATCAGCACCCATCCCTCACCCCCACCCATGTCCAGGAACAGAGACTGGCATGCTCCCATGTGTAAAATCTGCATAGGGCTCCCCATGTTGCATTTAAACACATGCAACGACCATGTGGTTCACACAACACTGGTCGCACATGCATTACCATGATGTCCCTGCACACATACATGCGTACATGGCCTATGTCACACATACAGGCAAGTATCAGACAACCAGCACACCGCAACATGCCCTGTCTCACACAGCAATGCTTGGCCACTTACCGCTCAACTCCAGACGGGTCTCCCTCTCAAGGATCTGAACGTGGAGCGCTGGGCGTACGCGTTCCAGGACCCTCATCTGGATGGAACTCATGCGGCCCCGGCCCCCCTCCACAAGTCGCCGGGCCTTCACGAGGGTCCTGAACCTCAAGTCCTCCCAGCGCTTCTTGATCTTCTGGACGTCGTGGGTTGCCACCCCCTCCGCGTTGATGGCAACCACACAGTCGGCCCAGATCCTCTCCCGTCCTTCCTTGCTGGCGCGGGACAATCCAAAGAGGGCATCATACTGCCCAAGGACATGCTCCACCAGGACACCAACTTCGGTGGCAGTGAAGCTGGTGCCCCTCTGCCCCTCTGGCCTGGGGCTGCCACTGGTGCCAGATGTCAAAGTGCCCGACATGGCAACCCCAGAGGCAGGAGTGGGTGGGCAACTGGGTCCTGGGGCTGGGCTGTGGAGCGATGTTATCCCAGTCGGGAGTCTTCTGTTCCAGCAGGGGTGGACACAGCAACTGGACCCCTGCAGATGGCTGATGTGCAGGCACCAAATGGCAGGGCACGGTGGCAGCAGGCAGGCAGGCAGGCAGCAGCAGATGGCATGTGGGAGGCTGCTCGGGGCACTGGGAGGCAGTAATTCGGCCGTCTGGGAAGGAACGTTGTCTTCTGTGTGTTTTCGCGTGGCCAGCTTGATACGGAGTGATTTGGCACGTGAAAATCCTGCACGTCAGCGTGAAATTCGAGGAAAGGCCCTTAGTGCGTAAGCGTGTCAGCACGCATACGCGATTCTATTGGACCAAAGGCCCTCAGCGCGTAAGCGCGTCTGTGACGTGACCCGCACGGGTGTTTCCCTCATAGCACGTGATGACGGAGCACACGTGGAAAGACTGCACGTCAGAGTGTCATCGCGTGTAATTGGACAAAAGTGCGCATATACGCGATTGGCCTATGTACATGTATTTCAGGGGTGCGCGGGCACTTACACACGCGAGTACCTCAGCGCACGTGTATTCCGGGGTGCGCAGGAATTTCCACACGCTATTGGCCTGGGTACGTGGATTTCAGGGGTGCGCGGGAAGTTTAACACGCTCGCCTAGAACACGCGCAAAGAAACACGTACGCCAGTAGGAAGCAGGCATACGTCGACCCGCGACGCATAAATTTGCGCGCAAAAAACTAACAAGCTCAGACGCCAGGATGAATATACCGTTCCTAGCAGCAGTGGCCGTGGGCTACCAAAGGAGGAGGAGGAGGATAGTCAAGGCCAGAATTTTCACACCCAGAACCAGCCTTTTTGGGATGCCTGATGACCAGGTGTATGGGAGGTACAGGTTTCCACCACACATAATACTGGACATGGTGAGTGAGTGGGAGGATGACCTCACATCACCCACCCTGTGCTCCCAAGCACTCAGCCCCCTGGAGAAGGTCCTCAATGTACTGCACTTATTAGCCACTGGATCATTTCAGCGGACAAGTGCCATAGTGGGTGTGGTGTCACAGGCCACGCAGTCACGCTGCCTACACCAGGTCTTGAACATCATCACTGCACGCCCATCAGTCCTCAGGCACATATACCGGCCCAGAACACCTGCAGAAAGGCATGCTGCCACCCTGGATTTAAACAGTGTGGCACGATTCCCCAAAGTGCTAGGTGCCATCGACTGCTCCCATGTGGCTCTACGTCCCCCCAGGGCATCTGAGCACATCTATAGGAACCGCAAGCACTGGCATTCCATCAACGTGCAGGTAGTATGTAATGCCAAGGGAATCATCACCTCAGTATATGCCAACTATCCCGGGTCCACCCACGACAGCTTTATTTACCGAATGTCCACCCTAAACCGGGACCTAGAAGCTGGGCGGCATGGCGATACATGGCTGCTTGGTGAGTATGAATGCCATTGCACATGCATGCATGTCAGATACTGAGCAAGGTCACAACCCCACCAATGATACCCATCACCACCTCCACAGGGGACAGTGCCTACCCTCTCAGCCCCCACATGATGACGCCAATTCGGAACCCCACCACGCCACCCGAGGTAAGATATAACACAGCCCACATTGCAACCCGGGACATAGTGGAGCGCACATTCGGAGTGCTTAAGTCATGCTTTCGCTCCCTTGACCGTTCTGGCGGGCAGCTGTTATACACTCCCCCAGTAGTGTGCAGGATCATAGTGGCAGCATGTGTCCTGCACAACGTTGCAACATGCCGGGGCCTGGCCATGGACATGGTGGTGCCCCCACATCCCCAACCACATGCACGCCCGCTGCGCATGGGAGGGGAAAGGGCACGGGGGAGGCAGACCGTACACAGCTAGTGGCTAATTACTTCACATAGAAATCACACCCCTGTGGAGTGCACACTGCCCTGGCACATACCAGCTGACAATCAATGATGACTCAACCTGACAATGATCCTGAATGTCTGGAAAATCAACCGTCAAAACCATATCAGCCTGAGATTGTTCACCTGGAAGTGTTACAATGTGAGCATCCCTACCTACACAGACAGCACCAATGCAGTTTTGTGAAAAAACACATTCATGCAGCTAAAATGAATACCCACTTGCAAAATGCAACATGAGGACAGTGCCATGTCACCCAACCCATCCCCAGCACCGCCACACGACACACCATGCCATGTCATGCTATGTGCGGGTAAACAAAGTACAGTGTCCCTAATTGAAACTCGAAACACCTGAAATGCTCACAGTAATGCAGGACCAACAACACACTTGAACAGGTATTTAGCAATAACACTTATCAGCTACTGACCCTCAAAACTACCATTAACATGACATTACGAATGTAAGAAATTGGTAGTCTCACCACCTGGAAATGCCTGCACTCCCACCACTCCCAACTGTACAGTGTTGCCGCCATGTAGAGTTGTAGGTGCACTGCTGCCAACATGGACTCCATCTCCAAAGTAGAGGGCCTTGTGTAGACATGAGGGAAGGACCTGCAAATTAGGAGGTAGACATGGATGATGAGTTACACATCAATGCAACATGCAGTGTACAACACAACAGCAATATGCACTAGGAATGTATACACAGTATTGACTAGACTACCCACACATGTAGTGGGAGTCCAATGTCACCATGTACGTCAATGTCACTTGGGCACACCCTTTGCAAGCCCATGGAAACGGGAAGCAGGAGGGGTGTGTGTGACAAAAACCCAAGCATCTGAACCAAATACATGACAAGCCTGCATGTGCCCAGCCACAATGCAGCGTATGCCCACGGGAGCCACACAAGGCAACACACTGTCCCAAAAAAAAAAAAAAAAAAAAATCAAAAATGGCCATTAACGGGCCCGGGGGGGGGGGGGTTGGGGAGGCCACCCAGGAGGTCCGAGGACAGGGTGCACACCAAAACCCACCTGTGTGGATCTTGCGAAAAAAAACACATCCATGGGCTCATGGCCCACACGGCTACCCTATTGTGGGAGTATCACTGCTGTCGCTATTCTCACCCTGTGCAGCTGCATCCGGAGGTGGTGGCACTATGGGAGGCAGCCCACGCAAGGCCCTAGTCTGTTCCTCCATGGCTGCAAGCATGCGGGTGTGGTAGGTCTCGTTCTGGAGGATGAGTGTGCGGAGGTCCCCATGCAACAACTCACGGGATGCCCGGACCTCCGCCCTAGTTGCCTGCATCTCAGCTGAGAGCGTACGGGTGAGATGCTCCAGCTGATGTTCTGTCCTTCGGTTTGTTGAAGCCTCAAGCTCAACAAGAGTCGTCCTGAGGTGAAGGAGTTCCAGCCTCAGGGCTTCCCTGTGGCCCTGGGACTCTATGGAGATGGCTTCCTGCAGAGTCTCCAGTGCCGCCCGCCTCTCCCTGTTGGACGCCAACATGTCCTCCCTGTGTGACTGGCAGATGGAGTCGGTTGCCTGCTGTAGTCGCTCCATCAGCCTTTCGGGGGGACAATGGAAGTGGCCATCCTATCCATGGCCTGAGCCATCATCTCTGATGATGCTGCCTGTTGGGTTGCCATACCGTAAATGGATTGCTCCCATGCGCTATTGCCAGGTGGCGCACGGCCACCACGTAGGCGGGCACCACACCTGTCTGGGGCAAGGCGAACTGCGCCTTGCTGTGCCGGCACTGCCCGAGGCTACAGGACTGCATTCCCCCTCTGATCTGCTGGCCCAGGAACAGGATCAGATGTCGCGGAGTTTGATCCTGCATCCGTAACCACCAAAGGCGTACCTGCCAACACTGACATCCCCATTGAGGGTTCTAACCCTGGTGCAGGTGGGTCGGACAGAACAGAATCCCTCCCAGGAACACTCGCCTGCGACGGCACGTAGGTCTCATGATCCGAATCAACACCTGAGTACAGCTCGGGGGAGGTGCAGCCAGAGACACCCCTTGAGAGCACGACCTGCAGCAGTTGTGGGTTCTCACCCACCACCACACCACGTCCCTCACTGGTGGTCGGTCGGCCCTCAGACCCCTCCTGGGTCTGCACCATCTCCACAACCCCAGCAGTATCAGGTGCGTCTTCCCCTGCAAAGACATAAAAGAAAACAAATGGAAACAGGCATTAGCACCATGGCACACAATGAGGGCTGAGAAGCAACAGAACCAGTACTTGATTGACACATGTCCCACATGACTAAAACCCTCCCATGCAGGCACCCTCACTGTGTATGAAGGGGAGGCAAATGGCACACATTGATGACACCAAGATGGAAGATGAACACATTTGCTGCATGCTGCCTAGCAGTGGCATCACACATTGGCCTGTGATTGCCAGGTGAAATACACATGCCATCACACAGATGGCATGTACCATTGCTATTGAGTGTAGATGGAGAGGAGGGCAGCACTTATTCATTCAGTCCAGTTCCCTCATGTAATAGCTTTTCTAATTCAAACAGGTCTGATTTTTCACCTGGAGCTGCCAGTCCAAAATGGTCCGATTGCACAGGGACATGTCTAAACAAATGATATCCAGGTAACAAAGTCACTCCACTTTACCATAGCCATGTCAGACATGTGACTAGAGGACTGAGAAATGCCTAGTAAAAGTGGTGGAATGCAAACAATCTGCCTGAATGAACAGAGAAAAATAAGCAACAATGTTGTGGCAAGGTGACACTTCAAGGGCAACTGGCGTGCTGTTGGGCTAGATGTCTACTGTTGGCAGAAGGGATACTGCTATGGCCAAATGCTGCTGCACAGAATGTATTGCATGAAGCACATGGGTGACCCAAACAACTCAGGCGCACACACCTGCGACGGCACGTAGGTCTCATCATCCAAATCCACACCTGAGTACAGCTCGGGGGAGGTGCAGCCAGAGACACCCCTTGAGAGCACGACCTGCAGCAGTTGTGGGTTCTCACCCACCACCACACCACGTCCCTCACTGGTGGTCGGTCGGCCCTCAGACCCCTCCTGGGTCTGCACCATCTCCACAACCCCAGCAGTATCAGGTGCGTCTTCCACTGCAAAGACATAAAAGAAAACAAATGGAAACAGGTATTAGCACCATGGCACACAATGAGGGCTGAGAAGCAACAGAACCAGTACTTGATTGACACATGTCCAACATGACTATAACCCTCGCATGCATGCACCCTCACTGCGTATGAAGGGGAGGCAAATGGCACACATTGATGACACCAAGATGGAAGATGAACACATTTGCTGCATGCTGCCTAGCAGTGGCATCACACATTGGCCTGTGATTGCCAGGTGAAATACACATGCCATCATACAGATGGCATGTACCATTGCTATTGAGTGAAGATGGAGAGGAGGGCAGCACTTATTCATTCAGTCCAGTTCCCTCATGTAATAGCTTTTCTAATTCAAACAGGTCTGATTTTTCACCTGGAGCTGCCAGTCCAAAATGGTCCGATTGCACAGGGACATGTCTAAACAAATGATATCCAGGTAACAAAGTCACTCCACTTTACCATAGCCATGTCAGACATGTGACTAGATGACTGAGAAATGCCTAGTAAAAGTGGTGGAATGCAAACAATATGCCTGAATGAACAGAGAAAAATAAGCAACAATGTTGTGGCAAGGTGACACTTCAATGGCAAATGGCGTGCTGTTGGGCTAGATGTCTACTGTTGGCAGAAGGGATACTGCTATGGCCAAATGCTGCTGCGCAGAATGTTTTGCATGAAGCACATGGGTGACCCAAACAACTCAGGTGCACACACCCTCACCTGGCACACAAACAGAAGCCCTCACACACACACCATGCACATGGATTGGATGACACACACATGCATGTGCACTCACCGGACAATGCCTCATAATCTGGCAGATTTCCCACGCCTTGGATCTGTTCCTCCGTGACGTAGGTCCCAGCGACTGACTCATGTGGAGTGAGTTCCATGCCTTCTACTGGAGACCCACCTCCAGTCACTAGAGTTGCGGCATGACTTGAGCCCAGCTTATTCTTTGCCCTGCGCTTTAGGTCATTCCAGCGCTTATAGCAATCATTGGCTGTGCGCCTCACGATTCCAAGGGCACTAACGATGTCCGCAATGGTCTGCCAGTGTGCCTGGCGTTGTGCAGGTGTGGTCTTGGATCCTGCAACAATGACCATTTCGTTATCATGTGCGGACACATACTCGACAAGTGCATTCAGTTCGGCATCCGTGAAGCTGGGCTTCCTCGACAGGCCGGACTGTGTAGCCGTGTCTGGGCATCAGCCTGTGCCGGACGAGCACTCTTCCTCTTCCGCTTGGAAGGTGGTGGTGATCCTGAGTGTCCTACGCCGCTCTGGCCACTAGGGGCAGGAGCCCTGGTGGACTCTGTATCAGGAGTGTGGGATTGCACAATCAGCATGGGAGTTGGTGCAGGCATTGGCTCAAGTGTAATGGTGTCAGGGGGAATGTCAGCAGGATGGACTAGGACCGACACTGTCCTGGCTGGGTGTGTGAGAGCTGGGGTGGATGGAGCCGCAGCTGCCCCTACAGCCTCTCCACCCTGCCTACTTGTGGCAGCAGGTGACCTTGCTGCCCCTGATCCACGTGGCCTGATGACATCAACGTGCACCAGCGCACGTGTCATAGGCCTGCTGACCTGGAAGTCAGCCATGAAGTCAGCCAGGTCTGGTGCCACAATGGGCTGGTCCAACAAGGGCTGAGCATGGATGGTGTCAGCCACATCACCCTCAACCAGGGGGGGCGGGGGGGAGGGATTATGGGTGCCCTTGACTGGTCCTCCACACATGGGGGGACAGGGTCACCCTGCAAGTAACAACCACTTCCCCTACCGGATCCACCACGGCCACCACTTGTGGCTCGTCCACCTTTGACACCCTTACGGATTCCTCACCTCCCAACCATGGCACTGATGTTAATGTGCGTATGGGAGTGGCTGTAAACTATTGTCCTGGGCAATTGGGGGTCAAAGGGGTTGGGTACCAGATGGTAATCGTACCCTAGTGCTCTAGCAAGGTTGAATGTGACCCCTGGGGAAAGATGACGGGTCACGCAATGCACAGGAAGCCCATAAAAGGGAGATAACGTGCACGCAACCCCTCCTAGACCACGTGTGCGAAAAAAAAACCTACACTACGCTGTGGCACCCAGTAACACAAGAATGAACGTATTCGTGTCACACGCAGCCTAGAATGACCTCTGAAGGGGTAGGCTACACATGGGGCAAGCACAGATGTTAGATACGTGCGTGACTCAACGTCTGCCAGGAAAAAGAGGGTGAAAAAGAAGCGCGTGTGCGCATTAGCAACACCCCTGCCAAAAGAAGAATTGTACACTGTCTGAGGAGACAGGACAACAGTAGAAGGGAACGCTGTTTGAGGGAACAGGCCCAGGAAAACCAGAAAAAGAGAAAAAAGAGAAAAAGCTGTCAGAGGTAACAGGGAGTATGAACTTGAAACGCCGTGAAGTAAATCGCGTGTGAAATGACAAGAAGTACAGATTTCACCCACTCGCTCTCCACGAAAAGCACGTACAAGGAAATGGTGTTCTACATGTACCTCTTATGCAGGCCCACACGTCCAGCGTCACTTCCGCGTGTACGCGCTAGGGCCATTTCCACCAATTACACGCTTTGTCACTTCCGCGTGTACGCGCTAGGGCCATTTCCACCAATTACACGCTTTGTCACTTCCACGTGTACGCGCTAAGGCCATTTCCACCAATTACACGCTTTGACACTCGGACGTGTCTTTCATTTTTTTAACACGCAACATTTCAAATGTGTGCCATATTCAACGTGCACGTGACTTCATAGACGCGCATACGCTGGTGGCCTTTGGGCCAATGAATGTACAGATGTGTGCTGACGCGCTTACGCGCTAAGGGCCTTTCCTCGAATTACACGCAGACGTGCTGGATTTTCACGTGCAAAATCACTCTGTATCAAGCTGGCCACACGTTTACACACGGAAGACCACGCTCCTGCCCAGAAGGCCGAATTACTGCCCCCCAGAGCCCTGAGCAGCCTCCCACGTGCCATCTGCTGCTGCCTGCCTGCCTGCTGCCCACGTGCCCTGACATTTGCTGCCTGCACATCAGCCAGGGGTGCTGTTGCTGTGACCACCCCTGCTGGAACCGAAGACTCCCGACTGCTTTTCCATCGCCCCACAGCCCAGCCCCAGGACCCAGTTGCCCACCCACTCCTGCCTCTGGGGTTGCCATGTCGGGCACTGCAACATCTGGCACCAGTGGCAACCCCCGGCCAAGGAGGCAGAGGGGCACCAGCTTCACTGCCACCGAAGTTGGTGTCCTGGTGGAGCATGTCCTGGGGCAGTATGATGCCCTCTTCGGAAGGTTGCGTGCCGACAAGGAAGGACGGACTCGGATCTGGATGGACATTGTGACTGCCATTAACGTGGAGGTGGTGGCAGTCCGCGACTATGAACGTGTCAGGAAGCGCTGGGAGGACTTCAGGTCCAGGACCCTCAACAAGGCCCGGCGCCTCCTGAAGGCAGCGGATGCTAAGGGGCGCCGGGGCCACTTGGCGGAAGATCAGATGAGGGTCCTGGAACGCATATCCCCAGCGCTCCACGTCCAGGTCCTTGAGAGGCAGACCCGTCTGGAGTCGAGCGGTAAGTGTACATGCATCCTGATTGTAAGCTGTGCGTGTGGTGTGCCAGGAGTGTGCAGGTTGAACATGTATTTTTATGTGGGCAAGTGGGGGGGGGGTGTACAGGGCCGTGAGGGTGACACATGCGAGGGGTCTCATGTGTGACACATGGATGGTGCTTGTGTGTGTGGGCTTGCATGGCACAGGATGTGGAGGAATGATTGTCAGGTGTGACATGGATGTCGATCGGAACACTGCGACAGTTGGCGGAGGTGTACACATGCATGCAAGTTTGGTGGTGTGTGTGCATGTGTAGTGTACTCCCTATGTTGCATGTGATGTGTGGATGACCTTTGGCTGCTCATGCTGTTGTATGTGAATGGATGGTGCTGGCTGTTGCAATATGGCTGTGGTATGGCTCATGTGTGCAAGTTGAAATGACATGTGTGTTGGGGATTGTGATGCCATGTCTGAGGTTTACCAATGCCACTCATGTATAACTGTCATGTGTGTATGAGTCCATTGTACAGTGCTCTGATGCCTGTGTTTTGTTTCTCCCTGTCTGCAGCGTCAACTGATGAAGAGGGCGGAGAAGGTGCTGTGGAGCACAGCGGCAGGGGTCGCACCACCAGCCAGAGACGCAAGGCCCGGATCCCCTCCCAGGTTCTGATCTCGTCGGGGAGTGAGGAGTCTGGTGCCGTGTCCCAGGCCGCAGCTGCCGAGGGGAGGTCCAACAGGCGGAGGTTGGAGTTGGACTCCTCGGCAGCAGAAGGGGCAGCTGGGACCCCACAGGGCCCAACGGAGGAAGATGGCACGAAGTCATCCAGGTTGGTGGGGGGTTTGGAGGAGGAGGAGGCCGTGCAAGCGACAGAGAAGGGCTGGAAGTGGGGATTCCACTGGTGCTAGTGGTGCAGTGCAGGATCAGGGACAGGAGGCAGAACAGGCCGCCGCGGAGGTGCCTGTGTGCAATCCTGTCCTTGATCCTGTCACTACATCATCTTGCACCAGCGGGGATGCCTACCTCCAGACCCGTTCTCAGGGTGGGGATTGGCTTACAACACCTGGCCTTCCTCTGCCTGCGGATGTGGCTATCCTGCACCAGGTTGAACCTGTCCAGGGTGGGGTGGCGTTGCGTCAACGGGCCATGCGAGCTGACCTGCAGTCTTTTCATGATGAGTCTGCACGTCTTCTCGCATGGCTCGTTGACCGCGTTGACCCACTGGGACAGCTCACCAGGGCTGGATTCCTCCGTTTCCTGGACCTTGTTCCGACCCCCTCCTCCACGGAATCCCCTATGCCCCAGTCGTCCTCCATGCCATCTTCCCACCCATGTGTCACTTGGGTGCCCTGTGGAGCTGCCTCCGACCGTGCAGCCAGGCTGGTGGACAACAGATCCCTGCCACAGTCGGGAGTCGGACGTCCAGCAGGGGTGGCCACATCAACGACTGCACCCCAGCAGGAGGAGGATGTGCAGGCACCATCGGACAGGGCACATGGACAGCAGCAGCTGCAGCAGCAGGAGGCTGTAGGTGGGAGCCACGATAGCTCGGGGCCTTCAACATCGGAGGGGCAGGCATCGGTCGGAGGGCAGCAGGACCCTGGACGGGAAGTGTCTTCCGTGTGGCAGTGGTTTGGCCACGCCATAGATGCGGAGCGGCGGCGGCCAGAAGAGGCGTGGCTCACGATGGTCAGGGCGGAGAACTCCATGCGGAGGGCCCTGAGGCGGGCCTAGTGCCTCGAGGCAATCCGCAGGGAGTTGGAGGTGAACATGTCGGCGTCCCTGCGGACCCTCGGGGCCATGGAACAGGACCGCCTCCGGGACATAGACGAGGAGTTCGATGATGCCCTGGCCCGGAACACCACTGAGTGAGCCACTGGACTGGCCCGCCGCCATTGTATATAGTTATTTTGTGATAGGTTTCCTTTATAGTTTATTTTTATTTGGAGTCGACGGACACTGCTCCACCTTTTATATATAATTCCATTTTAGATAGGTTTTTTGGTAGATTTCATTTCTTCTGTTGGGATGATGGACCCTGAATACTTTGTACATAGTTGGACATTTGGATATTTTTTTTACTATGAATATTTTTTTCCATGGAGCAATGGTTTTCTATTTCTTTTTTCCGTTCATTTCCTTTTTATGGACTTGAACTTTGGAAGACATTTTTTTGGATTATCATTTATTGATTTTAATTTGAAAAGGGACAGCCAGCTTAATTTTGTTATTTTTTTACTTGTGTATTTTGTTTAATTTTGATTGCCATTACTGTTGTTTTAATACATTATTTTGATTTTTTCATTCTTCAATGTGTGGTTTCATCTCATTGTTTTCATGCATGTCATGATATGGGTTTTCAGGTTCACTTGCAACCATTGTGTGTGTGTGAGACACATGTGTTGATTTACATTGTTTCCATTGGAGTAGTATCATGGGCGCATGTAATACTTGGTTGTGTCTTTGGGCTGTGGTGGCTGGCCATGAGGCCCATGCTTGAGGACTGTCAGGGCCTGTGGGCAGGGGGACATGAGTGGGGGCCTGGTGGAGGCTGCCCCTGCACTGCTGGGGGTGGGGGTGATAGGGGACATGAGTGGGGGCCTGGTGGAGGCTGCCCCACAGTGCTGGGAGGTGGGGTGGGTGGGAGACATGAGTGGGGGCCTGGTGGAGGCTGCCCCTGCACTGCTGGGGTGGGGGTGATAGGGGACATGAGTGGGGGCCTGGTGGAGGGTGCCCCTGCACTGCTGGGGGGTGGGGGTGGTGGTAGACATGGGTGGGAGCCTGGTGGGGGCTGCCCATGGTGGCTGGGGGGTGGGGTGGGTGGGAGACATGAGTGGGGTCCTGGTGGAGGCTGCCCCTGCACTGCTGGGGGGTGGGGGTGGGTGGGAGACATGAGTGGGGGCCTGGTGGGGCTGCCCATGGTGGCTGGGGGGTGGGGGTGGTGGTAGACATGGGTGGGGGCCTGGTGGAGGGTGCCCCACAGTGCTGGGGGTGTGGGGTGGGTGGGAGACATGAGTGGGGGCCTGGTGGTGGCTGCCCATGGTGGCTGGGGGGTGGGGATGGTGGGAGACATGGGTGGGAGCCTGGTGGGGCTGCCCATGGTGGCTGGGGGGTGGGGGTGGTGGGAGACATGAGTGGGGGCCTGGTGGAGGCTGCCCCACAGTGCTGGGGGGTGGGGGTGGTGGTAGACATGGGTGGGAGCCTGGTGGGGGCTGCCCATCGTGGCTGGGGAGTGGGGGTGATAGGGGACATGAGTGGGGGCCTGGTGGAGGGTGCCCCACACTGCTGGGGGGTGGGTGGGGGGTGGGAGACATGAGCAGGTGTGCAGGGTAGTCCCCTGTTTTGTGGGCTGCCTGCAGGGGCCATGGAGGGTTACAGGGAACACCTGTGAGGACCCACCCAGCCTAATCGCGTGTGTAACTTCCCGCGCACCCCTGTAATACAAGTACCCAGACAAATCGCGTGTGATAATTCCCGCGCACCCCTGTAATACACGTACCCAGCCAAATCGCGTGTGATAATTCCCGTGTACCCCTGTAATACACGTACCCTGGCTAATCGCGTGTGAAACTTCACGCGTACCCCTGTCATACACGTACCCAGCCAAATCGCGTGTGATAATTCCCGCGTACCCCTGTAATACACGTACCCTGGCTAATCGCGTGTAAAACTTCACGCGTACCCCTGTCATACACGTACCCTGGCTAATCGCGTGTAAAACTTCCCGCGTACCCCTGTAATACACTTACCCTGGCTAATCGCATGTAAAACTTCCCGCGTACCCCTGATATGAACGTTACCCGCTTTGCGTTCCTTGTTTGGCAGCCCTGTAAACTGGTCCAGGGTTAGCGCAGCCCTTTGCGATGATTTAGCGATTTTGATGGCTTTTCCTTGCGCGAGGGCGTTCTTGGGGGCATTACTGGCGCTGCTGCAGGATCGCTGCGATACTCTGCGCCACGGCTGGTTTAGGAGCCTAAAATCCATGAATTCGCTGTGCGCGGAAATCGGTTTTGGCGCACGCGCCTGGCGCAGACAATCGCACACGGACACTCTGCGCCAGCCGCTTGCGACACTTTTCTGCGAAATTCTATGAATTACCCTGTAAATATCTTATTTATAAATGTGCACAAGTGCTATGTTGTTGTTTGTATGTTTGTTTATTTTTTTCTAATGCGCACCAAACCCGAAGTTAACAGGATGCAGCAGTAGGATGGTGTGAAGCTTACAAGGTTAAGGATAAGGCACAGTATATTTACAGGTAAGATTACAAAGGCAATGTAGCAATATTTCACAATATAAGCAAAAAAAAATATAACAATATCACAGATATACAGGTTATGACCATATTTCGCGGTGTGGGAACAGCTATCGCAATATAACAAATATACAGGTAATGAGCAGGTTAGATTGTCATTTCTGGAGTGAGGGGGATAGACTGAGATAGCCAGAAGAGGCAGGGTTCTCTGGTATGACTAGCAGTCAGTAGAGTTGAGCAGATTGATATAGTTCTTTCAAAACTGTAGATATGGTTGGTCTGCTCTCAACTCATGAGGCAGGGAGTTCCAGATCTTGGCTGCCTTCACGGGAAAGATGTTACCGCTAATTTTGGTGAGACTGAATCTCAGTACCACAAGGCAGTCAGCGTTACCGATTCTGGTTGGTCTAGTAGAGGTTCTTCTGTTTAGCCTATCTGTTAAATAGATAGGGGCTGTATTGTTTAGTGCTTTAGGCATAGACCATGGGTGGCCATCCATGCCTGGATGATGAGATATACTCTATTCTCCAACGCCAAGTCCTTACCATGACCCGCAGAAAGAGGGAGGAGAATCTGACTATCATCTGCATAATTAGTGTAGGTGATACCCAGAAGGTCCAGATCATCGAACAAGGGTCTGGTGAAAATGTTGTATAGAGTAGGAGAGACGCAAGAACCCTGGGGCACACCGCACTGAATAGGGGTAGGGTCTGCCGCTGCTGATTGGGAGAACACCCTCATGGATCTCTCGCTCAGAAAGGATTCTATCCATCTGATAGCCTCAATAGAGAAATGAGCTGCTGAGTCCAGGTGTCTGCATAAGACCTTGTGATCCACTAAATTGAATGTAGATGAGAGATCGAGTAGAAGGAGAAGGGCTGCCTTCCCTTCCCATTATCTCTCAGCTTATCGATCTGAGTTTTTAAGTCAATCAGGGCTTTTTCTGTCCTGTGTAGTGGGTGAAAGCCAGATTGTCTAGATCCCAGGATGAAGGTATTTTTTTATCTGGGTATATGCGACTTTGTCCAATATTTTAAGTAAGAATGGTACCGTCGTGATGAGGCAGTAATTAGTGGGAATAAGTGGATCTAGAGTTTGTTTTTTCAATAGTGGGAGTACTCATGATTGTTTTAAATTGACAGGGATAGTGCCAGAGGCGAAGGAGGCATTGATCAATTTGGAAATAAATGGTGATAAGTCCCTAGAAGCATCTTTTATAATCTGAGTTGGACAGATGTCGCCTTTGCAGTTGGATAGTTTGAGAGATAGGATAGTTTTCTCAACCTCTAGAGTAGAGGTTTTGGTAAAGCAGAATCTAGTGGTCTGGGTAGTAGATGTACCACCGGACTGATGGCTGTTCAAGGGATGCTGTAGATTCAGTGTGTCTTGTCCACAGTGAGGTGTAATTGCGGTAATTGTAGCCATGCAGTTATGATCGGCTACCCAGTCTAGGGTTCTGCCTTTGAAATGGGTAGGTTTATTAACTTTTTGTGATAATCCTAGTACAGTGAGGATGTTATCTATTTCAGAGGCATGCTTGTCAGCTGGATCATTAAAGCTTATAAGAGACATGCTAGTCACCTAAAGTCACCTAGTATGATATGATATGATATGATATGATATGATATGATATGATATTATATGGCCTTTATAACGCGCCTATACACAAGTGTTTTAAGGCGCGACGAGGCATGGGAAGGGGAACAAGGGAGGACAGACAATGATCCTACTAGGCCAGGTGTCCATCAGATCGCGCAAGTGCACGGGAAGGGGAAGGAGGAGAAGTGCGAGGGAGAGGAGGGAGAGGACAGTGCGTACATGGGATAAGAACCAAACAAAATAAATAAATAAATAAAGATAAATAGTAAGTAAAGGTGCGGCCCACAGGTGGCAAGTGCAAGGATAAGTGCAGCCATCAGGTGTCAAGTGCTGGTGGTCGGACTTTAGGGATACAGAACCAGTCTCCAAGTGCGGGGGAAGCCGGGAAGGCAGCGCAGGAATGCAACTGGCAGAAGGGACCTGGGCCCGAGATCAGAGGGTGACCAGGTAACCAGTGCAAATTCAGTGTCAGCCAGGAAGTCAGCAAGGGAGAGGAGGAGAAAAAGCAGAAGCAAAGCGAAAGGTTTTGAGGTGCTTCTGGAATCTAAAATGATTCTCCTCAAATTTCAGGGGGGCAGGCAGGCTGTTCTGTTCCAGAGGGAGGCACCAGCCAAAGAAAGAGATCTACAACCAACTCGTTGCTTGGAGAAGCGACTGACTCTGATAGAGTTTTAGGTAGTTGAATGAAGATCTCGAGACGGAAGGTATTTAGAGAGAGTTGGAGGTATTGAGACCCCAGGCCCCAGAAGGCCTTATGGACAATGCAGAGAGTTTTGAATTTAATCCTCACAGCCACTGGGATCCAATTACTATAGTAGTAATAGCTGGGTAGTCGTTTTGCGGTTGTTGCACAATATGGTGTGCATGTCCTCCTCAAATGTCCCAATAGGCCCAGGTGGTCTGTAGAGTAGATGGACAGTAAGTGACTGGGAGTTGTTATGGGGAAGTTTGGCATTGAGGATTTCACATGATTGCATAGTTTGTAATGGGGCTAGTCTCAGTGAAAGGCTCGCTCTAGAAATGATGGCGATTCTTCCACCTCGGGTTCCATCTCTATCTTGTCTACATATGTTATAGCCATCTGGGATGGCTAGCATAAGCGAAGGTCCAGCGGCGTTGTGTAGCCAGGACTCCATTATAGCAAGGAAGACTTGGTTTCCTTCTGTTATTAGGTTGGCGATATCCGTAGCGTGGGCCGCGAGAGATCTCGCATTTAGGAGTGCTCCTTTAAGGGAGTGTGCTTCCATTTTAGCTATGGCCTTGTGAGATGTGGATTGGTTGCAGTCTGTTAGTTTAGTATTGTGGGCCATAATCTGACTGGCATTAATGCATGGGGCAGATGAGGGTGTACTTCGGTTGGTAATATCAGGCTTCATACTGGCATGGTAATTAGTTTTCTTATTTATTGGTGGAAGCAGTCTAGTGAGGGGTTTTTGCAGCTTGGAAAGTCTTGCACAGAGTTTAGTGTTTCTGTCACTAACAGAGCAAGGGAGGGTAGCATAGGTTCCTGGGCCTGTAGCATGGGGAAAATTAAGTTGGGCGGTGCTAAGGTTGTTTACTGCCATATTTGGCAGGCTATGTGGGAGTGGTTCAGACTCAGGTGGAGGGAGCCTGTTACAGTATTGTAAGGTGCAAGTAGCGAGGAGTGTGGTGGCCATCAGGATGCAGTGGGTCAGGCTTTGGAGTAGCATATTTGGATGGATGTGTGATATGTACGCTGTGGGTGCTAAGGCGAGAGTCGAGTGCGCGCCTTGAACTGAGTAAGGTGTCCAGGGAAATTTGGGAGAGGCAATAGTCTGCTGAGGCCCAAGGCAGTTCAGCTAGGCCACGTGATACAGTCAGATGAGTAGTAATAGTGAGAGGCACATGTAATCAGGACACAGTGGCAGCAAGGGAACAGTGCAGTATAAACAATTCAAAGGCACAGATGCAGATTACAAGTAAGAGCAGTGAGCCGGGTAAATATGCACGGAAGTACAGTGCACTTAATCAGCGCGCAGGCACACATAGCCTGAGAGCACTCATCTGGCACTGATCATTTTAACGTGATTACCATCTAATAGTAGATGCCAATGTTCAGTTGTTCTTAAAATTTTAATATTACAAATTAATGAATAAAAACTGAATATACAATATAACAGATTTTATCGCCATATAAAATAAGATGTTTCCATGCCTCCAGCTCATTCTGTATTTGACATAAGTAACATCTCAGTTCCTTCGGATTCCGCTACAGGGTCCCCAGACTGCCGGAGTATTTAGCTGATGTAATCGTAGTCTCATAAATGAAAAACAACATTTGGAGTCTGGGAAAAACTTAAAATACTTTTTTATGGTACTATAGATCCTTACGGTAACCACATACTCTGTTAGGGAAGTATAGGTCAGAGAAACTTTGCTCTGCACCACCCAGTTATATTCACACATTTTACATTTCAATCTTTGGGATTGCATGCAAGCAGCTCTTCGTCACAACAAGGGGCATTTAAAGCGTTGATGCATTGTTCTCTAAATGCATTTAAAGTGCAAGATGACCCTTTTATCGTAATGTGCCTAAGGACTACATGTATTGAGCCACTCCAGGGGTTTAATATCTCATGCAGTATCATTCATTTTTTATATACTTCGAAGGAAGACACAGATTGAAGCCCCGATTCTAATCTAATTACTACAGTAGGTGCACGTGCCAGACAATGTAATCCTTTTTTCATACAAACTATCAACGGTATGTAAATCTTTTGTCTTGGGTACCTCCACTACTTTCAGGCCTTTTTGGTTGTACATTTTACCGAAGCCAAAATGAGAATCTGCAGAACTTGTGTTTGACTTTTTTCATTTGTACAACTAGAGGAATTAATTGCAAGCAGAGTCTAAGAAACACATCTGTTTTGTTGGCAGAATTGGAAATAGGTTAACATAAATATGTCATACACCTACAGATCCTTAGTTTAGTTTAAGAATAACCCATCCATGTTGATCTTGCGTTTTACCCTTTTTAAAAATCATCATGGTGGTTTTGGAACTATTATTGATCTGCAACTTTTAATTTGATAAATGGGTTTGTGTCTGATTTAACACTCTTTTAAGCCCTACTCTAGTTGTATCCATTATAATAATATTGTTGTCAACCCTTCTTATTGGTGTTACCAAAGTTGGATTTCCTAAAGAAAGTGTGTCAGATAATGGGATGGACTCTATGTCCAACTACATGAAGGCAATGAGAAAGAGGTATGGTGTAACACATATGTTTTCTACTGCCTACCATCTTCAAACCAACAGGTTTGTTGAATGATTTAACTGAACCATTAAGATCATTATAGGGGCTTTGGAAGAGTCCCTGAAAATGAAGTGGAATCTCTTTCTAGCATGTCTCTTATTTACTTACAGAGAGGTACTCAGAAGAGTTTTGGATTCAATCCCTTTAAGCTGTTCTATCCTGTGTCACCTCCTTTCGCTCCTGCTAAAGGGAAAATGGGACCATCCCTCTCCAACACCAGACCTGCAGATTATGGACTATGGGCCTCATTACGAGTTTGGAGGTAGCCATGGTGCTATTAGCACCATGGCTGGCTCCAAAATCGTGTCCAGGTCTGGGTTCCTTGAATGAGGAATTACCAGGTCATTACAACCTTCGAGGACCCGGTAATTCCTCATTCAAAAAAACAATCCCCATTCCCATTGAGCCCCTATAGGGCTCAATGGGAATGGGGATGGAGCTAATAACAGGCCTGTCAATAACAGGCCATTATTAGCTCCCTGGTCCCCTTGCAGGACCCGCAAAGGACGTCTGGTCTGACCAGGCATTCTGAGCGGGTCCCGCAAGGGAACCTCGTAATAGGGCGGAATGGGTTTACCTGCACCGGCACCATTACCGGTGCCGGTAAACCTATTCCGCCAACCTTGTAATGAGGCCCAATGTCTTAGGTCTCAGGAAGATAATGACATGTATAATGGCACTAGCACATGCCAACCTGCAGGCAGGTCAAGCTTTGGTACTGTAGGGTATTTTGTGGAGATTTGGGGCCTGACGGTATTTTATTACCGCCGAAAAATAACTTAGCAATAATCACTCCTTGTATTCAGATTGGGCCATGTGCAACAATAATACAGTGGACATGCATTATTTCAGCACCCAGACATGCATATTTGGTAAGCGTGGTTGGTATGCGTGGTTGGTGGTATTTTGGTGAGCATAATTCCCTTGTTTTATTTGTGGCCCCAATGTCCAGAATCCCTTATCTTTGCTTAGATTTTTCGTGTAATCACTAGAGAGACCTCAGACCTACATTTCAGGAATACCACATTTTCAGTGTTAGTGTTAGTGTGCCACAATGGGCGATCTCACTGACTTATTTACGACAGAGAGCTATATGTGGTAATTTTGTGGTAATTTCCACTACCTTATATACGGTAGGGAACTATGTTCAGAGAGTCCCTCTTCCCGTTGGCTCATGTACCTCCAACGAGCTATGCTACAAACAATCACTCTCAACTGTCCATACTGAATATGATCATGCACACATCTGTCTTAAAATGACAATTGCATTGTTTAAAATCTCCCCTCATCATCAGCACTGTATTGGTAAATATAAGACACACCACCCGTCTGCTTTCAAATATTTTTCTGTATTATAAAAGTTGCATTTAAACACGATCTCACTCTTTACAGAAATAAATAAAATAGCACAGTAACAGCATTGTCTGTGATACACTGAAAAAAGAGTGGCGGAGAACAGAACCCAATTTGCAACATTAACATGTGATTAAGGCACCGGAATCTCCTTTCCTACTCTGACTGAATATTCTCGTACACACTCAGCTCCCACACTTATGTAATTACCTTATCTGTTCAGCCGAGTTTTCTTCAGCTGTTCTCTTTCTGAATGTGGCTCCCTTGAAGATTAACCCCAGTGAAAAGGAGCGCCTTTCCTTCTCAAACCGGGGTCATTGCCTGGAATTCTCAGCTTTTGCAGATAGGAATGCTCCAGCCAGGAAAAAGGTCCTTCTCCCAGCTCTGCCAAATCTTGACTGTCCTTCTCTCTCCTCAAACTCCCCCCAGCAAAACTCTGATCACTCCCTCTAGCATGATACTTGCTATGACGCTGCTCCAATCAGAATCAATCATGCCATCTCCTCCTTCTCTACACAATGGCTCATTTTTATAGTAATACTTTGTAACCAACTGATTTCCTGTTCTTTCGAACCCTTTTTGCTTCCTGTAGTTATGTGGACAGGGCAGCAGAGAAAACGAAAAAAAAAATGGATCTGCGTTTAAAAGTTCACTTTCAGAGTAGGCCTAATTCTGCAGTGGAGACACATTTTTATTAGTGGATTATGTTAACTTCAGTTTCATTAGTCAGGTTAGTTATGAGTAATGTTAGTTATTAATTTTCAAATGTGTCTCTTGCACCATAGGCATTTCAGGTGAAAAATAGTGTGCATTTTTGAATGTGCACGTGTGCTTTTAACTGTAAAAATAGATTTGCATCTTATATGTTAAAATCGTTTTTGACTGAATAGCCTGTCTTTCCTTGTTAATCTGGTAACACATATAGCAATGCACCATAGGCATTTGGTGCTGCATCAAAATAAAATTGCTACCTGTGCAGTAGTGCTGTACTCTGTGCTGGTTGCTACCTGTGCAGTAGTGCTGTACTCTGTGCTGTAACACGCCAAATATCCTTACATACCCTCCTTTTGTTTTTAGAATTTGGCTACGATCCAAGCCAATTCCTAAAAACAATTTGTTCTTTTTCTTCTTTTCACAATATAGCAATCCAACAAAATGAATATTCATGTGCATCAATGAAAAAGTTGCAATCAACACAGTATTCATCTGAGTGCATTTGTTTACAAAATGTTCTACATTTGCCTTCTCAGTGGAAGTGGCATTACTCTAAGTTTAGATTTTACAAGTCAATTAAAAACAATGAAATAAAACAACTAACCAAAACAAATAATTAATATAACAAATTAAAATAAATAATTAAAATAATAAATACGTGGAACTCCATATGTCAGGACTCTTGTCTGCCTCTGATATGTCCCGACCAGCGATGTTATTTGGTTCATTCGAGTACACTTTCATCTTGGCAATCTTAAATCCATAGGAGTCATCTTTTTTAGCATTCTGGTTATCTTGTCTTCACCTCCACCTGGAGGCAGGCATCTTTTGGTCTTCATCCAGGGGACTCCAGGACTCCATCGTCTCCCGTGGCCTCTGATCCCGGAACCTCCGACCAAATAATGTTAATTTTCTAAATCAAATAGAAAATAAACAAATTAAGTACATAGCACAATACTAACTTCACCCTTTTTCCAAAAATAAAACATGCTTGGCAAAAATATTTCGTTTTTTTTTTTTCTGAAATTAAACACAAGTTACAAGAAAATAAGCACATATAAACAGCATTCAATATTTAATACATTTTCTCTCCGCACACCAACCATGAACTTCCATTATATATTTATTTATTTATTTATTTATTTTATATTATATATTTTTACATATATTACAGTGTTTATGTGCCATCATAACAATCAACTTTTCAACTCCTTTGTCACTGCCTCCTGATTGCACCCATTTATTTTCTCTTTTTATGTTCAAGGGACTTTATCTGTTTCTACATGCTCAAGCTGCCTGATCTCATGTCTGGGATGGCATGGATTGATTTGATTTACATGGACAAACTGCTCTATTGCTGTTTCACCTTCATTTTTCAAAATTTTATAAACTACAGGAGAGACCTTATCTATAATTCGAAATGGCCCCTGCCAGGCTGCTAGAAATTTAGAATTTTTCTGTTTACTTTTTCCAAAATGAAACTTGTACACCTGATCCCCTACACTGTATTCCTTTACTGATGTCTTTTTGTCATAATAAGATTTTTCACTGTTAGCAGCTCTTTCCAGATTTCTCTGCACAAAAGCAAATGCATGTTGCAAATGCCTCATCAGTTCATCAATATATTCATGAACTGTGGATGCACTCACAAGTGTCTGCTCCTGTGTTCTTTATAGTAGGTGTTGTGGTAACACCATTTTCCTACCTGTCAAGACCTCATGGGGGCTAACACCTGTTGCTTTGGCAGGAGTCGACCTGATTGCCATCAAAACCAATGGTAAACGTAAATCCCAGCTGGAACCTGCTTCTGCCACAAATTTCTTTAAAATTTCCACAACAGACATATTGCTTCTTTCAACTGTACCTGAAGACGTCGCCCGATATGCGATATGTAGTTTCCTTTTCACACCTAGTATTTGCCATACCTTACTCATTAGAGTACTTGTGAAATGACTTCCTCTGTCTGACTCAATTCTTTGTGGCAACCCAAACCTTGAGAACACATGGTTCACCAGCAATGTGGCTGCTGTTTGCGCACTACAATCTGGTGCAGGAATGCATTCAATCCACTTCGACATCAAACATACCACACTCAAAATATAACGGTGTCCCCTGCTTGACCTTTTTAAAGGACCTACATAGTCTATTTGCAAATCTGACCATGGGAGAGTTAGGCCTCTTTTCATCAATGGTGCTCTATGCATTGGTGAAGCAGGTTTAAATTGGGCGCATACTAGACATCCTCTAGTATATAATTCCACATCTTGGGACATATGTGGCCAGTAAGCATAATCTTTTAGTATTTCTAATGTTTTTTGTGAACCTCTATGGCCTGCAGTTATGGCATCATGTGCATGGTGTAGCATTAGTCCTCTGAATGAAAGGGGTACTACCCACTGTATTTGTCCTGTTATGGACTCTCTAATCATGAGTCCATCCTGTAATCTAATTCGTGTTTTGTTCTTTAATAGCACCCTCAACTCTTCTTTTCCCATACAATCATTTTCTGTTAAAGGATTTTGTTCGGGATCTATCAAATGATTATAATAGATTCCCAAAATTTGATCATTCTTTTGTGCCTCAATCAAATCTTGGTCTGGCGTGTCATGACTCCACTGCACCACCGGTTGATCTACCTCCTTTGGTGCTTTAGAACGTGTGACTGCATCAATTTGTATTTCACCCATTAACTAATCAATAGGTAGCAATTCTCCCATCACAGCCCCAATCTTAGCCAGGTGGTCTGCCTTATCATTTCCCTCCTTATCCTCTCCTGGTGTTTTTAAATGCCCACGATTTTTTCTCCAGTATATTGTTAACTTATTCTCTGACACCAATTTGTCTATGGCTTGTATCATTTTTCCATGCTTAAGTGGCATTTTGTTGTATGTAACCATGCCTCTTGCTTTACAACCAGGCAAATACTCCACATAGCTATTCCGTGCATAGTCAGAATCAGTCACCAGGACAATTTCACTGAACTTTTTATCAACTGCAGTAGCAATTGCTTTATAAATGGCTGCCAATTCCGCCACCTGACTGCTCCTATCTCCAATCCTCATCCCTATACTGGGGACACCTTCACATTTCAACCAGACATTTCCTATTCCTGCCACTAACTGTTTATTACTTTCATTTTCAATGTGAAAAGCACAACCATCCACATATACAGTTGGCAAATCCTCGCATGTTTTTTCATCAAAAGCTTTGTGTGGTGATTGTTCAAATTCCTGCAAACTAGTTTCTACTTCCATTTCATTTGGTATTTGTTCAGCTGCACAGTCATGTAAGTCAGCTAACCCTTGAGCAATTGGGTTCTTTTTATTTTGTCCATATCTCACTTCTACGGGAAAACCTTGTAATGCCAGCGTCCATGAAGTGATTCTGGATTGCGCTAGATTACCTGATCTAATTCTTTTACTCTCTAAAAATTGCAAAGGTTGATGATTTGTTTCAATAATTACCTTTTCTCCCTGAACAATGGGGCGGAAATGTTGTAGCGCCCACACAGTGGTTACTAGGGCCTTTTCACATTCATTAAATTTCATTTCAACTTGGGAAAATGCCTTACTTGCATATGCAATGGTTTTGTGATTCAAATCGTGTTTTTGTGATAACACTGCTGACATACAATGTTCAGAAAAAACTATTTCTATAAAGAAATCCCTGTCCTTTATGGGGTATGCTAAACATGGTGTCTTTACAAGACATTCCTTTAATTTAGCCACTGCATCAGACTGCCCTTTTTCCCATTTCCAGGGAGTATTCAGTTTAAGCAGTTTAGTCAATGGTTGAGTGATTTCTGCCTAATTTTCAATGAACTTTCTGTTATAGCCTGTCATCCCTAATAAACTTTTTACTCCTTTCACATTTTTAGGATCTTTTAATCTTTGTATGGCCTCTATTTTCTTCTTTTGTGGATTTAGCCCATGTTCAGTCACTTCATGCCCTAGAAAGTTCACTTTTTTCTTGCACCATTGTGCTTTTTGCAAAGATACTTTGGCGCCTGCTTTCTGCAATTGGCCAAGTACATGTCTTATTTCATCAAAATGGCTTTTCAGGCTTTCATTTTTTATCAGGACATCGTCCACATAAACTATTGTTCCTCTTTCCGCTGCATCCGGCATGGCCTTTCTCAAAAATATGCCAAATTCACTCCCACTATTGATGTACCCGAACGGAGCTCTAAGCCAGGCATATTGAGTCCTGTCAAATGTAAAGGAAAATAAATGTTGTATCTCCTCTGCCAATGGCACGCACCAATATCCAGAGGTGAGATCTAATGTGGTAAATACATTTGAACCATGTACCTGAGCTAGGCCCTGATCAATGAATGGCAGTGGCCATCTAGATATTGGTACTCTTTTATTTATCTCTCTCAAGTCTGCACACAGCCGCCATTGACCATTTGGCTTTAACACACCTAAAATAGGTGTATTGGATGTGCTATGAATGGGCCTGATGATTCTCCGCGATTCCAAATTTTTAATAATCTCTGCCAATGATTCTAAACATGCCAGCGGTAGTCTATACTGGCGTGCAAACACTGGGTTTCTGCTACACACTTCTGGTAGTGTGGCCACATGTAAATCAGTTAAACCACAATCATAAGCATCTTTTGCAAATACATCCTTAAACTCCATAAATATCTCCCTCAGATTGTCCCTCTCTTCATTGCTTTCACATGCATCCGCTAAGGAGATCTGTTCTTCTACCATTTTGGAAAATTCTGGAAAATCTTCTGGTAAGGGAATCTCGGCGCTTTCCTCGAACTGTGTGGCTGTGTCTTTTTGTAAAGCTGCCACTTTTAAATATTTTGGCATATCAGCTTCCACTTCAATGGGCTGATTTTCTGTTTCATTTTCATTTAAATTAAATATTATGCAATCTTCTTGATGGCAGCACACTGTCTCATTTGAATCATAAGGATACACAGAATGAATTTTAAATATTCCTTTGGGCTGAGAGTCCAGGTGTTCTGGCAACTCGCCCTTGGCATCTACATATTTTTCAGGAATATTCCCAATCACCATGTTATTTAAATCTGCCGTATAATGTGATTTTTGTATGGCCATTCCTAATGGGGAGTTTTCCTCTAAATGAATATCCTGACAACCTTTATTATTTACCATGATTTTAACAGATCCTTCACCAATGTCTACCAATGGAATGTATTCATAATACAGGCCTTGCTGTTTTATGGATTCATTCAGGCATACAAATGCATCAGAGCCTTTCATCTGCTGTGCATTTTTGCATTTCAGTGTTATTGCAAACTGTTTTGTAAATGCAGGAATAATAGTATCTTTCCTCATTTGTAATTCGATTGCATAAGGAACCAGTTGTGCACAATGATAAGCCCTTCTTTTGTCTTCAAATTCAGGTGCCGGACCACCTAGGCGTGACCATATTTTTTGATTAAGGAAATCTAACACCATACACATTCTGTGCATGATGTCATTGCCCATGTAAAATTCATTTTGTGCTCCACTCACTATCCAGACATTATGGTAAATTGTTTTCTGCCCAATGCTAATTTTAAGCATGCATCTGCCTGCAATTCGGTTTTCAAAGTCTGGACTGTCCAACCCAGAAACATATTGGTTCTTAATCCTAAATCTCGGGATTTCTTCCCTTTCCATTATTTTTTGCAACAATTTCTCATTAATGAAACTCCTTTCATGTTCAAGCGCTAAAGTGGCTTTTATTGTTTTAAAATAGTCATTTATACCAACATGAACCCATGGTTGCTCATCTTCCATGTGTATTTCTGCCAGAGTGGTAATGTGTTTTTCTGAATCTGTTTTAGGAGCAATATTCGGTTTGCATGTTTTCTCTTTTAAATAAAAACGTAATGTGTGCTCATCTATGGCAGTCTGCCAATTTTTCCTTGGGTCCAAGTATATTTGTACAGGTAGTTTTTCATTGTCGCTCTGCATTTTGTCTTGACACATTAATATAACAGTGACACTAGGTATGCAGCTATTCTGGAGATATACCTCCACAGCATCATTTGTTTTGGCAACGGTGTGACATTCATTTATATTGCTGTTTTGTGATTTTAGTTTCTTAGGCCTCAATGGTTTTTTGGTTAAGGACCACAGCACTCCATTCACCCCATCTATGAGAGGAGACAATCTTTTCAGGCAATCTGTCCCCATCAGAAATGGAATTTCACAAATAGATGTGATCAATACCTCTTGTTTCATTCTGTGCTTTCCTATTTTTATGTCAACCTCAGTTACACCTATGATGGGCACCTCCTCCCCATTAAAGTTATGCACTGGACCTTGATTTTTCTTCACTGTGATCTGACTCTGTGGAGGTCTCCCTTCATTGATACTCTTTACCAGCTCCTTGGACATAATTGTGGCCTGTGCGCCAGTGTCAATCATAGCAAAGGTGTGGCATTTTTCTTCTACAGTGATGGGTGCATAATACCTGTCCTCAACTTCCTCTAATACACATAAAAAGTGTGAATTCTTACTGAGTTCAGGGCTCACCTTTCTCAGATCTTTTTCACTTTTGGCTAAGCACATTGGTAAATGAAAAGACATTTTTCCCTCCTTTTTACCCATTTCTGCGCGAGAGATTTTATTCATTTCTCCATGATCAGAGGTTTTTTGGAGTGTGGCCACTGTTCGCCCATCCATCTGGGTAACATCAGAGACCGCATTACAATCCTCCAACTGAACATGTGTAACAACATCATTCAGCAATTTGTCATTTTTTAATTCTGTGCATTTGTGATCATTTAGTGTGATACCAGCCCTTTCAGCCTCTTCAAAAATATGTGGCTCAAAGAATTCTTCAGGTGATTGACTTGTATCCTCCTTGTGAGTATTTCCTTTTTCTGTCTGTGTTTGGTTATTGTTTTGCTTGCCCAGGGAAGGAGCTATAGCATCCCCACTTACTCCCTGTTCACTGGTATTCCCCATGCATGAGTCATTTTTCTTAAATCTGTCCCTTTGTTCTTTTGGAATTCCTAATGTTTCTTTTTCATTTGTGCAAATCTTTACTGTTTTATTTATCTCTAGGTTAAATCGTACCTCTTTTTTAGAAGTATTTGCACTTTCTGTCACAAGTTCATTTACTGGCACTTTCATTTTTAATCCATTAGGCATCTCAGAGTCGTTATTCAAAATTATATCAGAGCAATCTGTCATTTTGGCACTGCAGTTATCATGAGTACTTAGTCACTTTTCGGAAGCCCCCCGGTCATTGCTATGGCCATCAGCCCCCTCTTTGGAAGGTTGTTTTTGCGCTGTATAGAGCTTTCCTATTTGCTCAGCTAACATTTTCACTTGGGCCTCAAGGCACTGGAACCTTTCCATCTCTCTAGGATCCTCTTTCTGTGGCCTAGGTCGATATTGGTTGTTTTCCCCCTGATTGGATCTTTTCTGATACCTCTCAGGTGATTGATGTCGGTTGGGATGGTTTCTGAACTCTTGATTCATTTGTGGAGGGGAGCGGGTTGCACCCATCTTTTGATCATAGTCCCCTGGTGGGGAATCATTGTACTGGCGTTGATTGTAGTTCACGTTTTGCCTCATGTCCTGTCTCTCAGATTGTGGGTACTGGCCCCTATGTTGATTTCCATTATCAGTAAATCTATCCACATATCGGGGCATATCCTGATTACCATATATCATGGTGCTGGGATCAAATCTGCTCTGTGTCCCCAATGACTGTTAGGGACCATCATTTCTTTGATCTTGATTTTGTCTCTGGTTATTGTTCATACCTGCCATATCAGGCCGGTATCCTACCCGGGGTCTGCCCCCTAAATACCTAGGGCTGATGTAGCTCTCTCTATTACTAGGATCATGTGATTGGAACATTGGTACAGAAAATGGCGATCTTTGTTGATTACCCCTTTGTTCAGGTGTCACATTATTTTTACCTTGGCTTTGAGCAGACTCAAGGGACATTTTGGCTGACCTGATTTCCATTACTGTGGCTGAGGGTTCTTTAGATTTAGGTCTAGTATCTTTCATTTTATCACTTTCTCTACCCTGACAATAGAGTACCTCGTATAGTTTTGTGCTTTGATGTACAATCCATTCAAGGGACTTGTCACGGTCAAATTCACGGACCAATTGGGATATGATGTCTTTCTGTAGCCCATAGAAGTATGCAGTTTTAAACTCATTGGAATTTGAGTCAAAAGATACATCAAAGCGAGAAAATGCTCTTTTTAAGTCTTGTAAAAATTGGCGAGGAGATGTATTAGGTCCAGCAGTAATTGTGTACGCGACTTTCTTTGCCTCCTGCAATGACAGAAAAGGAGAAAAATGACACCTAATTTCTTTTTCAAACTCCAGCCATGTCATATTCTGCTGTTCATTTAATCCCCTTATGATGCTGGCCGTCGGGGCATCTAAAGTTAAATGAAAATATTGTCTGTACTGTTCCTTAGGTATCTGGAGTGCTTTAAAAATGTCATGCACCGCTTCTAAGTGATCTTTAATGCAGCATTCACCTCCCTTTTTAAATGGTTTGATCAGGGCTTTAATGGATTTCATTATTTTTATGGGGCTACTTGTTGCAATGCATGGAATTGCACTATTTTGTGATTCACTCCTGTTTTCAGGTGTATGAGATTGGTGGCTGCCCCCAATGGGAGTATCAAATCCCCCAAGGGCGCTGCAACCAAGTTCAGTCACCGGCCCAGTCACTGGAGCACTAGTTCTTTGGGCAGAGCTAGAATTCACCTCCACTCCATTGAATGTGGTACCCTGCCGCCTCTCCTGGGACCTGGGAATGCACATTTGCTGTTCTAAGTCCTTACACTTTTTAAGGAGTCTGTTGGCTTCATCTTGCAAATAGTTGTTTTCACCATTCATCTTATTAATCACCTCCTGCATGTCGCACATTTGCATTTGGCATTCATTGAACTCTTTATTTCTCTTGTCTCTTTCTTGAATCATTTTAATCATTTCTTGTTCTGCACTCTGGATATCACCTTCTTTTTCACAATGTTCTTTTTGTAAAATCTGCATCTCTGAAACAACCTCATCTTTATCCTGCCTAATGTGATCCACTAAGGCTTTTAAGTGTGCCAATTCTTGCTCACTATCTTCAAATTGTTTCTTGCTTTTGGATAACTGAGTATCAAAGTCTCTGCATTTTAATTGCATGTCTTTTTGGCATACATCCAATTCTGCTCTCAACATTTCCTGATTTTTACTTGCCCCATCTAATTCAGTCTTTAACCTGTTGATTAGCTGAGTATCATTCTCTTGCATTCGCAGGGACTTGTTTAAAATAAACCATATTTTGCCGCATAGCCGTATTAAACAGTCTTTCTCTGCACTTTTATCGGCTGCATTCAATAATCTTGTAAGGCAGACCTGAATTATGCTGCCTTCTGCAAAAATATTGTCTAGTTTTTCTTTCTGCACCTCACCCTGAATGCGGTTACTCCATTCTAACGTGCTATTCGACGACCAATTCCCATGTGCAAACAACTTTGCCTCTAAATATTGCACTAGATCTGAGAATGTGGTTTCCCTTTGTGATATTCTGAAATTCGTTTTTAGTGGCACACTGCTATTATAAAATGGGTTCCCTTTAATGTGCAAATGGCAGTGTGAGACACGCTTGCCACGCCCAGTAGGTACTCTATGATCACTTTCCCGGCCTGCAACGCACCATAAATATGTAGGGTATTTTGTGGAGATTTGGGGCCTGACGGTATTTTATTACCGCCGAAAAATAACTTAGCAATAATCACTCCTTGTATTCAGATTGGGCCATGTGCAACAATAATACAGTGGACATGCATTATTTCAGCACCCAGACATGCATATTTGGTATGCGTGGTTGGTATGCGTGGTTGGTGGTATTTTGGTGAGCATAATTCCCTTGTTTTATTTGTGGCCCCAATGTCCAGAATCCCTTATCTTTGCTTAGATTTTTCGTGTAATCACTAGAGAGACCTCAGACCTACATTTCAGGAATACCACATTTTCAGTGTTAGTGTTAGTGTGCCACCATGGGCGATCTCACTGACTTATTTACAACAGAGAGCTATATGTGGTAATTTTGTGGTAATTTCCACTACCTTATATACGGTAGGGAACTATGTTCAGAGAGTCCCTCTTCCCGTTGGCTCATGTACCTCCAACGAGCTATGCTACAAACAATCACTCTCAACTTTCCATACTGAATATGATCATGCACACATCTGTCTTAAAATGACAATTGCATTGTTTAAAATCTCCCCTCATCATCAGCACTGTATTGGTAAATATAAGACACACCACCCGTCTGCTTTCAAATATTTTTCTGTATTATAAAAGTTGCATTTAAACACGATCTCACTCTTTACAGAAATAAATAAAATAGCACAGTAACAGCATTGTCTGTGATACACTGAAAAAAGAGTGGCGGAGAACAGAACCCAGTTTTCAACATTAACATGTGATTAAGGCACCGGAATCTCCTTTCCTACTCTGACTGAATATTCTCGTACACACTCAGCTCCCACACTTATGTAATTACCTTATCTGTTCAGCCGAGTTTTCTTCAGCTGTTCTCTTTCTGAATGTGGCTCCCTTGAAGATTAACCCCAGTGAAAAGGAGCGCCTTTCCTTCTCAAACCGGGGTCATTGCCTGGAATTCTCAGCCAGGAAAAAGGTCCTTCTCCTAGCTCTGCCAAATCTTGACTGTCCTTCTCTCTCCTCAAACTCCCCCCAGCAAAACTCTGATCACTCCCTCTAGCATGATACTTGCTATGACGCTGCTCCAATCAGAATCAATCATGCCATCTCCTCCTTCTCTACACAATGGCTCATTTTTATAGTAATACTTTGTAACCAACTGATTTCCTGTTCTTTCGAACCCTTTTTGCTTCCTGTAGTTATGTGGACAGGGCAGCAGAGAAAACGAAAAAAAAAATGGATGTGCGTTTAAAAGTTCACTTTCAGAGTAGGCCTAATTCTGCAGTGGAGACACATTTTTATTAGTGGATTATGTTAACTTCAGTTTCATTAGTCAGGTTAGTTATGAGTAATGTTAGTTATTAATTTTCAAATGTGTCTCTTGCACCATAGGCATTTCAGGTGAAAAATAGTGTGCATTTCTGAATGTGCACGTGTGCTTTTAACTGTAAAAATAGATTTGCATCTTATATGTTAAAATCGTTTTTGACTGAATAGCCTGTCTTTCCTTGTTAATCTGGTAACACATATAGCAATGCACCATAGGCATTTGGTGCTGCATCAAAAAAAAATTGCTACCTGTGCAGTAGTGCTGTACTCTGTGCTGGTTGCTACCTGTGCAGTAGTGCTGTACTCTGTGCTGTAACACGCCAAATATCCTTACAGTACAGCGCTGGTCTGACCAGAAGCCCTTCCAGTTTGAATGTGTATACTGGAGAGGAAATGGGAGTCATGGCTCCAAGATCTATATCCTTTGAGGACAAATAGGCTGAACCATATCAAGCTGTTTCACAATTTGGTGATGTAAAATATCTGGTAGATTTGGGGAACCCCAAGGAGGTCCCCAAGGTCTTCCACATAAATAGGCTAAAGTTATCTATCCCTACGGTTGAAATGTCTTGACTACTTATGGAAACTGATAGAGACAACAAAACGAATGAGCCTCTTCCTGTGTTGCTCCATTGAAATCCTGCAGATCGGTCACTGAATAGAGTTGTATGTAATCACAGTAGGTCTGACTCTGCAGCCACAGCAGGAGTTCATGACTTTGCCTAAGCCACTTGCTCTTCTGGTCTCTCTTTCTCCAGACATAACCTGCTGGAACTTTCATGACTTTGACATGGGGAAAAGTGTCTCTGTTACAGAGTGTCATATATATGAAGGGGGACAATCAAGGCTGAGATGAACAAGATGTTAGCCCTTGGGGTGATGGAGCTGTCTTATAGTCATGGTTAAAGTCCAGTGATTTTGCTAGCAAAAGCAGGTTCAAAGCCCTTTCAATGTTGTGTTGTTTAAAGAGCTATGAATTAGGTCACTGATCCATATTTTCTCCTGCTTATACAAACTGAGGAATTAGTGGACACGCTTGGTGCTGCTAAGTACCTCCGCATTTTGGACCTCACCAATGTTATTGGAAAATAGCACTGACAGGTTATGCCAGAAAGAAAACTTCACTCTGCACTGGAGACAAACTTTACCAGATCAGATCAGGACAGTGCTTTGTGATCCAAAGAATGCACCTACCACTTTTCATACGCTGAGCAACAATGTATCAGATGGGATTATGATTTCTGTATATCATATATTGATGATATTGCTTTCGACAACTCCAATTGGGAAGAACAAGTGTGGCACCTTCAGAAAGTCTGGCAGGCTCTTCAAAAAGCTAACCAGACTATAAAGGTCAACTAGTGTCAACTTGGTCATGCTTCAATAGCTTACCACAGACCCAAGATACAGGGGGAGTAAGAATAAACCTTTACCCAGCAAATCACAAGCTGTACAAGACTGGGAAACCTAAGCTGTACACACCAAGTTAGACAACCTACGCCCCCATGGGTTCTTCAGAAATCATATGGCTGGCTATGGGATCACATTAGCCCCTTCTACATCCCTTCTGTCCACCAGAAAATTTAAGAAGGAAACATGGACAGAAGTTAGAAATAAGTCCTTTCAAGGGCTAAACGAAAAACAACTACAAAAACCATGGTACACAACCTAGGCCATACTGGGTACTACAAGGATCTTATTTTTGACTAAGGGGCCATAGCAGCCATTCCTACTCTCCTTACTTACCCCCAATAAACATAAGAAGGGAATTTGAACAGAAGGTAAGGATAAAGCCTTTCAGGGGCTAAAGGAAACCATGTGCCATGTTCCTATTTTAGGGCACCTTATTGTAAGTGAGGATTTATTGTGCACAAATATCTTTCAAAATCAAATCAAAATGTTCTTTATTTGGCATAATGCCACAGAAGAACATCATATAAATAAATGTACGTACAGAATAAGAAAAAAAAGAAAGTACAAGACAAATACAATTTCATAATGGTATCATGAATAAAACAGTAAAATTCAAGTCTATGATAAGAGATCTATAAAAACAGCAAATTCATAGACTTTAAAATGGGCAATAAGATCCTCATATTACAACTGTAAGCGCAGAGCGTATTATAACGCCAATAAAAGTCACTCACACGCCCTTGATAAGTGGGAAAATCAGAATAACAAAGAAATCTAAAATGTATCAACATCAGGAGCGAAAACTTGCAGCCCTTTATGTACTTTAAATTCATTCTTCTTCAGGGTACAAAAAATGTAACCACATCCCTAAATAGGTTTGTTATTCTCTTTAAACCCCAGAGAGGAACAGGAAAATGGAGTATGTCAATTATGCACAGAAGTATCTCATCATTTTTTGGGTATTTTGAGCCATGCTGGTGAATAAACTTGGCCACCGGCATAACAACATCCAAATCTTGGGTGAGGTCAGATAGCTCAGTGCATCAGTGGCAGTCATTACACAAGTCTCCCTCAAGGTGGATTTAATTAAAAAGCACCTCATTCTCTTGAAGCTGCACAAGGTCCTGGGAGGATAGCTCAGGGGCAATGTGCTCGCCTTGGAAGCAAGGCAACACAGAGCAACGCAGGTTCGATACCCGGGTCCGCGCTTAGAAACCTCTGGATATTAAGCGCATTATAAATAACCTATCATATCATACATCTGTACAGTCACAACCCCAGGTTTTTGTTTATGAGGCTAGCCTCAGTGTACCCAAATGGAACTCAAAATATAAGGCATGCGCATATGATGGTTCAATTTAATGTAAGTATGCCTCAAAGCCGAACTCAAAATTCCTCTCAAGATATTTATCAGCCTGCTTCAATGTATAACAATCGGTGATCATGTTTTGTCTTTTGAGCGAGATTATGGCTTTCCTAACCCTGGTTAGCACCGGTTTATCAATGAGCTAGGGTGGCTGGTTCAAAATGGTCAAAGTTTTCTTTACATGAGTGGCCCATGGTAAGATCATCCCACCAGTTAAACTAAGCAGATGGACAACAGTATTGCAAAATAGCTCCAAACCCGGTTTGGACCAAAGCCTTCTTCAATAGACCACCAGTTTCATCCTTATCACATTGGCAATCGAGGCCAAGCTAACCTCCATGCAGATAAGGGCGTTTGGGGTCCCTCGAGATGACAAATACTATTTCTTCAAGAATTAGTTCTCTGCAATAATCAAGTTTGAGGTACTTAGAAAGCCTCAGATTTCTGCCAAATAGGAGGTGTACAACACAGCCTGCTTCCTGTATAATTCAATAGCATGAGAGGTTTCTCTCCTGCCATGACAGGTGTTGAATCTCAGTACCCCACCACATTAGTTGGACACGTTAGTGCATGCTTTGTCTATTAGGTAAGACCAAAATCCATTTTCATTAAACCTAACCCCCAAGTAATCATCAGATTTCTCTTGCTCCAGCACAATTCCCTCAACGCTGCCTTCATCCGTTGTCTAAATACCATGGATTTGGTCTTCCCTGTGTTGAGGGAGAGCCCACTCTTGCCAGACCTCATCACGAGGATGCCAAGATCCCCTTTATCCCCTGAGGAGAAGTAGATGGAATAATTGTGTCATCCTCAAAGAAGAGTGCCGGTAGTTTATCTGAGCCCAACTTGTGGGGGATCCAAGCATTATATTTCTTTGGCAGGTGGTGGTGCTCCTTAACCCAGTTGGGTAATAAAGGAACAAGGTGGGCCACTGTGGAGAAAGAATGTTTTCCCACAATGTGGCTTTTAAGCAGTTTTAGATTCTGTCTGGTGGGACCTACTGTCTAAAATGTAACCACCACGTGTGACTTGTCAGATGAATATGAAGATGGAGAATCCAAAATTGCTCGGGTCATCCACGATTGAATTGCAGGTAGGTGGATGACCTTTCCATTAGGCCAATAGAGGGTAGCAGGGTAGATGTACCTCAGAAACTCACACAGCAGGACAAGGATTTCTTCAAGGATACTCAACAGATTTATCCAGAGGTAGTGTGAACAGGGAGGTTATATAGATGTCTGCCTTAACTGACATGTTCCCCTTTGTCTCAGGGATGTAAATCTACATCCATCCCACCCAGTGTGTCTCCCCTCCTTGCTGGTCAGATGTTCACTCAGGCCTTTCGGCCATTCACTAAGTCTTGCATATGGCCCTAAAACTATCTTCTTACTGTCCTCATCTAAATTTTGCTTCACGCTTGTTTCCCGTCCCCTTGGTCCTAGGCAGCTGGTATTTTTGTGCTATCTCTTGCTGCCTCAGGTGATCTTCCTAAGCCTTTCTGGATGTTCTGGGCTGAACTGTAGCATGCTTTTACCTTACCCTTTTCTATGCTAAGGTGTCCTTTCACCTTTCTCATTCTTCAACACCACATCCTTCCCTTTTCTTAGTTCCTCCATCTTCCCCCACTTCTCTTCTGCCTACCCATTGATCTTCTCCAACCTCTCCTACTTTTTCACCTCCTCCCTTGTTGTCACTTCACTATACTTTCGTGATTCACCATGTCCTCCTGCTTTATCCCTACTCCTCCAATCCCTCCTCCTTCTTTACCTCCTGCTATTTCAGTTTCACCTCCTTCAACATTGTATGCTTCTCCACCTCCTCTTCCTGGGTCTTCTCTTCATGTAACCTCTCTTTCATCACCACTTCCTGCTTCTGTACCCTGACCTCCTTTAATCCCTCCTGCATCTCTAACCCCTCCTACTGTACCTTCACCTCTGACTACCGCTCCTGCTTCTCTACTCTCTATACCCTCTACACCTACACCATCACATCCTCCAACTTCATCTGTTTCTCGACCTCCTCTTCCAGCACCTTAACTTCCTGCATTTTCTCATGCTTATACCAGCTTCTCCGCTGCCTGTTTGGCTCATTCAACCATGCTTCTCCACTACTCCAAACTCCCACACTGCTACTCTGATGTCTCACTCTTTTGTAATTCGTCATCCTGCCTATATGTTTTTAACAACATGCTGCACCAGTGTCTGATCATTATTTGCCTTCATAGGTTGGTTAGGGTGCAAAGGTATTATGAACTCAGGTTTATTTAGGACCTTTTCCCAGTCTTTCCCGGAACAGCCGAGCAAGCGTTTAAAAGGCTTGTCTATCATCTTTGCTTTGGAGTCTTAGCACATGCACAGTAAAGTGTTGGCAGTGGGACCGGTGACCGGAGCCAGAAGACCCCACTCTTCTCCGTCTCTGCCTGTCCTTTCAAAATGTAAACACTAAACATGGTCCTATGTGGCTTTTGAATAATAAACCTCATATTGTTGGAACAGTGATTAGAATGAAGCAGGTTGATGCTCAAAGGTCCCACCAGACATAAGGTAAAATTTTTTAGAGAATCCTTAAAGGGTCAGCACTATCACTAACATGATCCCCCGATGAACATATCTCATGTTGTGGGTCGATCAGGATGCCCTCCATATACCGCCCTTGGGCCTCACATCAGGGAACATGTGGTCACTACTACACAAACTGTAAGGCTCAGGCAGAGGACTGCATCACATTATGTAAACCCTTTTATGAAAAAATGAAAAGATGCATCATTAAACTCTCCGACATGGACCTTCCACAGCCCCTAAGTTTGGGTAACATACATTCTTTAAGGTGGGGAGTGGGTCTTGGCAGGGGATGACAGCAGTCAACCTTATCAGTCAGTGATCATGAAGTGACTTGTCAGTTATAGTTTCATAAATAGAATCATTTTTTAGTTGAGCTATTAGGTGGCAGAGCCACCTATAAACTGAAACTATTGCATTGGACTACAGGTGCAGAGAAATGCATATGAGGAGCTTCAAGCTCTTGTTTGGTTATTTGCCCACCCATTTCCCATGACCCTGATAATTCCTATGCCATTACCACCCAGTTCCTGCCCCTTCCCACCAAAAACCCCTCCTTACAGGAACTCTATGAACTTGCTTCAACCAAGTCTTACCATCAAACTTTGCACTCAAAGTGCCTGCCAGTGTTTTTTTCAGAGCAGTCTTCTGAGAGTTAATCACTTGATTGGAGCTGTAAACACGCTACTAGTGTAATAAAATGTCTTAACCTGGTCTGTCTTAAGCCACTCGATGTACAAGCACTATGCATGTCCTTCACTGAAGTCCTGTTAAAAACAAGCATTGGCAAAGCCAACCGTTTTTGGCTTGTGTGAAGCATAAGGCATTTGCCAGGCACTGCTAGTAGACATCCAGGCACACGCACCATTTTGCACCTGCTGCCATCAATGGCCAGTTAATACCACTAATGCAGCGACTGAGACGTGCCTTTGCCATGCCTACACAAAATCCCAAACTGTTGGCATTGCCAATGCTTCTTAATCTTCTAGTTGACTACCGGACAAGATCCAATTGGACACTTTTTATCTTGACTTTGAAAAAAGGAAGATTTACGCACAATAGCTCCAAACGATGCAAATATTATATTCTGTGCTTTGCAGCACAGCTTTGTTCATATGACTAGAACGTAAAAACCTAGTATGCAAAGGTAGCGGGCGCCCCTCTCTCGACAGAACAAGGCCTGATAACCTGTTCAGTGGTTATTAACCACTTGAGAGTTCGCAGCCACTGCTTTTACTCACTGTGCCTTTCACAGATGGGAAATATCCATTTGCATATCAGTCTTTGTCCTGCCCAGGGGCAGTCCAGCACCGAAATGCAATGGCAATTCCAACCTGAACGAGAGTACCACCAGCAACCCCATACACGTGTTTCACCCTTGTTGGGGATCATCAGTGAGGTGAAGCTGATGCCTCTCTAAGAACAGTGAGAGGGAGACCACGTCTGGTTGCCCCCAGGAGACCTAGGGTTACCAATCCCAGGTTCCTTGAAATTTAGTATGCAAAGGTAGCGGGCGCCCCTCTCTCGACAGAACAAGGCCTGATAACCTGTTCAGTGGTTATTAACCACTTGAGAGTTCGCAGCCACTGCTTTTACTCACTGTGCCTTTCACAGATGGGAAATATCCATTTGCATATCAGTCTTTGTCCTGCCCAGGGGCAGTCCAGCACCGAAATGCAATGGCAATTCCAACCTGAACGAGAGTACCACCAGCAACCCCATACACGTGTTTCACCCTTGTTGGGGATCATCAGTGAGGTGAAGCTGATGCCTCTCTAAGAACAGTGAGAGGGAGACCACGTCTGGTTGCCCCCAGGAGACCTAGGGTTACCAATCCCAGGTTCCTTGAAATTTAGTATGCAAAGGTAGCGGGCGCCCCTCTCTCGACAGAACAAGGCCTGATAACCTGTTCAGTGGTTATTAACCACTTGAGAGTTCGCAGCCACTGCTTTTACTCACTGTGCCTTTCACAGATGGGAAATATCAATTTGCATATCAGTCTTTGTCCTGCCCAGGGGCAGTCCAGCACCGAAATGCAATGGCAATTCCAACCTGAACGAGAGTACCACCAGCAACCCCATACACGTGTTTCACCCTTGTTGGGGATCATCAGTGAGGTGAAGCTGATGCCTCTCTAAGCACAGTGAGAGGGAGACCACGTCTGGTTGCCCCCAGGAGACCTAGGGTTACCAATCCCAGGTTCCTTGAAATTTAGTATGCAAAGGTAGCGGGCGCCCCTCTCTCGACAGAACAAGGCCTGATAACCTGTTCAGTGGTTATTAACCACTTGAGAGTTCGCAGCCACTGCTTTTACTCACTGTGCCTTTCACAGATGGGAAATATCCATTTGCATATCAGTCTTTGTCCTGCCCAGGGGCAGTCCAGCACCGAAATGCAATGGCAATTCCAACCTGAGCGAGAGTACCACCAGCAACCCCATACACGTGTTTCACCCTTGTTGGGGATCATCAGTGAGGTGAAGCTGATGCCTCTCTAAGAACAGTGAGAGGGAGACCACGTCTGGTTGCCCCCAGGAGACCTAGGGTTACCAATCCCAGGTTCCTTGAAATTTAGTATGCAAAGGTAGCGGGCGCCCCTCTCTCGACAGAACAAGGCCTGATAACCTGTTCAGTGGTTATTAACCACTTGAGAGTTCGCAGCCACTGCTTTTACTCACTGTGCCTTTCACAGATGGGAAATATCCATTTGCATATCAGTCTTTGTCCTGCCCAGGGGCAGTCCAGCACCGAAATGCAATGGCAATTCCAACCTGAACGAGAGTACCACCAGCAACCCCATACACGTGTTTCACCCTTGTTGGGGATCATCAGTGAGGTGAAGCTGATGCCTCTCTAAGAACAGTGAGAGGGAGACCACGTCTGGTTGCCCCCAGGAGACCTAGGGTTACCAATCCCAGGTTCCTTGAAATTTAGTATGCAAAGGTAGCGGGCGCCCCTCTCTCGACAGAACAAGGCCTGATAACCTGTTCAGTGGTTATTAACCACTTGAGAGTTCGCAGCCACTGCTTTTACTCACTGTGCCTTTCACAGATGGGAAATATCCATTTGCATATCAGTCTTTGTCCTGCCCAGGGGCAGTCCAGCACCGAAATGCAATGGCAATTCCAACCTGAACGAGAGTACCACCAGCAACCCCATACACGTGTTTCACCCTTGTTGGGGATCATCAGTGAGGTGAAGCTGATGCCTCTCTAAGAACAGTGAGAGGGAGACCACGTCTGGTTGCCCCCAGGAGACCTAGGGTTACCAATCCCAGGTTCCTTGAAATTTAGTATGCAAAGGTAGCGGGCGCCCCTCTCTCGACAGAACAAGGCCTGATAACCTGTTCAGTGGTTATTAACCACTTGAGAGTTCGCAGCCACTGCTTTTACTCACTGTGCCTTTCACAGATGGGAAATATCCATTTGCATATCAGTCTTTGTCCTGCCCAGGGGCAGTCCAGCACCGAAATGCAATGGCAATTCCAACCTGAACGAGAGTACCACCAGCAACCCCATACACGTGTTTCACCCTTGTTGGGGATCATCAGTGAGGTGAAGCTGATGCCTCTCTAAGAACAGTGAGAGGGAGACCACGTCTGGTTGCCCCCAGGAGACCTAGGGTTACCAATCCCAGGTTCCTTGAAATTTAGTATGCAAAGGTAGCGGGCGCCCCTCTCTCGACAGAACAAGGCCTGATAACCTGTTCAGTGGTTATTAACCACTTGAGAGTTCGCAGCCACTGCTTTTACTCACTGTGCCTTTCACAGATGGGAAATATCCATTTGCATATCAGTCTTTGTCCTGCCCAGGGGCAGTCCAGCACCGAAATGCAATGGCAATTCCAACCTGAACGAGAGTACCACCAGCAACCCCATACACGTGTTTCACCCTTGTTGGGGATCATCAGTGAGGTGAAGCTGATGCCTCTCTAAGAACAGTGAGAGGGAGACCACGTCTGGTTGCCCCCAGGAGACCTAGGGTTACCAATCCCAGGTTCCTTGAAATTTAGTATGCAAAGGTAGCGGGCGCCCCTCTCTCGACAGAACAAGGCCTGATAACCTGTTCAGTGGTTATTAACCACTTGAGAGTTCGCAGCCACTGCTTTTACTCACTGTGCCTTTCACAGATGGGAAATATCCATTTGCATATCAGTCTTTGTCCTGCCCAGGGGCAGTCCAGCACCGAAATGCAATGGCAATTCCAACCTGAACGAGAGTACCACCAGCAACCCCATACACGTGTTTCACCCTTGTTGGGGATCATCAGTGAGGTGAAGCTGATGCCTCTCTAAGAACAGTGAGAGGGAGACCACGTCTGGTTGCCCCCAGGAGACCTAGGGTTACCAATCCCAGGTTCCTTGAAATTTAGTATGCAAAGGTAGCGGGCGCCCCTCTCTCGACAGAACAAGGCCTGATAACCTGTTCAGTGGTTATTAACCACTTGAGAGTTCGCAGCCACTGCTTTTACTCACTGTGCCTTTCACAGATGGGAAATATCCATTTGCATATCAGTCTTTGTCCTGCCCAGGGGCAGTCCAGCACCGAAATGCAATGGCAATTCCAACCTGAACGAGAGTACCACCAGCAACCCCATACACGTGTTTCACCCTTGTTGGGGATCATCAGTGAGGTGAAGCTGATGCCTCTCTAAGAACAGTGAGAGGGAGACCACGTCTGGTTGCCCCCAGGAGACCTAGGGTTACCAATCCCAGGTTCCTTGAAATTTAGTATGCAAAGGTAGCGGGCGCCCCTCTCTCGACAGAACAAGGCCTGATAACCTGTTCAGTGGTTATTAACCACTTGAGAGTTCGCAGCCACTGCTTTTACTCACTGTGCCTTTCACAGATGGGAAATATCCATTTGCATATCAGTCTTTGTCCTGCCCAGGGGCAGTCCAGCACCGAAATGCAATGGCAATTCCAACCTGAACGAGAGTACCACCAGCAACCCCATACACGTGTTTCACCCTTGTTGGGGATCATCAGTGAGGTGAAGCTGATGCCTCTCTAAGAACAGTGAGAGGGAGACCACGTCTGGTTGCCCCCAGGAGACCTAGGGTTACCAATCCCAGGTTCCTTGAAATTTAGTATGCAAAGGTAGCGGGCGCCCCTCTCTCGACAGAACAAGGCCTGATAACCTGTTCAGTGGTTATTAACCACTTGAGAGTTCGCAGCCACTGCTTTTACTCACTGTGCCTTTCACAGATGGGAAATATCCATTTGCATATCAGTCTTTGTCCTGCCCAGGGGCAGTCCAGCACCGAAATGCAATGGCAATTCCAACCTGAACGAGAGTACCACCAGCAACCCCATACACGTGTTTCACCCTTGTTGGGGATCATCAGTGAGGTGAAGCTGATGCCTCTCTAAGAACAGTGAGAGGGAGACCACGTCTGGTTGCCCCCAGGAGACCTAGGGTTACCAATCCCAGGTTCCTTGAAATTTAGTATGCAAAGGTAGCGGGCGCCCCTCTCTCGACAGAACAAGGCCTGATAACCTGTTCAGTGGTTATTAACCACTTGAGAGTTCGCAGCCACTGCTTTTACTCACTGTGCCTTTCACAGATGGGAAATATCCATTTGCATATCAGTCTTTGTCCTGCCCAGGGGCAGTCCAGCACCGAAATGCAATGGCAATTCCAACCTGAACGAGAGTACCACCAGCAACCCCATACACGTGTTTCACCCTTGTTGGGGATCATCAGTGAGGTGAAGCTGATGCCTCTCTAAGAACAGTGAGAGGGAGACCACGTCTGGTTGCCCCCAGGAGACCTAGGGTTACCAATCCCAGGTTCCTTGAAATTTAGTATGCAAAGGTAGCGGGCGCCCCTCTCTCGACAGAACAAGGCCTGATAACCTGTTCAGTGGTTATTAACCACTTGATAGTTCGCAGCCACTGCTTTTACTCACTGTGCCTTTCACAGATGGGAAATATCCATTTGCATATCAGTCTTTGTCCTGCCCAGGGGCAGTCCAGCACCGAAATGCAATGGCAATTCCAACCTGAACGAGAGTACCACCAGCAACCCCATACACGTGTTTCACCCTTGTTGGGGATCATCAGTGAGGTGAAGCTGATGCCTCTCTAAGAACAGTGAGAGGGAGACCACGTCTGGTTGCCCCCAGGAGACCTAGGGTTACCAATCCCAGGTTCCTTGAAATTTAGTATGCAAAGGTAGCGGGCGCCCCTCTCTCGACAGAACAAGGCCTGATAACCTGTTCAGTGGTTATTAACCACTTGAGAGTTCGCAGCCACTGCTTTTACTCACTGTGCCTTTCACAGATGGGAAATATCCATTTGCATATCAGTCTTTGTCCTGCCCAGGGGCAGTCCAGCACCGAAATGCAATGGCAATTCCAACCTGAACGAGAGTACCACCAGCAACCCCATACACGTGTTTCACCCTTGTTGGGGATCATCAGTGAGGTGAAGCTGATGCCTCTCTAAGAGCAGTGAGAGGGAGACCACGTCTGGTTGCCCCCAGGAGACCTAGGGTTACCAATCCCAGGTTCCTTGAAATTTAGTATGCAAAGGTAGCGGGCGCCCCTCTCTCGACAGAACAAGGCCTGATAACCTGTTCAGTGGTTATTAACCACTTGAGAGTTCGCAGCCACTGCTTTTACTCACTGTGCCTTTCACAGATGGGAAATATCCATTTGCATATCAGTCTTTGTCCTGCCCAGGGGCAGTCCAGCACCGAAATGCAATGGCAATTCCAACCTGAACGAGAGTACCACCAGCAACCCCATACACGTGTTTCACCCTTGTTGGGGATCATCAGTGAGGTGAAGCTGATGCCTCTCTAAGAACAGTGAGAGGGAGACCACGTCTGGTTGCCCCCAGGAGACCTAGGGTTACCAATCCCAGGTTCCTTGAAATTTAGTATGCAAAGGTAGCGGGCGCCCCTCTCTCGACAGAACAAGGCCTGATAACCTGTTCAGTGGTTATTAACCACTTGAGAGTTCGCAGCCACTGCTTTTACTCACTGTGCCTTTCACAGATGGGAAATATCCATTTGCATATCAGTCTTTGTCCTGCCCAGGGGCAGTCCAGCACCGAAATGCAATGGCAATTCCAACCTGAACGAGAGTACCACCAGCAACCCCATACACGTGTTTCACCCTTGTTGGGGATCATCAGTGAGGTGAAGCTGATGCCTCTCTAAGAACAGTGAGAGGGAGACCACGTCTGGTTGCCCCCAGGAGACCTAGGGTTACCAATCCCAGGTTCCTTGAAATTTAGTATGCAAAGGTAGCGGGCGCCCCTCTCTCGACAGAACAAGGCCTGATAACCTGTTCAGTGGTTATTAACCACTTGAGAGTTCGCAGCCACTGCTTTTACTCACTGTGCCTTTCACAGATGGGAAATATCCATTTGCATATCAGTCTTTGTCCTGCCCAGGGGCAGTCCAGCACCGAAATGCAATGGCAATTCCAACCTGAACGAGAGTACCACCAGCAACCCCATACACGTGTTTCACCCTTGTTGGGGATCATCAGTGAGGTGAAGCTGATGCCTCTCTAAGAACAGTGAGAGGGAGACCACGTCTGGTTGCCCCCAGGAGACCTAGGGTTACCAATCCCAGGTTCCTTGAAATTTAGTATGCAAAGGTAGCGGGCGCCCCTCTCTCGACAGAACAAGGCCTGATAACCTGTTCAGTGGTTATTAACCACTTGAGAGTTCGCAGCCACTGCTTTTACTCACTGTGCCTTTCACAGATGGGAAATATCCATTTGCATATCAGTCTTTGTCCTGCCCAGGGGCAGTCCAGCACCGAAATGCAATGGCAATTCCAACCTGAACGAGAGTACCACCAGCAACCCCATACACGTGTTTCACCCTTGTTGGGGATCATCAGTGAGGTGAAGCTGATGCCTCTCTAAGAACAGTGAGAGGGAGACCACGTCTGGTTGCCCCCAGGAGACCTAGGGTTACCAATCCCAGGTTCCTTGAAATTTAGTATGCAAAGGTAGCGGGCGCCCCTCTCTCGACAGAACAAGGCCTGATAACCTGTTCAGTGGTTATTAACCACTTGGGATTGGTAACCCTAGGTCTCCTGGGGGCAACCAGACGTGGTCTCCCTCTCACTGTGCTTAGAGAGGCATCAGCTTCACCTCACTGATGATCCCCAACAAGGGTGAAACACGTGTATGGGGTTGCTGGTGGTACTCTCGTTCAGATTGGAATTGCCATTGTATTTCGGTGCTGGACTGCCCCTGGGCAGGACAAAGACTGATATGCAAATGGATATTTCCCATCTGTGAAAGGCACAGTGAGTAAAAGCAGTGGCTGCGAACTCTCAAGTGGTTAATAACCACTGAACAGGTTATCATGTCTGTTCTTGCGAGAGAGGGGCGCCCGCTACCTTTGTAAAACTATTTGTTAAGGAACCTGGGATTGGTAACCCTAGGGCTCCTGGGGGCAACCAGACGTGGTCTCCCTCTCACTGTGCTTAGAGAGGCATCAGCTTCACCTCACTGATGATCCCCAACAAGGGTGAAACACGTGTATGGGGTTGCTGGTGGTACTCTCGTTCAGATTGGAATTGCCATTGTATTTCGGTGCTGGACTGCCCCTGGGCAGGACAAAGACTGATATGCAAATGGATATTTCCCATCTGTGAAAGGCACAGTGAGTAAAAGCAGTGGCTGCGAACTCTCAAGTGGTTAATAACCACTGAACAGGTTATCATGTCTGTTCTTGCGAGAGAGGGGCGCCCGCTACCTTTGTAAAACTATTTGTTAAGGAACCTGGGATTGGTAACCCTAGGTCTCCTGGGGGCAACCAGACGTGGTCTCCCTCTCACTGTGCTTAGAGAGGCATCAGCTTCACCTCACTGATGATCCCCAACAAGGGTGAAACACGTGTATGGGGTTGCTGGTGGTACTCTCGTTCAGATTGGAATTGCCATTGTATTTCGGTGCTGGACTGCCCCTGGGCAGGACAAAGACTGATATGCAAATGGATATTTCCCATCTGTGAAAGGCACAGTGAGTAAAAGCAGTGGCTGCGAACTCTCAAGTGGTTAATAACCACTGAACAAGTTATCATGTCTGTTCTTGCGAGAGAGGGGCGCCCGCTACCTTTGTAAAACAAAAAGAACGTAAAAACCTACCTGCAACAAATAGCACTTTCACAGCAGCTGAAGGGCAGCTGGTCGTGCTGCCGAGAGCCAGTTCAATACATGTTACCGCTGGTTCCCTAAAAATAGTCTATTGCAAGACTTGACTTAACTGACTCCACTGTCTAGGGAAAGACAATTTACAATGCTGCCGAGAAGACATGTGTCCACCGACATGAATACCACTGCTGTAACAATAAATAATGCACATCTGCACAGTGGTTAAGCTCCAGGTGTTATTCAGTAAAGCCAATATGAATATCCAAATGAGGCGTTACAACAAAACATCATGTACATTTGTTTGGGAGGAATCCGAAATACTCCCTAACAAGGGCTTAGCATGCCTCCACCTGATATGCCAGTAAATACCTTAGCGAGATTTCATCCTCACAGAAATTGTCTCTAAACTCAATAGGATAATGAACTCTTAGGAACCCATTTTGATAAGGCTCACCTTTGTACTCTGCAGTAGGTAGAGCAAGGCATAGCACCAACCCTCCTTCCATTCAGGGCTGCCTGGAAAAAAAGGGTCTTTGTAAATCAAGATTTTCATAGTCACCTGTCCAACCAAACATGAAGAAATACCTCATATGTATTCAGAGAAGGAAGGACAATGTCAAGCTGTTTATCCAAGGGTTACATCGACCAGCTTGCAGACGTAATGCCTTAATCGAAAGCTGGCAAATTTGGCTGCCATTATATAGTTACCAATACCTAAATCAAGTTGCAAACCCTCAATAACAGTGTTGCACTCATTTATGGGTGACATAACACATAATTGGGAAGCTGCAATGGCCATTAGCCTTGGATTGTCTATTGCTTCATGCAATTATCCAACAGTGGAAGGAATAATATTATGTTTTTCAAGAAGAAAACCTGCTATACTAGAAGTACACAGAATATTAAGACCTGGTATTAAGCAGAAAAAAGATCCATTGGGAGACAACATAATAGTGACCTTTCAACCATTATTAGAAAGAGAGGTTTTAGGTAGAAGGCCTATAGACGAAATCAAAATACATGTTAAAAAGAAAACAAGCCAGGTCAAGAGGTGTATCCACAATGGAGATCAGAACAACATCATTTAATCCTACCTTCGATAAGAAGGAAACAAACAAATTCCACCTGGGCAACACAGTTTAGCCAATTAGGTAGCTGGAACATACCCATTCTCTGCCCACTGTTCCAGCCACCCGAGGCCCTTCCCTGGGTAGTGCTGCGTTTTCTTTGGGCAGGCAAAAGGGATCCTCGTTCTGTTACCTTCCCACCACCCAAAATAACCCCAAACTCTTCCCCCCCACCACCTCTGTTTCTCCCCACTTACCTGCTGGACCAGAGCTTTGTGGTCCAGTCCCAGCAATCCTCCCGTCTCCCGGCCGCTGCCATAGAAATGGAAAAGAGATAGCATCCCTTTTCCCTATGGGGCTGCCATCTTTTTTACATTTTCTTTCTTTCCCTTGGGAGATTGGCTGCGCAAGCAGCACAGATCTCCAGAGGGAGATAACAAAACATTGGCACCCCGGTTAAACATGAGGATGCAAATGTTTTTCATCCACGCAGTGGGGCGCGGCCATTGGCGGTAACAGTTCACAGCCCTACCTTGGATCGGGCTGGTGGACCGTTACCGGCCATGACCACCCCCACTTCATGGGTGAAAGCCAATTCAATCCTAGAAGAAGAAACATATGAGGAATGTGAGTCAAAGCATGACATAGCCCCAGGTATACAGGAAGACAACAGAGGAGAGGCAGTAATAGAACAATAGAGTCCGACTATTGAAACAGGCAGCACATTAATTCTTCACAACATTAAGAAGCAGTTCCTCTGGTTCATTTTGCCCACTTCAAGTGAGAACCCAGTAAAACCCACAACCTTATAATCAGAAAATAAAGTAGATAAAGATATGCAACCCACCAATCTAAAAACATTGTAATAATGTGTGGCATGTCAGCTACAGGGATGCTTGACACCTTAATATTGCCACCCTCATCATTTGAAGCAATACCTAATATGAAATAATATAGCAAAGAATGGGCATCCCTGCATGCAGCTCAATTATGCATAATCCCTATGGGTCACGATTTAGTGTGCCCTGCTGAAACATTTCCGGTGCACTCAGCAGTATTCAGTTTAACAAATTGCTCTTGCACATATTCAAACATGAATTGATCAGACAGTGGATGAAAGAGCCATTTTAAAACAGACAAGCTCTCATAATACCCCAATACTATCAATAGGTCTGATAGATTAGCCTTGGACTGCAGAATGAAGCCATGTAAAAACTGCAGAGTACCAGTCTTTTAAATATTATCCAAAATTTCAAATAAAAAACAATCGGGGGTTGTACAACCTTGGAATGAAGAAGGCTACAAATGTACACCTTTCACATTCCGTGAAACCCACTTTTTCTTCACTCTTCTTCCAAAACTATAATGGCATTCTCCAGCAGTAATTAAAAACTATTTGCAATATGTTAATACATATGTCCTTGATGATGCTTGCATGAACATTTGGACAGATGAAAAATATCAAAATGCAGATTGACACCTAATGGTTGTTTGTTCAATTTCTTGAAATCAGAACGTTCACACACTAAAGATAGTTTTATTAGAGTATCACTCACTGATAAGAGAATTATATCCTCCTAGTTCCTGAGAAAATGTTAACATCTACAGAGCACACACATTTTCAAACAGGTGGAGGCTATTTTAGGATTGCTGAACAATAGGTAAACTTGTGTTCCAAATTGTTCCACCTTAGTTCTGCTGCTGTATGCATCTATGAAAACAAAATGTCATTGAGAGGAATAGTAAACGTATACATATCTTGCAAAACGTATATACCATGATGACACAAACATCCCCATTGCAAGGTACCGACATGAAAAAAAGAGTTGAAAGCAACTTTATCTCCCAGTCAAAATGCACAATGGAGATACTAGGCCCATTGCATATGTCTTACATACATGTTCAATCGTTGAACAAAAGTTCACAGCAGACGAAAAAACAACAATTGCTGGTCAGAAAAACAACTGCTGTGATAGATATAGCGGATTACAATAATCCAAAATACTCAGGATTAGAGAAGCCCCCACTGAAGCATGCAAAGGGGGAGGGAAAAAAGGAACAACTTTGCGCACAACTCTAAAATGACCCTGTTGACAAACCAAGCTGACTTGTGCTTCCATAGAAAGGGAGGCAGATATTTTCACTCCCAGATTTATTTACCACTGACACTGGCTGCAGAAGGGGACCTAGGGATGCAGGACAGTAATCAGGTGCCGAAAGGGAAACAGCAGAGGGCGAGCTGACAATCGACACCTCATTGTTATCTCTGTTAGGCTTAGGCCACTTCTGGCACATCCAGTGTCCAACAGATTTCAAGCAGTTGTTAAGGTTGGCATGCCCAGCAGGATTGTCAGGTTTAAGGGTAACCATGGTCTGTGTATCATCAGCATACAATTAGGAAAGAAAGCCAAAATACTGAATCAGTTTTGCAAGAGGTTGGAAATATACGTTGAAAAGAAGAGGTAAGAGAGCAAATCCCTGGGGAACACTACATGTGACAGACAGCGAAGATGAGACATGGGTCTGCAGGGAGAAAGTTTGGGAACGATCAGCAAGAAATGAGCCAAACCAGGTCAGAACAGAGTCGGAAATGCTTGCTGCGGCCAGTCTGAGCAGCCAGATGGAATGGTCTATGGTGTCGAAGGCAGCTGACAGATTTAATAAAATCAGCACGCCCTTGCCACCCAGATCCACAAGTCTCGCAAGATGGTCCTCAGCGGACACCAACCAAAGGAAGAGTTCTCAAGGAAAGAACTAAACACAGGAGTGACTCAAGATTACATGAGCTTCATTAGATAGGGAAGTAGAGAAATCGGGAGATAGTTAAAAGGAAACATAGGATCCAAAGAAACGTTTGAGTGAGGGCGGAACTAGAGATAAAGGAGTGATTGACAACAGATGAGACCAAAGTAGCAATGTCTGTTATGATGAATTTCAAAACTGAGAGAGGTATAGGGTCAAGAGGAGAGGTGCATTTATGTTCAAGAGTAGCATAAATGACATCATCATAGAACACATGCGACAAAGTAGACCATAAAAGCAGGCTAGTAGGTACAGTGGGAGACATCAGATTATCTGATAAGAGATTGGAGGAAGAAAGCAGAATTGGTTGGCAAATAAGGTCAATTTAATTGATTAAAAAACTAGACAGAGTCACACTAAAATTGTGTAGATGGAACAGAATTAGGTGGAGAAGACCTAACTGAAAGAGACTTAACAATTGGAAGAAATTGTTTTGGTTGATTAAGGGCATGTGTGATTTGACAAGAAAAATATGAACGTTTGGCTTCAAATACGGTTCACTGATAAGCTCTTGCCACCTTCCTAAAGGAGATTCTAGCTGAAGCAGAGTAGTCAACGCACCACTTTCATTCGGTTTGTCTGTGGTGCAAGCACATCTCAGTTAGAGTTGAGGATAACCAAGGCTCGGAAGAACCGGCTTGGGGCTTAGATGGTTTAAGCCAGAGCCAAGTGGTCAGCTATGTTGTTAAATGCCAAAGACAGCTGAGATAGATCAGAGATCTCCTCAGGGCAGAGAGATTTCAGCATCACAGAGATTATTTCCGGTCGAGCTGAGGACCATTTGCGTTTAGGCACAAAAGACTGAACCGGAAAAGCTTAGGGGAAGGAGGCATTTATTAAAAAAGGAAGAGCAGAATGATCAGTCCACAGAACACTGAAAGGGTTCAAAGCTGTTAACATTTGTGGCAGCAAAAATTAGGTCCAGCCTCTCGCCCTGTCTATGAGTTGAGCCTTTAATATATTGTGGTAGGTCCGAATCAAGCATTGACTGCAGGAAGATAACAGGTGTAACCTTAATGGAGTACAAATTAAAATTTCTAATAATAATCAAATCTAAATAGCGATGTTTGAGGTCAGCTGCGAAACTTGAGAATAGGGAGCAGAATACTGCATCGCGAGTAGGGGGGCAGCACACTACCAGGGGATATATAGTTTGAGTGGCAGGCAGATTGATACCCACAAATAGCGTTTCCATCTGTATGCAGTAATGAAGTGGCAATAAAGTACACGAAAGATAACAGCTAAACCACCACCAGGATGGATAGAATCTCTGTCAGCTTGCCAGATGCTATGATCTGGTGGGAAAGCTTGTGTCCATAGCCACATCTCTGTAATGAAACAGAGGTCATCAGTATCATTATGCACATACACATTCGAGGTGCATGCATTCTGTGGCTATTGCCCTCCCTGTTATTCCTTGTAGTCCATATTTCATTCTGTGCTGGCTTAATGTGTACCACTCTGTGTGTTCCATATGTGTGTTTATCGCTGGCTGTTGATAGTGTTGGTGTCTGTGTAGGTATGAAGGCTCATAATGTGTGACTCTGGACTTAGTTTTCATGTACAACTCTATCAGGACATGTTGTTTCTTAACACAACAATGTCTTAAGTTTGGAGGACCTTATTTTCACAATCTTTGCAGCATGCACCAGTTCAAGATACGGGATGCACGTGTGTCAAACAGTTGAGAAACAATTGAAGTGCGCAATTGCGAGATTTGCATTCAAAAATGTGTTTTTAGTGGACTCTATGGAAAATCCAAAGAAAAAACCCATTTTGGCTGACATTGCTTTTCACCATCAAAACCTTGGTTCAGGCCAGATGACTTCCTTGCCAACTCTGGGTAAATTTCATGGACCAGGTCAATAGTTACAGAGGACACAATTTAGCATTTCTCTATGTAAGGTGTCTCACAGCCTTAACTACACTGAGGCCACAGAAACAGTACAGTAAAACAGCCGGGTTGTAAGTATGCATCACTGCCGATGAATGCCTTGATGAGAAAAGGAATGGGTTTAGATCAATTTCAATTCCAAACCTAATCAGATCTCTATCACCTCAGCCAACGTCTTCACAGGATATTACGCCATAACAATCCCCATCAAAAGTCTTCCAAAGCAAGGGTCCGTGGGCTAAATAAAAACTTGATGTACTGCACGTGGATTCTTCCTTTGTTTCATATGTCATATATGCTGATTAAAAGTCAGGGCTCAAGTTGAGGGTACACACGGGGGGACAGAGCCCCCCACCCACTTTTTTCAGAAGTCTCCCCACTTTTTTCAGAGGGCAACTTGATATGCTAATTTCTGGTGACAACACATTCAATTGGTATGTTAATGAGCACTAGACCCAAACTTTTTTTTAGGACTTGAATCCTGTTAATAGGTGGAGATACAGTGCCTGCCTTGTTGTCTTTAAGCCTTCAGAAATCTGCATTGCATTTTTAAAGATTTAGATGGTTTATCGCTTATGCCCTTTTATACTATTTCCCCGAAGAGGTTAGTGATCATGTCTAACCGTCATCACGTTTAGTATTTCCCATGCTTCAGACTGGCCATGTATCCTTTGCATTAGTGCTGATTTATGTATTAGTGTCCAAATGATTTGGGTGTGTGAACATATACAGTAAGAATTTGTATGGTACTGATGTAATATATATGTGCCCTATGCATTCACTTCTATATATACATCACTGGTTTTAAAATCTTGGCCCATATCATAGAATCTTTGAATTAGAGCATATACAATGTGCTCCGAGGTAAAATAAATAAATAAATAAAGACCAAAATCCCTAGTACAAACAATGTATCCTTGCAATGCATTTTTGCTCAAGTGCACCTTTTCCCAAGACTTAGCACTAGGGCAGACATTGTTCTGGTACAAAAAAGGATTGTAAGAATAGTTTTCTGCAGTAGGGCAATGTCTTTCCGTGAAGGTTATTGAACTTGCATTGATGCAATGTTGCTGTTCTATGGTACATTTAGTGTTAGTCATACCCCTCGTGCTTTTGAATTATGCCATTGATAATATGTGGTACTTTCCTCTGCGTTTCAGTTTTTCAAATTCACAGTCATTTTGTTTTTTTACGCTCTTTAATTAACTCCCTACACTGAATTAGTTACTTAGTATGTGAACATTATGTGTGGCAATCTTATTACATTGGTCTCCCCCATAGATAATTTGATTTTTATATTTTTACTAGCAAAAAGTACTCGATCTCCGAACAGGTTCTCTGGACAGACATGACAACACTCTCATCAATTTTTGAAAATCAATGATCCTGTAGGTCGCTGTTGTGATTAGCTTATTGCTTGATGTGTTTTGCACCCTGAAGTAAACTGCACTGAGGATGGGGGCCTGTGGCTGGCTGGCATACTCTGAATCAGACGTTGGGGGGAGGCAAGAGTAGGTGTGATGTCGCATTCTGGGACCTTTTGTGCTCTCGTTCCACCTGGCGCCTCACCCTGGCGTGCATTGCGCTGCAAATATCTTGGAAACCGTGCATCCTAGAGCCTGGACCTCTAATTTTGTTGGTTGTGTCGGGACTGGTCCTTTTACAATCACATTGATGTTTTGCTGATTTCAGCCAACCACTTGTGTGTGAAGGTGCTGGAATCCGGGGAAAAGGGTGGAGTGTCCAAATGTCATGTACCTTAGTAATGTCCAGTGGGCACTAACACAGAGCTGTGTTCATTTTAGTGCAGATTGGTAAAGTGGTGTGGAATTGTATAAGGACCAATGCTTCGCCAAGCCACAAACCCACAAACACATGTTGACTTGTGCTGAAATCCGGGAATGGGGTGGTGTCTTTAAATGTCATGTAGCTACTAATTTCAAGTGGCTCCTAACAGGCAAATATACATAATGTTGTGTAGATTTAGAAACGGTGTGGAATTGTATAAGGAATAACCTTTAGCCACAAATCCAGCCACAAAAAGACAAACACATTTAGACATATATATATATATATATTCAGTGAAAAAATCTTTGTTAAAGGGACGTTATGGTTAAGTTGCGCAACTAAAAACCTATGAAATTCAGTGAAAAAACTTTGTTAAAGGGACGTTATGGTTCCAAGTAAAACCGAAAAACCCTTGAAATTCGCCAGTTATGGTAAGCTAAGCAACCATAACTCACGCCACCACCGTACACTGCTAAGACTAACACCCAGGACATCAAAGATGACATCACAATACTCAGAACATATCTTACCCGAAATAGTAAGTGTACATCATTTTACTCATATCTTTAGTTGAAACTGTTGTAAGAACCCAATTGGTGTCCTGAAATGTTCGTAATTAAACAAAAATGTCGGTGTCCTAAAGAACACTATACTTGTCTGTACTGTTCGCTAGCAAGTTGAAACTGTTCTAAGAATAAAAGCGGTGTCCTGAAATGTTCGTAATTAAACGAAAATGGAGGTGTCCTAAAGAACACTATATCTGTCCATAGTGTTCACTAGCAAGTTTAAACTGTTCCAGAACACACGCGATGTCCAGAAATGTTCGTTTGATGTGTGACACACTTTTAATTCATTCAGGACCCGAACACTGTAGAACATCAACGCGCATGCACAATCCAATGTCCGTGCATTTGGTGTCCTGCGGACAGGAGCTTCCTTCACGGACATGTTCGCGAAGGGATCATGTGACCGCGCCCATGCTGATCGCGTGCTCTGAATGCAGACACTGTTCGTGTCCCTGAACAATTTAAAAGTACATTTTCGAGTAATCCACAATATTTTTCCATAAAAACTCATCATGGCACAAGTCCCACATAGTAATCCTGAGTTTCTACATATCTTTTGAAACTTTTTGAACCCTTTTTTGTGTTCGATCTGTCCGCGGACAATGCACAAGTCTGCGAACCGCGTACAGGCACCCCTATAAAAGACCACGCCCTAGAGCTTATTCTCATTGTGTTTCTGGCTATTCTTCAGAGCACAGCTATTTCTCCAGCAACTTGCTGATTACACCATTGAGATGGCATCCCTGGCTGCAGAAGTGCCACCTGGTGCTGCACCTGCTTCAGCACCACCCCCACCCCCTCCACCACCACCACCTTCCCAAGGGCCTGAAGAGGGGAACAGGAGTGAGGATGCAGATGAGGAAGAAGAGAATGACGAGAATGAGGTAGAGGAAATCCCTACTACCCGCACTAGACGTGAGTCTTGGGTGTGGCGGTTATTTTCCATTTATGGGAATGGTCCTAAGGCTCGTGCGAACCGTGTTATCTGCAATGAGTGCAAAAAGATACTCAGTCGCGGGAAGCACGGTTCGTACAGCTTTGCGACCACGACCATGAAGCGACACCTGAGGTCATTTCACTCTGGGGCTATTCGCAAGGTTGTACCTTGCGAAGAACGTAGTAGGTTGATTTCCTCTACTTCATCCTCCGTTTCTGATCCTGATACCACAAGGACCACCTCTGTGGGACAGAGTCTTCCTCAAGCTGCCTCACAGGCCATAGAGAATTCTGATGACCCTTACCTTTCGAGGGTCACAGTTGTATGTATGTACTGTGACACAGTACTCTTCAGGGGGGAGCGACTTCGGAGTGCTTTTGAGACTATCGTCTCAGAGCACGAGAAGACCTGATCACTACCCAAATAAAACCCACTCTACATCTTCCTCTCTCAGCTCACCCTGTCTTATCCCTGTGGTTGGTGTCCCCCCCTTTACCCTCCTTTCCCCTCCTCTCCTAGTGTGTCGTGTCTAAAAAACCAAAAAAAATACAAAATTACAAAAATCAAGAAAAACAAGGCTCTTTTCAGAGCCGCCTTTCACAGTTAAAAAATAGAAGTGAAGATAAATAAAGCAGGTCCCTTTGTATTTCTTAAAAGTCTGCGGACAGTTCGCGAACATTAAAAAAATTGGGGTGCTACCCTATAGTAACCATTGCATTTTTCTCTGGGACGAAGTGGTGGCTCTGAAAAGAGCCTTTGGGAGGTGTTTGTATGTCAAAAATTATAAATACTTAACACCTACTTCAAAATGGATGCTGTATTCTAAAAAAGGTCACAATGCATTTTGTACATTTCTCAGAAAAATCTGATTGCCAGCATAAGTAAGATGGACTCCATCTCTGCGAAAAATGTATGTACTACGAAACATAATATTTTCATTGTGAAAAGAGGACATGCCAAAATCTCTTAGAAATGCACAAACAGCCTTATTAACTTTGCGCCTTGTTTTTCCATTTGTGGACCAAATGAAGAAGAACGAAGCGACTTTTGTCTCTGCGCAATCCGTGAAAATATTACTTGAGAAATAGGAAACATGTCCATGTCTTTCCCAAGTCCTTCTTTCATAGCAAATTGCAAAGAAATTCCAGACACATGTCCTAAACTGTTCCCTCCACAATGAATTACAATTATGTCTGGATTTTGCACTGTTTCCAAAGTAGCACAGAGAGGTAGCAAGTCCAACCACTTCATTATACGTACTCCATGCCAGTGTACTTCCACGTGGGGAAATCCAAGATCTACAGCTACTCCACAGCTTTCTGCATACACCTTCAACCAATGTATCCATGAATCTCCCAAAATCCAAACAATCTGTTTTCTGAAACACACAGCCATAGCTATCTGTTGTTCTCTCAGCATAAAGAGTATCTGAGAAACTCTCTCCTGGCACAACACACCCACTAAACTTTCCTGACCAATCCCTTTCAGTGCTCATTCTCATTTGCATGACTTCTGAACCCAATAATCCCTGGATGTAACTCCCAATGTCCGTGAACTACCGCCATGTCCGCGGAAATATCGTAACATGAACAGCCCTTCTACCATTTCCACTTCACTCTCTGTGCCATTCCCTCATTGGATGTAGCTAAGAAATCACATGACCATGCACCAATCACATTCAAGACCTCTACATCTAACCGCATCATCATAGATCAGCACTGCAAATGTACTGTGAATCTCTCTGAGTACAAGTGTCATATCATTGGCAAGCACCATCTACAAGAAATACTGTACAAGTCTCCAGGATTTCTACTTGCAGCTCCATGCATATCCATATGCATGAACACAAACTACAGGTATGCATATTTTCTGTACAGTACATGAACACATTTTCAAACTGACTTTTAGCTTGTGTAATCTGTAAAATGAATCTGCTGTCTTTTTTCCAATTTCCTAAAATCAACTATCACTTATTAACCTTTATACTATTTACTTTCCTTATACACACACTATCAAATCATGTTAAATTAACATTTTTTAAATGAAATTTATAGACTACATATATTCAAACCCAATTGCATGCATGCACACTCTATGTTCAAATCTCAAAAAATAATACTTATACAATTACATTTATTTATTTATTTATTTATTTGATTACTTTAATTTAAGCATGACATTAAGGCACTATTACCTAGAACAGCTTAGTTACAGAAATAGTGGTATTCTGTGGTACATTATGAATTTCACAAGACGTACGAAAGATATTTTGTTTGTTACAGTAACTCATTGCAATACAATTTGTTCATTAAGAACACATCATATGTATTGAACTGGTGCGACATATCTTATGTGAATAAAATAGTTTTAATGGTTTTAAGGAAGGTGCTGAGGATTTCAATTAAAAAAATCAATATCTAAATTAAAAACAATGCTATATACAAAACAAAATTACTACTTTGTTTCTTTTACAATTGCAATGAAGACCATTCTCCTGAAAAGAAGCAGCCGAATTTCAAGAACAAAGAAGAACTAGGAATTAACCTGTTCATTATAGAAAAAAGTAGAATATCACCATAATATTTGTATTGGCGACCAAGTGAATGAAGACGAAGGGAGATGCAGAGCATAGTGAATATTGGTACCATATACTTCTAAAGGAAACAAAGGCCCTTTGTGATGGAGCGGGCATATAGCAGGCTGCATGGTCATGCTCGATTAATGAGGAAGGACTGCAGACTGTTGCTAGGCAACATGTTGCACCATGGCTGTAGCGCAGTTAAATTATTACATATGTTAACCTTATACAGTGGGGAATCTCGCAGTCACTAGGTGAAGATATCCGGGCTGAAATTGCTTGTAAACTGGAGTGAGAATATAACGCTATGAAGCAATGCTCAATTTTAGTTGCTGAGGGCCAGGTGGCTGTTGCTGGGCAACCTGGGACACTGCAGCCATTCCACTGCATGGCCTTGATGAGACAAGCCTTCTTACAATGGACATACTAATCGGCATCAGGAGGTTATGTCTGTGAACTAGTTGCTCTGCTGAGTGCCTCAAGAGAATTGATCGAATGAAGTGGGCTACTTACTTTGTTGCCTGCTGTAGAGTTGCGATCTACCACAGAACATGTGGAAGCAGCGTGTTATCGTGATGGAAGGCCTTAGGGGCCGTTTGAGGTCAATGAAGAGCTCTAGTGTTAAATAAAAGGCTAGTGTGACTACAGCCTTGGGTGCATGTGAGGTCCTGGAGTTAGGCTGATGCTGATTATCAGATGGTGGCTACAGAGCAGAGTTACTGTGGAAGGAGAACCACTTGGATCAGAAGATGACACCAGAGCAGGTAAAGGCTTCCTTAACCAGATAAGGAGATACAAGAAGGGCAACAGGACCCAAACATCCAAGCAAGTCCGTTTTCAGTTAACAAACCCTTCAATCAAGAAACAACCTTTAGTCGGAGGCGAGGAAGGAGGGGGTCAGGCAAACACAGGCAACCCAGATGCCTTAGAAGACTATCGAAGAGTGACAAGAGCAGGAGCCAGGGCAGTAGCCAAACAGAACCAATGAATACTCTTGTGATGAATCTATCAGACACGGATCTATCTCAGGATGAAATCTCTCTCCTTAACAAAGGACTATCATTCGCACCAACTGCCTATATGGAACCTATGCAAGTGCATATTGACTTATTCAAATTTGTGAGAAAATTAATAATAATACTTTAATGTGATATAGTAAGAAAATAAATTCAAACTTTACACATATGTCAAAAATCAAAAAAGTTAAGCACATACAATCATACAAAAAATACAAAAATAAAATCATAAGATCCTCAAACATTAATCACTCAAATAGGATCTAATACAAAATACACAATCTAAATTCGGAGAAACTTGAAGAAACTAAATTCCTTCTTTCCTGATGTTTCCAACTGCTTTCACAAGTTAGCATAAGCGCCTACGCCACTTTATGATTATTGCTAATAGAATGAGCTAAAATTCCTAATCCAAGTTCTATCTGTTGCCAGACATTATAGAGTGAGAAAATTAAAACTTAAGAAATTCTTTGCTACTCAAGTAGAGAAAGGGAAACGAACTTCGGATCCAGTAGAAAGAAGCAAAGTTACGATTGAGGAATTGGGCAATATTCATCTATTAAGATCATTACAAGAATCAGACAACTTTCCTATTCATCAAACCATGCAAGAATTAACAATCACACCCATTGGTTTAATCAGTAAAGAACTTAGACCTACATCTAAATTCTTACCACAATTACCTCCTGACAACATGATAGATGCTTTCTACAAATCAGTTACAAAAGACCTGCATAATACCCAAGACAAAATGAGGCACAACCGCAGACAGACGGAACGAGAGAACCTTACACTACAAGAGAAGAATGCACTTTGGAAACTCAAAACTAATCGTCAGTTGGTCATCAAAGAAGCTGATAAGGGGGGGTAACACAGTTGTCTTGAACCGTATGGACTACATAAAAATGGCACAAAACCACCTCGACACACCCAACTGTTACCAAATTCTGTCAAGTAATCCGACGAACAGAATAGTACAAGAACTTAAGGACTCAATTGAGGGGTGGCACCGACAGGGCCTCATCACAGACGAGGAGAAAAGATTTCTGTTCATCCCGAAACCGACATTACCAACTATCTATTTCCTTCCCAAGGTGCACAAAGACTTTTCTACTATCCCGGAAGGAAGGCCAATTTTGAGTGGAATAGGTTGGGCCACAGAACCACTATCGGAATACATAGATCATATACTAAGGCCTAAAGTTAAACTGGTAAAAGCCTACCTAAAAGACACAACTTCTGCATTACATATTGTTGAGAACATCCAATGGCAGCCTACATACCATCTCGCCACGTGGGATGTCAAGGCCTTATATACGTCAATTGGACATGATTTGGCACTTGATACTGTTGACTATATTTTTAAGAATGAATCGGCATCACACTTTTCATTCGTTTGTATGCTAAAAGAAATGCTCATGGCCACCCTAGATAATAGCATCTTTACCTTCAACAACACTATATACAAACAGAAACGGGGGGTTGCCATGGGGGTCAAATATGCACCAGCACTAGCAAATCTAGTAATGGGCATGTTTGAGGACTTATTAATTTACACTACAGAGGCGTATAACAGACACGTCATCAAATGGACCCGGTACATTGATGACGTCTTGTTAATATGGAATGGCACACCACAGGAGCTGGAAACGTTCAGACTCCAAATCAACAATAACCAGCTAGGCATCGAGTTCACAGGAATTAGCAGTAAGACAGAGATCAATTTCTTGGATCTGAATGTTTATGTTTCGGGAGAACGCCTCAAAACCAGAACATATCGGAAAGAGACAGAAGTAAACTCCACATTATATGCAACGAGTTGCCACTATGAACCGGTAATCAGGAATATCCCTAAAGGGGAGTACATTAGGGCCAAGAGGAACTGTAATGAACTATCTTACTTCAATGAAGAATGTGAAACTTTATCCAGGAGATTTCAAGCCAGGGGCTATCCAAGGAAGTGTATTGAAACTGCCTATAACAAAGCACAAAAAATTCCAAGGACACAAACCCTAACGCAACAGGTGAAACCTAATCCGTCAGATAAGGTGCGATTCATTACTACATACTGCGCAAACAACTATGTTATCAAGAGATCTCTTAGAAAATACTGGCACTTATTTAAATTGGACCCTCACATCGAGTCTTATATACATGACCACCCGTCATTGATCTATAGACGAGCCAAAATCCTGAAACAGAGCCTCAGTCCGTCATTACTACCAGAAGAAAGGGAGGAGACAACTGGGACCTGGCTAAAAGAATCCAGCCCAGGCTTTAGAAAGTGTGGCACATGTACCATGTGCAAATATGCCACACCTATGACAAACATCTTTAAGGCAGGCAATGGACCTCAAATCAAGATACGAGAACAGATAAACTGCAAAAGTAAGCATGTTATATATGCCATCATCTGCACTTGCGAGAAAATCTATATTGGCAGTACGATTCGTGAACTCCGCTTCAGGATCAGGGAACACCTGGTAGTGATTGGAAGCCAGGACAAGAATTTACCTCTAGCGGACCACTGGCAGCGCGTCCACCAGATGGACAACAAACAACACATCAAATTCATCGGGCTCAAAAAAGTGACATTGGGATGCAGAGGAGGCAACCAGGAACTATTGTTACGTCAAGAGGAGGCCAAACTCATCAATTTCTTCAGAAGTGTAGAAAACGGCCTCAACACAGACAAAGAAATGTCATACTTTCTATAAATAATGTTTGTAAAAAATGTTCTTTGGGAGAATTTTGAAAATTTGTGTTCGGTATTGTATAGATCAGAGATAAGCGCCTGAGAAGCAGGCCAGAATACAGCAAAATAAAAAGGTTTGCGGGTGTTATCCCCAGGCCCGCTCTGCCGTAGAAATTCAGAGGGACTACTTCTCCCAGCATGCACCTGGAGGAGATAACACTCCTCGAGATGTGATATCGGACTAGATCCATATGTAAATAAGTTTTGAGAGAGATCATAAACAATGGGGCCTATACTCCAGTTTAGGACTGTTTTCATTTTAATTCAAAATGGTATAAGAACACGTACAAACCTGCCATAGATAATTAGGTCCTTACCACTAAAATATGGCCGACAGCTGTCATAGTACGGAAACAGAAGTAGGACCAAATACCATTACTATGGTAACATCTAATATATAAATAACATAGAATGGCGTCCGCCATCTTAGGAACCCGACGCGTGATGCAGTAAAATTGAACTTGTAAGGTAAGCCCTAGGGGTCTGCTCAGCCCACACAATAACGCACCAATCAACAAAGGGTCCGCGTTCAAACTTCGGTTGATATCTTCACCCGTATAAGCTCTTTATCGTTAGCGGAAACGCTACGTTGAATGGGAGCCAGTTTAGATTTCTTGAAGGGAAACCTATGTTAATGTTAGGCGAAATACGTACTAGAGGAATTTGTACACATGAATGCATGTTTGAATAGAATAATAATGTATGAATACAGCGCAGTGACTCAGATGTTTTACTTCGGTTTCCTTAGAAATCGTTTGGAGTCTGATGGGACTCAGCCACCTATCACGTTATTTGTAGCTGTTAAATCAGTGGATGGGTAAGCTAGATTTACCCATTTGGGATTTTTCGAATAAGTGAATCAATGCAACTTCGTGATTTCGACCATGGACTCAAATACTCTCATTTCTTCTTTTCCTTTTTTTTCCCTATATTTTCAACTACCCCTCACTCCCACCTCCACACTCCTCCAATTGATTTTTCGACTTCTGACTGGTATGTGTCAACCATTTTTGGTTTTGTTTACAAATGGGTCCGTGCATTTAATTAATGTTGCTCATGGTTATAAATTAATGTCTCAATTTGTCATGCACCTTTATTTTATATTTTTATTTTTTAATTTTTGTTTTGGGGAATTTGCGAAACATATGAATCCAATATGCTTTGTGTTTCTCTGTAATTGTAACGTTTATAATTTTCTATTTGCTAAATTTCTAATTCTATGTTGTATCATTAATATCTAGTAAATAGACATTGCCCTGATCTGAGGAAGGCACTAGGAGTGTGCCGAAACACGTGTAATCAATAAGGGCCATCAACAAATAATAAAAAATAAAAAAAAAATTCTTTTTTCTATTTTACGACCAAGTGTCCAAAACTGTGAAATTCAATTGTGGCGCAATTAAGAGATGTGTGCAGTCCCCGAGTCTTTTTTACAACCGGAGTAGGGGAACTCTTTGTCTCCGGTTTTTCTGCACACACCATTGCGACACCACCGAATTTGGTGTATAGATCTCAAGTCGCGGAGGTCTAAGAGTGATTTACCCAAAAAAGTTCCCTACAACAAATTTGACTGTGAGAGTATGCAATGCAAAAAGTAAAATCAATTGCAATTGAAAATAATGTGCTCTCAATGTGAACACAGCCTTGTGTTAATTTGATGCAACAGCGCTGAGCCATTGTTGTTTTTTAAGAGGATGGCTACAGAGAACGAGAGAACCAACCTTGAGAATGCTGGTATAGGCTGGAATTAGGGAAGGATAGAGCACCGCCAACTGGATTACATGTGTTGGGGAATATTGTTGCAGTTCTGGTCACAATGTTAGGACTCAATGGTGATGGTTGTTAAATGAAACATAAGTTCAATTCTATTGCTATGTTCAGCCCTTTCTTTACTGAATCCAAGCAGTAGATCCATTTCTGTTCTGTTTTTCTGAGTGCCAGGTCATGGTCACCTCCTTGGGGTGTATGTTTTACTGTCTGGATGACAAACCAGAAGATGTCTGTATGTTTGTGGTTCTTTGACTTGTAGTGTGCCACCATAGGATTGTCGGCCACTTGATTTTGATATTCACAGATGCGTTGCTTTAATTCACTTTTACAATTTCCAATGTAAATTTATCCATAGGGGCATTTAATGCTGTGTATTGTCCACTTGCTGTGGCAGTTTGTAAAATAATAATAATTCCATTTAATTCCATTGAGATCAATCTCTTTGAGATCTTTCGTGAGTCCACTTACAGAGCATTTCCCACACTTGTAATGTCCGACTACAGGCGGTAGGTTCCAGCGATTCAGTTGAGCGTTTCTTTTGGTGTGTGTTTCTTCATGAGTGTGCCACCAGACGATCTTTTAAGTTTTTACTCCGCTTGAACGCAAAGCGTGGATTTTCATGCTCAAAAGTATCTGTTTTTAGGATATCCCAGTGTCGTAGGATGGTTCTTCTCAAGTGGTTGCTTAGCGGAGAGAAAGTTGTCACGCATGTAATTTTGTCCACTTTTTGGTCTCAAAGTTGTCTAGAGAAGCATGTTTGTCTATTGGTATTGCATGCTCTTTTACGTGCCCTGCGTACCACGAACGTTGGGTAGCCATATGCTGCTAGGCAAATGCTGAGGTCCTTGCTGTTACTGTTGAAATCTGATAGTGCAGTACAATTCCTGCAGAGTCTGAGAAATTGACCAAATGGAAGGTTTTCTCTTAGGGTCAATGGATGAAAGCTGTTAAAGTCCAGTAGATTATTAGATTATTCTGTGTATTTATCGGTCATGGGAAACCTGCTCTTTTGTCTAGTACGATTCTGACTTGCACCTCTGTTATGAACTCTCAATAAGCAAAGAGTTAATATGTGTGAAGCAAAACACCCTTTTTAGGAGTACTATGAGTAAATCAGAGTCAATCATTGTAATATTTGTGAAGTGAATAGTCCTCTGGAGGAGTGTGCTATGTGTAAATCAGAGATACTCATTGTTACATCCATATGAATTGGCCGCTGCAAGGTTTATAATTGAGTCATGGTGTGGCTATTGAGTAACACTGTGAAGGAATAGTAGTTTAGAAAATCTGCAGCAATTAATCAAGTTGGCGGGTCATGGAATAATATGATTAGCACTGAGCTATATCTGGACACACTTTTTACCTTTTGCTTGTTGCCAAGTTTATTAAGAATGATAGTTTAGTCAGAGCATGGAAGTTGAATAACTAACAGTGATGCTTTGCAAACTTTGCTGTATTTTCTGCTACCCTTTTAAAAGAAGGCTTCTTATGTTAGTGATATTGCTTTTTAGAACAGCTATGCTTTACATTAAATGGCAATTTAGTTGGATATTTATATGTTTTGCTGTATTACATAGTTGCCTTTTATGTGCTAAGCGTAATCCGTTTTGCTTGGTGCTCACTGGAAATTGAGAAATGATTGGAGAGGCATCACTATTGTGACTGAAACCCCGAATAAAGGTCTGTTGGTGGTTTGCACACTTTTATTTACATGAACACGCATTGGTAATGTTGTTTCACCCGCAAAAGATTGCAGTGAAAAGGATTGCTAACCTGGTAACTTGTAAAATCAGTTCAAAGCAGGAATCAGAAGGTAGACATATGTCAGATAATGTGCGTTTTAGGAAAAAAATATTTGTGCATTTGGTGCAAGTGATTGCTGATGCAGACACGAATGGACAAGGTGAACATTTAAAAGAGGAAATCCTCTATTAAACCATGCACTTAGCTGCCCCTGTGTAGCAAATACTCAATTTCAGTGTTTTGTCCCAGAACATCTAATACCGATGTAGTATCATGGACACAGCTGTTCTGATTTTCAATCTGCAAAATAATTCGTTCTGACCTATTTGGAATGCTTCCCCCGGGGGTGTAATATAATAGCCTCGTTGTGTGCAAGAGTTGCAAAGCTATAGAACAGGAAATGTCTAAGATGGGTGCAATAAACGAGAAGTAAAGGTATTTCTCTATTAAATTGGTAGTTGGACCATATACCCATATGAACCTCGACATAAAAAATAATCAGGCCGATTCATGGAATTAATGTGCGCTGAAATGTTCAGCGCAAGCGTGCGAAAGCGTGCGAATCGCAGTGCCAGTGCGAAAATCGCAGCGAAACCCCCGCACAGCGATTCATGGAAGTCCGTGCGTGTGGAAATTCATGGATGTGCGCTGAAATCCTGTTCGGCGCACGCTGACGCACACGCCTTCAAACAGCGTGCGCTAAGCGCACAGCGAAAGCGCACATAGCGCGGTGCACACAACAAAAGTAGGCGTAACACGGGGCGTGACACGCGGAATGGGGAACAACACGTGAAAATGTGGGCGTCACGGGGGAAGTACAGGAGGCAAGTGTGCGGAACGCCCACACGCTCGCCTACAACACGTATTCATGGAATCGAATAGGGCAAACCAGCGCACGGGCAAAGACGCGCACAGGCCTAAACACGTCCGCCACACGAAGGCAGGCGGTAGCGTCCCTGCGCATGAAAAAAATGTGTGCTAACAAAAAGCACGTACATACAGCTATGATGAATGTCCCATACTGTGTCCCTCTAGGACAAATGACGTGCAAAGGGGTACGCGACAAACACGGACACCCGCTGTGTGAAAAATAGCATGTGCATGTATTTCGGGGCTCCCAGGTGTTCCCTCTACACCCTCCACGGTCCCTGCAGGCAGCCCACACCACAGGGGACTACCCTGCACCCCTGGTCATGTCCCACAGGCAGCCCATCCACCATGGGCATGCCCCCCCAGCCAAGCCACATGTCACCTTGCACTAATGATCACCAACGCATGACCCCCTGCACTCCCACTCCCCAGCAGTCAGGGGCACCTACCAGCAGGCCCCCACTCACGTCCCCCAGCATCCCCACCCCCCAGCAGTCAGGGGCACCTGCCAGCAGGACCCCACACATGTCCCCCAGCACCCCCACCCCCCAGCAGTCAGGGGCACCTGCCAGCAGGCCCCCACTCATGTCCCACACATGTCCCCCTGCATCTCCACCCCCCAGCAGTCAGGGGCACCTGCCAGCAGGCCCCCACAGATGTCCCCCAGCACCCCCACCCCCCAGCAGTGCAGGGCACCTGCCAGCAGGCCCCCGCACATGTCCCCCAGCACCCCCACCCCCCAGCAGTCAGGGGCACCTGCCAGCAGGCCTCCCACACATGTCCCCCAGCACCCCCACCCCCCAGCAGTCAGGGGCACCTGCCAGCAGGCCCCCACTCATGTCCCACACATGTCTCCCTGCACCCCCACCTCCCAGCAGTCAGGGGCACCTGCCAGCAGGCCCCCACTCATGTCCCACACATGTCCCCCTGCACCCCACCCCCCAGCAGTCAGGGACACCTGCCAGCAGGCCCCCACTATTGTCCCCCTGCACCCCACCCCCCAGCAGTCAGGGGCACCTGCCAGCAGGCCCCCACACATGTCCCCCAGCACCCCCACCCCCCAGCAGTGCAGGGCACCTGCCAGCAGGCCCCCACTCATGTCCCACACATGTCCCCCTGCACCCCCACCCCCCAGCAGTCAGGGGCACCTGCCAACAGGCCCCCACTCATGTCCCACACATGTCCCCCTGCACCCCCACCCCCCAGCAGTCAGGGGCACCTGCCAGCAGGCCCCACACATGTCCGCCTGCACCCCCACTCCCCAGCAGTCAGGGGCACCTGCCAGCAGGCCCCCACACATGTCCCCCAGCACCCCCACCCCCCAGCAGTCAGGGGCACCTGCCAGCAGGCCCCCACACATGTCCCCCAGCACCCCCACCCCCCAGCAGTGCAGGGGACCTGCCAGCAGGCCCCACTCATGTCCCACTCATGTCCCCCTGCACCCCCACCCCCCAGCAGTCAGGAGCACCTGCCAGCAGGCCCCCACACATGTCCCCCTGCACCCCCACCCCCCAGCAATGCAGGGCACCTGCCAGCAGGCCCCCACTCATGTCCCACTCATGTCCCCCAGCAGCCCCACAACCCAGCAGTCAGGGGCACCTGCCAGCAGGACCCCACACATGTCCCCCTGCACCCCCACCCCCCAGCAGTGAGGGGCACCTGCCAGCAGGTCCCCACTCATGTCCCACACATGTCCCCCTGCACCCCCACCCCCCAGCAGTCAGGGCACCTGCCAGCAGGCCGCCACCTATGTCCCACACATGTCCCCCTGCACCCCACCCCCCAGCAGTCAGGGGCACCTGCCAGCAGGCCCCCACACATGTCCCCCTGCACCCCACCCCCCAGCAGTCAGGGGCACCTGCCAGCAGGACCCCACACATGTCCCCCAGCACCCCCACCCCCCAGCAGTCAGGGGCACCTGCCAGCAGGCCCCCACTCATGTCCCACACATGTCCCCCTGCATCTCCACCCCCCAGCAGTGCAGGGCACCTGCCAGCAGGCCCCCACACATGTCCCCCAGCACCCCCACCCCCCAGCAGTCAGGGGCACCTGCCAGCAGGCCCCCACTCATGTCCCACACATGTCCCCCTGCACCCCACCCCCCAGCAGTCAGGGACACCTGCCAGCAGGCCCCCACTATTGTCCCCCTGCACCCCACCCCCCAGCAGTCAGGGGCACCTGCCAGCAGGCCCCCACACATGTCCCCCAGCACCCCCTCCCCCCAGCAGTGCAGGGCACCTGCCAGCAGGCCCCCACTCATGTCCCACACATGTCCCCCTGCACCCCCACCCCCCAGCAGTCAGGGGCACCTGCCAACAGGCCCCCACTCATGTCCCACACATGTCCCCCTGCACCCCCACCCCCCAGCAGTCAGGGGCACCTGCCAGCAGGCCCCACACATGTCCGCCTGCACCCCCACTCCCCAGCAGTCAGGGGCACCTGCCAGCAGGCCCCCACACATGTCCCCCAGCACCCCCACCCCCCAGCAGTCAGGGGCACCTGCCAGCAGGCCCCCACACATGTCCCCCAGCACCCCCACCCCCCAGCAGTGCAGGGCACCTGCCAGCAGGCCCCACTCATGTCCCACTCATGTCCCCCTTCACCCCCACCCCCTAGAAGTCAGGAGCACCTGCCAGCAGGCCCCCACACATGTCCCCCTGCACCCCCCAGCAATGCAGGGCACCTGCCAGCAGGCCCCCACTCATGTCCCACTCATGTCCCCCAGCAGCCCCACCACCCAGCAGTCAGGGGCACCTGCCAGCAGGACCCCACACATGTCCCCCTGCACCCCCACCCCCCAGCAGTGAGGGGCACCTGCCAGCAGGCCGCCACTTATGTCCCACACATGTCCCCCTGCACCCCACCCCCCAGCAGTCAGGGGCACCTGCCAGCAGGCCCCCACACATGTCCCCCTGCACCCCACCCCCCAGCAGTCAGGGGCACCTGCCAGCAGGCCCCCACACATGTCCCCCTGCACCCCACCCCCCAGCAGTCAGGGGCACCTGCCAGCAGGCCCCCACACATGTCCCCCCCGACAGGTCATCACACTCCAGACCCATGCCCCTCATGGCCACCCAAATCCCACCCCAGTCCAAACACCCCACATTGAATTCCCAAAGTCATGATAGAAAATACATAACCTGCATGGCCATGCATCAATGTCCCTCAGACCCACGCAATGGTGACACATGACTGTGAAAAGATCAACATTGTGACATGCACAAAACAAATGATATAAGACCACATCAGTAAAGTATATAATAAATGCGTATTCAATAATTAACCAAATGAATAAAACAAAAGCACACAATAATGGAAATAATGAAGAAAAAAAATTTGTGAAAGCAGAATCCAAATCAATCCAAAAGCAAATGGGTCCAAAGAGTCTGTCCGTCCAACCAAATCCAAAGTGTAAAAATAAGACACATCCATTGATCCATGGTAAAAAAGAAACTTAAATGAAGTGAAATCCAGTGTTGAACTATATACAAAGTACAATTCCAATGTCCATGAGCACAACCATTGAAAGGAAACCTACAACAACCCTACCTAATGAACAACTATATACAAAAAGGTGGGGCATTGTCCAAGCGCCACAAAGGAAATGAAAACCAAAAGGAAACCTAACACTAATTAACTATATACAATGGCAGCAGGCTAGTCCGACGGCTCACTTCCTGATATCCCGGGCCAGGGCATCACCGAACTCCTGCTCGATGTCCCGGAGGCGGTCCTCTTCCATGGCCCCGAGGGTTCACAGGGCCAATGACATCTGGACCTCCAGGTCCCTGCGAATTGCCTCGAGGCACTCGGCCTGCCTCAGAGCCCTTTGCATGCAGTTCTCAGCCCTGACCATCGTGAGCCGTGCCTCTTCCGCCCGCTGCCGCTCCGCATCTATAGCATGTCCTAATCGCTGCCACATGGAAGACACTTCCTGTCCTGGGTGCTCCTGCCCTCCGGCCGATGCCTGCCCCTCCGATGTCGAAGGCCCCGAGCCATCATGGCACCCACCTTGTTGCTGCAGCTGCTGTGCCTGTGCCCGTGCCCTGGCTCCTGCAGCCTGCACATCTTCCTCTGGCTGGGTTGCAGTTGTTGAGGTGGCCACCCCTGCTGGACGTCTGACTCCCGACTGTGGCAGGGATGTGTCCTCCACCAGCCTGGCCGCATGGTCAGAGGCAGCTCCACAGGGTACCCAGGTGATACATGGGTGGGAAGATGGCACGGAGGATGACTGGAGCATAGGGGGTTCAAGTGAGGAGGGGGTCGAAGCAAGGTTCAGCAAACTGAGGAATCTGGCCTGGGTGACCTGTCCCAGTAGGCTGACATGGTCAACGTGCCATTCGAGATGACGTGCAGTCTCCCCATGAAAAGCCTGCAGGTCACCTCGCATGGCCCGTTGACGCAACGCCACCCCACCCAGGACAGGCTCAACCCGGTCCCGGATAGCCACGTCCGCAGGGAGAGGAAGGCCAGTTGTTGTAAGCGGATCCCCTCCCTGAAAACGGGTCTGGACGTAGGCATCCCTGCTGGTGCGGGATGATGCAGTCACAGGATCGGGGACAGGATTACACACAGGCACCTCTGCCGCGGCCTGTGCTGCCTCCTGTCCCTGCCCCTGCACTGCACCAATGGCACCAGTGGAATCCCCACCTCCAGACCCCGTCTCTGTCCCTTGTGCAGCCTCCTCCTCCACCAAACCCCCCACCAACCTGGATGACTCCGTGCCATCTTCCTTCGTCGGACCCTGTGGGGTCTCAGCTGCCCCTTCTGCTGCCGAGGAGTCAAACTCCGACCTCCGCCTCTTGAACCTACCCTCAGCAGCTGCAGCCTGGGACGCGGCACCGGACTCCTCACTCCCTGACGAGATCACAACCTGGGAGGGGAGTCGGGCCTTGCGTCTCCAGCTGGTGGTGTGATCCCCGCCGCTGTGCTCCACAGCACCCTCTGCGCCCTCTTCATCAGTTGACGCTGCAGACAGGGAGAGATAGGAGACAGGCATCAGGACACTGTACAATGGACTGATACACATATGCCAGTTGCACAACAGTGGCAGTGTCAAACTTCAGACATGGCATCACAATCCCCAACACACATGGTATGTCAACTCACACACATGAGCAATTCCACAGCCATATGGCAACAGCCAGCACCATCCATACACATACAACAGCATGAGCAGTCAAAGGTGAGCCAGATATCACATGAAACACAAGGAGTGCACTAGACATGCACACAAGCCACCACACTTACATGCATGTGTACACCTCCACCAACTGTTGCAGTGATGAGATCGGCATCCATGTCACATCTGGCAATCAGTCTTCTACATATCAGTGTCCCAAGCATGCATGTTGCATCACTGTTGCACCCTTGTGAAATACACACACATGCACATGTACACGGTGCAGATACATGTAGCTGGAACCGACATCCATGTGTGACACCACAACCATGCAAACTTACATACACAGTCATTCAAACATGTGTGCTCACACATCTGCATTTGGCATGCAAGCTTACACACACATGCACCATCCATGTGTCTCACACATGAGAGGACTCACATTTGTTAGCCTCACGGCCCTCTACATACACATTGTTAGGGAGAATTTTCTATTTAGGCTGAATTTCCTAACCTAGTGAGTCCCCCAGCAGCTTTGCTGGATTTCTGGAGTTTGTTTTTTTCCATCCTGCCAAGAGTGAGACTCTTTTTCTCCCACTCTTGGACATGAATGTGTGTAATTCCTTTGAATGTCAATGTGTTCTATGGGCTATGGGGTCTTTTACTCCATAGGGTCTCACATGTTTTGCTATGTGTGTTACACCGCACCCTCCGTGCCGTAACACTGGGGCGTCCTAGCAGAACTCCATTATAGACTCCATACCCGGGGACTGACTACTGTCTCCCCGGGCATGTAAAGTCACCACTGGCTTTAGTAGACCTAAATTTACCAACAGAACTAGTACAAACCAACCTATTGTGGACGTACTAGTAGGGGTATTTCGATTACTCCTAGGTCTGTTACTCGAGGGGGCACTGACCCGTCCCCCCTCGTCGAGTTTTGGCTGGTGGCAGTGGAAACTACTTGTTATATTCGACCCCGAATATAACCCTATGGGATTCTTCACATTGTTGGGGATTGATACTGTTTCTCGTTAATCTCTAACATACCTCCGGTCTACTTATCTTAAATAAGTCTATCGGATGGTATTTTCTGCCAGAACTTGGCTTTTTAAAATGGCGTCTGTGTTCGTCTCTTTGACTCCTAAACCAAAGGTTGAGCCCTTTGTTCCACTTTTGGCAGGCTTCTGTACAGAGACCCTCCAAAGTGGTTCCATTCTGTCTGGGTTACCACAGGGGTGTGGGAGGGGGTTTAGGCACCCTGGACCGAGTTGCCTTGCCAACTCCGGTCGCACTCTGGTGTGATTGGTCCAAGTGGTGAGCCTCCCCGCTCACCACTTAGCGTGTGTTGATTGACAGCTAGGCTGAATGAATGGGGGTTTTCTGCATAAAAGCAGGGCTTTTGGGACTGGATCTTCAGAAGTCGCCACAGGACCTAAGAATCTGACGAGGGCAAAGCTGAGCCGACCTGTAACGGCGACACCTCCGGTGGAGCCCTGCTGAACCGACTCACCACTTCCCGACGACAGAGGAGATCTCCCCCTCCCGGAGAGTCTCTTCCCCTGACTGGTGGGAACAACCAGTCCGCTTTTGCTTTTTCTTCGCCTCAGGACTCAGTGGTCGAATTGCCCGTGCAGAGCACCTCGGCAACGGGATAGCCACTACCCCTGTACCGCGACCAAAAGGTGGTGCCTTGTGACGGAGCACTCCGCAGCTGGTCTCTTCCCTGGTGGTGCAACGATCTTCAACTTTCCTTCGACGACGAGATCATCTCTTCTCTTGGCAAAGACCGGAGGTGCATCCACCACCAGGAACAACTGCCCCCGCTGGAGCTGTCTCTCCACAATCAAGGTACTGTGTCCGCCTGGCTTCCCTTGTTGCCGGATAGAGTGAGGTGTCTTAATCCTCGCCTATCCATAGGGTCGCCTCCAAGCTTTCTCTAGCGTGTTGTTCTGAACTGGTCCAATCTTCCGATAACAATTTGCTACAAAGACTCGAACGCATTTCCACTAAGAGACTTTTTGGGACATATCGCCTTGCCTCTCTCCGAGTAGGCCTGGCCTCTGAACTTTATGATCTATCGTGGTTCTTGTCTTCTTGCCTTTCATTTGTCCGTTAAGTATTGAAACCGTGTTGATTTCGTAACCTGCTTATTTTTCTCTCCCGTCCTAACGAATACTAGAGTGCCATCTAGGTTGAAGCATACACCTCTGTCTTCAAATAAGTGATGCTGGTAAAACCTAGACTTGTCGAACTATTGTTAGGGGGATTGATCTTTTTCTTCGTAGAGTAATTGTAATTGAAGTGTTTGACGTAATAGTGCCAGAGTGTTTTCTATAGATGTGTCGTTATAAATAAATACCTTTATATCTTTACACTGAAGCCTTGTTGCGTGTTTGCTTGTCTTACTGTGAAGAATTGCCCTATGTTGTATACTCCCACATACTGCCTAACTCTTCTTGAGAGAAGTCTGACTTCTCAGCCACAGCTACCTAGTGAATCTGTGTGGTACAGACTGCTACCAAGTGGGTTTACTGCCAAAAACCTGTAGTCCTTAATCTTTTGCAGTGGTCCCAGAGGGAACTGCACAGGTTTCCGCCTAACACTGGTGTACAGCAGTGGGATTTGTATCGAGTATACAGTTTAGAGTGCTTTTCGACACTTTAGGATAACTAACCACAAAGCTTAGCACTAAAAAGCTACTTTCAAAAAACATGTCTACTATGGAAACTTACAGTCAAGAGTCCTTGTCAGGTGAAAATACTGAGAGTTTGCGAGCTCTCTGTAGGCAAGAGAATCTTTCTGTAAGAGGCAAGAAGTTAGAACTAATAGAGAGATTGCTGGCGAACCAAAGTCTGGGTACTGGTTCAGAGGAACCAATTTCTCCAGCAAATGTAGATAACAGTGATGGTGTTGATCTAAATCATAATTCTGATGATAGCGATGAAGAGGCTGAAGAGGAAGGAGAGGCTAACGAAACTGTCTCTCCTGCTCCTCTACCTGCTTTACCAGCCATACCTACGGGGCCCATACCTGGTCCCACATGTAACCCCGCTTATTTTGAACTTGAAAAAATGAAGCGCGAATTAGAATACAAACGGTTCTTGGCTCAATCTGAACGAAACCAAGAGCTTGAGTTCAGACGGATGAATGTCCAGGCTGAACAGAAGTAAGCTGAGTTAAGACTCAGGGAAATAGAACTTAATCACGAGTTAGAGATGAAAAAGTTGTCTGTCGAAAATGCTTCTCTCTCCTCTGGTTCCTCTAGGAGCTCCAGTCCCAAAAGACCCTGGATGCCGAAGGAATTAGTGGGTATGTATGAACCGAGATTGGATGTGTTGGATTGGTTAAAACTGTTTGAGTACAATCATGGGCTCCAGGACATCACCGGGAACGGTTTACTTCCATGGTTGTTCTCTAGGCTCCCTCCTGTTGCGACTGATGTGGTAATGGAGTTGGGGGAGGCAGATAAGACGGATTACGAAAGTGTGAAACTAGCTTTGATAGCTAGATTCAGGAAGACCCCTTCCCAGTATCTTAAAAGGTTTAGAACCCTCAAAAAGCATGATGGTACCCCTTGGGCTACCTGGGTGAGTGAAGGGTTGAAAAATTTAGAGGGATGGATTAAGGGTTACAAAGTGAAAACTTATGAGGGTATGAAGAATCTTTTTATGTTGGAATCTATTTATGATGCCTGTTCTCCTGAGCTCAGACAGCACTTGGCTGATTCGAAGGAATTAGATTCCCGGAGGCTAGCTAAGGCTGCTGACTTATGGGTTGCCAACAGGGCTACTCATAAGGATTCTGGGGCAACTCAGAAAAAGGATGAGGGAAAACAGCCTAAAAAAGACTCAAAAGAGAATTTGAATAACTCAAATTCCCCAGAGGGCCCCAAACAAAATAACCAGGGTAAACCCCAGGGAAAACCACAATCGAATAGTGTACCTTCTGGCCACAAACCAGAAGGAGGTCAGAACAAGCCACCATTCCAGAGAGCATTTGGAACATGCTATCTCTGTGGGGCAACTGACCATTTCAAAGGAGATCCAAAATGTAAGGGTAAACCTACTGGGATCAGCACAGTCTCCTTGGCCTTCACTCCTGAGGAGGAAGTCCAAATGACTAGTGCTCACTTTGAAGTCTTTGCTGAGGAACCTTGGGTTCTTCAAGCAAGTGTATCAGTAGAGTCGATGGACCTGGTTAGCAATCAGAATAGGAGTGTGTATGACTCTATACCAGAAAACTCTAAATGTTATTATGTGGACAGTGTTCTTGTCAATGGCCAGGATACCCCTGCCAGGCGAGACTCTGGGGCCAGCAGAACAGTAGTGGACGAAAGATTTTTCAGGCCTGAGGATGTTGCTAAGGCACCCAAAGGTCCCGCTAAGATGTCTGGAGGCCCTGTCCCAAATGGTTCCAATTCTACCAGCCCTCATTCAGTGTAATGACATGACAGTGTTGATTCCTGTCAGTGTTCAGACTGAGGTGCCTGGGAGAGTCCTGTTGGGGAATGATCTAAAAACTCTAGGAGTAGTACCCAGTACCCCCAGGCCTCCCAGTATGGAGACCCAGAACCAAACCAAATTGGCTAGAGAGGCCACCTTAAGGAACCACTCTAAGCCTGTGGGAACCTCTACTGAGAACCCCGCTACAAGCCCTGGTGTTGGTAAGTTGACCTCTGACCCAGGCACATTTCAGGCTAACCTGTTAGGGAAATGGGAGCCCCAACCAAGCTCCATCATTGTTCCCCCAGTTATAGAGTCTGTGACTCCCCCTGCTTCTGAGGAAGAGGTGGATAGACCAACTGGACCCCTAACTAGGCCTAAGAGAACTGGTAATTCTCAGTGCTGGTGGAAAACCAGAAAAGAAAAGTCTAAGGCCAAAAACCTTCAGACTGTTGGACCTTCCACAGAAGACTCCAACCCAATTCCTAGACTTAAGGGGGAAACTCCTAAAGTAGGTAAGGTAAGATCTCAGAGGAAGGAGAAGCATGTACCTTGCTTATCTCCATCACCTCCCACCAAAAGGCCTAAAACTCAACCTTCTCTCAACAGAGAGGTAGGGAAGACCTCTGAAGGCCCCTCTAGATCTAAGGGAATCCTTTATAAGGACCCCTTGAAAAAGCCTAACACAGGTTCAGAAGTTGTAACAACTTCTGAGGGACTGGTCAACCAGATCCCCTATAAACTTAAAAAGAATGATGTTCCTAGGAAGGTTTGTAGGTCATATAGCTTACAAAGGAAAATCTGGAAACCCATTGAACATAGGTCAAGGTGTCACCACCAAAATGCTGATGGTCTCTCTAGGATGTATGTCGTCGACTAGAGGTATGAGATTCATCCAGGAGTAGATTAAATCCTCCTGTCCCTTAGTCTGGGGGGTGGGGGCGAGTGTTAAGGAGAATTCTCTGTTTAGGCTGAATTTCCTAACCTAGTGAGTCCCCCAGCAGCTTTGCTGGATTTCTGGAGTTTTTTTTTCCATCCTGCCAAGAGTGAGACTCTTTTTCTCCCACTCTTGGACATGAATGTGTGTAATTCCTTTGAATGTCAATGTGTTCTATGGGCTATGGGGACTTTTACTCCATAGGGTCTCACATGTTTTGCTATGTGTGTTACACCGCACTCCCCGTGCCGTAACACTGGGGCGACCTAGCAGACCTCCATTATAGACTCCATACCCGGGAACTGACTACTGTCTCCCCGGGCATGTAAAGTCACCATTGGCTTTACTAGACCTAAATTTACTAACAGAACTAGTACAAACCAACCTATTGTGGACGTACTAGTAGGGGTAATTCGATTACTCCTAGGTCTGTTACTCGAGGGGGCACTGTCCCGTCCCCCCTCGTCGAGTTTTGGCTGGTGGCAGTGGAAACTACTTGTTATATTCGACCCCGAATATAACCCTATGGGATTCTTCCCATTGTTGGAGATTGATACTGATTGAATCGCGTGCATGTGCTGACGCACTTACGTGCTAAGGCCCTTTCCTCCAATTACACGCTGATGGGCAATTTTTTCACGTGCCAAATCACTCCGTATCAAGCTGGCCACGCAAAAACACACAGAAGACCACGCTCCTGCCCTGAAGGCCATTTTCCTGCCCCCAAGAGCCCCGAGCACGCTCCCACCTGCCATCTGCTGCTGCCTGCCTGCCGCCCACGTGCCCTGTTATTTGGTTCCTGCACATCAGCCATCTGCAGGGGTCCAGTTGCTGTGTCCACCCCTGTTGGAACAGAAGACTCCCGACTGGGATACCATCGCTCCACAGCCCAGCCCCAGGACACTGTTGCCCACCCACGCCTGCCTCGGGGGTCGCCATGTCGGGGCAAACACCATCTGAGACCACTGCCGACCCCCAGCCAGAGAGGCAGAGGGCCACTAGCTTCAGTCAGAAGGAAGTTGGTGTCCTGGTGGAGCATGTTCTGGGGCATTATGATGCCCTCTTCGGAACATCACGCGCCAACAAGGAAGGATGGGATAGGATCTGGGACGACTTTGCGGTTGCCATCAATGTGGAGGGGGTGGCAACCCGCAACATCAAGCAAGTCAAGAAGCACTGGGAGGACTTGAGGTCCAGGACCCTCATAAAGGCCCGGCACCTCGTGGAGGGGGGCCGGGCAGCATGAGTATCATCCAGATGAGGGTCCTGGAACGCGTAGGCCCAGCGCTCCATGCCCAGATCCTTCAGAGGCAGACCCGTCTGTAGTTGAGCGGTAAGTGGCCACGCATTGTTGTGTGAGACAGGGCATGTTGCAGGGTGCTGGTTGTCTGATACTTGCCTGTATGTGTGACATAGGCCATGTACGTATGTGTGTGTGAAGGGACATCATGGTCATGCATGTGAGACCAGTAATGTGTGAACCACATGGTTGGTGCATGTGTTACAATGCAACATGCGGAATGCACACATTAATGCATGCCTGTCTCTGTTATTGGACATGGATGGGGTGTGAGAGATGGGTGCTGCTGTTATGGACATGTCTGGTGTCCATGTTTGTGTGTCTGACTTGCGTGTCTGTGACTTGCAAATGCCATGGATGCATGACACATGTCTGTGACAATGTTCAGATTCACTGATGCAGCCTACTCATCCTTGTATCCACTGTGTCTGGGGTGTATGAGGCCAGATGGATGAAACTATGGTGAAGTGTGTGCATGTGATAGGCATGACCCATGATGCATGTGAGTTTCAAACCACCATTGTATGTTTCAAGAGTCCCTTGGACATGTATGCTAATGTTCATAGCATGTGCCATGCCTGTTACTGCATGTGTTTTGCCTGCACTGACCCATGTGTTGTGGAGGGACATGATGGAAGTGATGTTTGACAGTGTGTAACGCTCACCAGATTCCCGTAGAGGCGCCGGTCTTGACTGGGTGTATACCATATCTTCAAAGGTGATGTCTAACACACGGCTGGCTCTTTGGGCTGGACCTCTGTGCACTGTATGTCTGACTCGAAGGGTAAGATGTCTGCAGATAGAAAATATGGGATTAAGGAACTGGGTTATTGAATGTCTCTCTCTTCTTCCCTTTCTCTTCTCCTGTAGAACCCCAAAGGTTAACGCTCTCACCTTAGGTAAGTGAACGCCGTGCTCTCCATCTGCCTCGGGGCAGGGTGCTGTAACCAGTTTCTTCACTGGATAAGGGGAGCAGGCCTCTTGACTTCAGAGGACTGCTGTCCGTCGTTTACTGCACGAACGGTAAGTTTCGAGTAATTCTAATGTCTTTAAAGTCTTTAGTAATGATGTCTCTTGTTTTGCAGGGTTCCGGCGATGGCGGATGACGGGCTGAAGTGAGTTGAAGATGGAGCCCGTGTGATGAATAGAAGCGCCTGGAAGCACGTAAGTAAGCGCTTGTTGCCTGCTTCACGATGCGCTCTAACTGTCTTTTTATTTTGCAGGTACAAGTTCGGAGCGGCTGCAGGGTGCCGGAATACCCACTGGGTTAGATGTGGAAAGGAGTAATGGCACGTGAGTATTAAAGTTCCCCAATGTCTTTAAACGCACCTTGTTTTGTCTTTCAGATGCGGGATGCAGCGCCGAAGGCCTCCGGAGTGTGCGAAGAGTTGGTAAGCTTTTGTCTTTCAGATGCCGGAATGCAGTGTGAAGACCTCCGGAGCGCACGAAGAGTAGGTAAGCCTTTGTCTTTCAGATGCCGGAATGCAGTGTGAAGACCTCCGGAGCGCACGAAGAGTAGGTAAGCCTTTGTCTTTCAGATGCCGGAATGCAGCGCGAGGCGTTGGTGACAGCCGATGGACCAGGTAAGTGAAGAGCTGTCACTGAAGACCGTAATGCTAACCTGTTCTTTCTTGTCTTTATAGGTGTTGCTGAAGACTGGATTCAGGATGGTAAGCCTTTTTCCTTAGGCCCAGGATCAGATGCAGAAGACACGATGAGCGTTCTGCTGCAGAGGATGCAGAATAACGCAAAGCAAGATTCATCCATCGGGTGTGGTTTAAATAGCCTCCTGTAGTGCTTAGGTGTCTCCTTCCACAGCCACGCCTAGGTAAGAAAAGAGTTCCTGCTTTCCAGAAGAGTTCCAGTGTTCTGAATCTAGGGAGTGGCTCCTGCCCCACCCAACAGGAAAAGTAGTTCCAAACAGAAGAGGATCAGAGGCTCAACTGGCAGGCAAGTAAGCAGCATGGTCTGCTGCAGGTAAGTCCACCCAAGCATTATGAGCCCGGCGCTTCCAGTGCTGGGACTGGGCATATTTATGAGCCTGGTGCCACTGTCGCCAGGACTGGGTCCAAAAGGTTCCAATTGGGACTGGTTGGCACTCGGAACCTGGGTTATGGATCTGCTTCCAAGGGAGTTGGGAAAACCCTGACCTTTTGGAAGCAGAGATCATGACAGTACCCCCCCTCAAGGCCCCTCCCAAACCGGGCTTCTCCAGGGGTTTTGGCTTGTCAGGAAATGTTCGGTGAAATCTTTTGATTAGGCGAGGAGCGTGGACATATTCAGCAGGTTCCCAGGATCTCTCTTGGGGGCCGTAGCCTTTCCAGTCAATTAGGTAAAATAGTTTAGATTTGAAAATCTTGGAGTCCAGAATGCTTTTGACTTCAAACTCGAGTTCTCCATCAACTAGGATAGGTTTTGGAGATTTAGTTAGTCGGGTTTGAGGTTGCACGGGTTTTAATAGAGAGACGTGGAAGACCGGATGTATCTTCATGTGCGGGGGCAAGTCCAACTTGACCGCTACTGGGTTTACTATGGTAGTGATGGAATAGGGACCAAGGTATCTTGGGTTGAATGTGCGTGTCCCTTTTAGAGGTAGATATTTGGTGGATAAGCAGACTTGATCCCCTACTTGACATTGAGGGGCTTCCTTCCGATGTTGATCTGCTCCTTTCTTGTATTGTTCTTTAGCCCCTTGAAGGTGAGAAACAGCTTCCTTAAAGGCTTGGGTGATTGTAGAATGCAGGTAGTCTACTGCTGGTGTTTCAAGATCTTGGAGGGGATCCAACTCCGAGGTTCGGGGGTGACTGCCGTACAAAAGAAAAAATGGGGTTTTCCCAGTTCCCGAATGGACAGAGTTATTGTAGGCATATTCGGCTATCCAAAGGATGTCTTTCCAAGTTTTTTCAGTTTGTTGCAGCATGCAGCGTAAATACTGTTCCAGAGTTTGATTGGTCCTCTCGGTTTGTCCGTCGGTCTGAGGGTGGTGACTGGTCGATAGTCTCACATCAATTTGAGCCGACCGACAGCAACTTTGCCAAAAATGAGAAATAAATTGACTACCTCGATCCGAAATTAGAACCGAAGGAAAACCGTGCAGTCGGACGATGTTTTCGAGAAATTCTCGGGCCAGAGTTGCTGCTGTTGGCAAGCCTTTGAGCGGAATGAAATGCGCCATCTTGGAGAATAAGTCCACGATTACTAGAATCGTATTGTATCCGGAGTATGGAGGTAGATCGGTGATGAAGTCCATAGAAAGCGTATGCCAAGGGCGAGGTGGGATGTCAATAGGGCGTAAGAGGCCTGCTGGTCTTTCCTTTTGACTCTTGTTTTGGGCGCATACTCCACAGGACATTATAAAGTCTCTGATATCTTTTTTCCAAGACGGCCACCAGAAGTAGCGCTTGATCTTTTCTGAGGTCTTGGCCATACCGGGATGTCCTTCCATTAAAGAATCGTGATAACAAGAGATTACTTTTTTCTGTAAATCTGTGCTGGGTAGGTATAATCGTTCTTGGAAATACAATAAGTTGTCCTTTACTGCAAAGTCCTTTCCCTGCAGATGCCAATTCTGTATGTCTGCTGGAGTTACAAGTTGCCTGGCTTTATCCTTAACTTCCTCTATGGATTCTGTGGCGATTACACCCAGAATTCTTTGTTCGGGAATGATTGGTACAGGTTTAGGGTTGATCAAGTGTTCTTCCACTCCCATCCGAGAAAGGGCATCAGCTTTACTGTTCTTTGTACCAGGTCGATAGGTAATTATGAAGTCAAACTCGGCAAAGAATAATGCCCAACGGAGTTGTCTAGAGGATTGGGCTTTTGCGGTTTTCAAATATTGCAGGTTTCGGTGATCCGTAATCACAGTAACGGTGTGTCGGGCCCCCAGCAGATAATGCCGCCAAGCCTTAAAGGCAGACTTGATAGCCAGAAGTTCCTTGTCAGTAATCGTGTAATTGATTTCAGGAGGCGAGAATTTGCGGGACCAAAATGCCACGGGATGCAACTGATTGGTTACCGGGTCTTTTTGTGATAGAACTGCCCCCATGGCAAGGCTTGAAGCATCAGTTTCCACGATGTAGGGGAGTTCGGGGCGAGGGCGTTTTAAGATTGGTGCAGAGATAAATTTAGTCTTCAAATCCTGGAAAGCTTGTTCCGCCTCGGTAGACCATTCAAAACGTTTGTTTTTCTTTAACAAGACAGTGATGGGCTGGACTATTCGAGAGAATTCGGGGATAAACCTGTGGTAAAAGTTAGCGAAGCCTACCATGCTTTGCACACCTTTTACGGAGGATGGTGATGGCCATTTGAGAACTGCATCGACCTTCTTTGAATCCATACGCACTCCGCCAGGTGATAATATGAATCCCAAGAATTCAACTTCAGTCACGTTGAAAACACATTTTTCCAACTTAGCGAAAAGTTTGTGTTGACGCAATCTTTCGAGGACCATTTTCACGTGTTTCCGATGTTCAGATTCCGATGAAGAATAAACAAGGATGTCGTCAATGTAAACAACAACACACACATCTATGAGCTCTCTGAGGACATCGTTCATAAAATATTGAAAGGCGGCCGGGGCATTGCAAAGTCCGAAGGGCATGACCTGATATTCAAATAGCCCATACTTGGTGCGGAAGGCCGTCTTCCATTCATCGCCCTCTTTTACTCGTACCAAGTGGTAAGCTCCTCTAAGATCCAGCTTTGTATATATGCATGCTTTTCTGACTTGGTCCAGGAGTTCAGGGATCAAAGGTAACGGATATCTATTCTTAACGGTGATCTGGTTCAGGGAGCGATAATCTATACAAGTTCTAAGGTCTCCTTCCTTTTTTGGAACGAAGAACAAAGCTGAAGAAGCAGGGGACTTGGAAGGACGAATAAACCCGTTTGCCAGGTATTGATCCAGGTATTGTCGAAGGTGAAGGTTCTCAGGCTCGGTGAGGGCATAAATTCTACTACAAGGAGGAGTAGATCCAGGTATCAGGTCTATCTGGCAGTCATAAGACCTATGAGGAGGTAGAGAGTTAGCCTGATCCTTCCGGAAAACATCTTGGTATTCTAGGTATTCGGGAGGTAACTGGGGAGTCTCTGAAGAAATTGCTACCAGTGCAACACCTGGTGGAGGGTGACAAGTAGAGACACATTTTGGAAACTGGACCGTTCTTGCTCGCCAATCGATCAGAGGATTGTGTTTCTCTAACCAAGGTATTCCTAGAATAATCTGAAACTGAGGGGCCTTGATCACATCGAACACGATCTTCTCATGGTGTCCATCTTGACTTACTAGCGTCACCTCTTGAGTGGTATGCGTTACTGGCCCGGAGGCTATCTCCGTACCATCCACCGTAGTAATGACGTCCTTTACAGCCTTGGGACAAAGAGTTAGATTCATCCTCAAAACCATTTCATGATCCACATAATTGCCGATGGCACCGCTGTCGACGTAAGCTTCAATTGCATGTAATCGATCCGGATTATCAGGGCTAATGAGGACCATAGGTATCACGAAATGCGAGGTCACGGAACTGGTTTTCACGCTCGGCAAGAGGACCTCTATTCTTGTCGGGCGAGGTCGTTTCCCTGCTCAGAGTTTGTAACTTTGGTAACTGCAGCTCCTACTGCCTTCTTGGCAGGTTTCACCGGACAGTCTCGAAGAAAGTGCCCTGAGTTTCCGCAATAGAGGCATAATTGCAACTGTTTTCTCCTTTCCCGCTCCTTTTGTGTTAGAGGACCTTTCAGACCCCCTATTTGCATGGGTTCCCTGGAGTCTACTCCTTTGGAAGGAGTTGGCGGTTTGGAAAATACTCGAGCATCAAACTTGGAACGATCGGCCTTCCTGTTCTGCAGTCTGTGATCTATTTGAACGACTAAGTCTATATAGTCCGAACAATCTTGTGGGGGATTCACTACTTGGGCTAACACATCTTTGAGCTCTCCACGTAGACCTCTATAAAACAGCGTAATCCTTTTGTCCTCAGGCCATTGAGTTTCCACTATCAGTCTGTTGAAAGACGCAATATAAGCCAAAAGGTCTTGATTACCTTGTCGCAACGAAAGAAGCTCATTGTCCAAGGCCTGCCCCTGTGAATGTCTTGCGAACAGTTTTTCCATACTGAGCTGAAAAGCTTGAAAATCATGGAGGACCGGATCATCTTGATTTACTAGAGGGATCGACCAGTCTGCCGCATTGCCACTAAGGTACAAAAGCACGAAAGCTACTTTAGATTGATCAGTTGGAAAGGCTGCTGGCCGGCATAAGAAATGCAACCGGCACTGATTGATAAATACTGCAAACCTCTTTGGGTCACCAGGAAATCGTTCGGGCGGAGCCAGAGGTACATTCCCAGGTAGGTTGATCTGCACTGGATTCATAGAGGATGTAGAAGGAAGATTTCCCCCAGATGCGGGTAACGGGGTCTGTCCGGCTTGTGACTGTAGCAATTGTCTAGCAAGATCATCTGTTCGCTCCTTGGAAATAATCAGTTCCCTTCTTAGAGCATTCGTTTCCTGACGGGCTGCATGCACTTCTGCCCTTATTTCCCCAAGTAACTGGGCTAGCTGGTCGGTATCCGAGGTTTCCATAGCGCCTGGACGGGAGTTTTGCGGTAGGCTTTGCGTTCTGTAACGCTCACCTGATTCCCGTAGAGGCGCCGGTCTTGACTGGGCGTATACCGTATCTTCAAAGGTGATGTGTAACACACGGCTGGCTCTTTGGGCTGGACCTCTGTGCACTGTATGTCTGACTCGAAGGGTAAAATGTCTGCAGATAGAAAATATGGGATTAAGGAACTGGGTTATTGAATGTCTCTCTCTTCTTCCCTTTCTCTTCTCCTGTAGAACCCCAAAGGTTAACGCTCTCACCTTAGGTAAGTGAACGCCATGCTCTCCATCTGCCTCGGGGCAGGGTGCTGTAACCAGTTTCTTCACTGGATAAGGGGAGCAGGCCTCTTGACTTCAGAGGACTGCTGTCCGTCGTTTACTGCACGAACGGTACGTTTCGAGTAATTCTAATGTCTTTAAAGTCTTTAGTAATGATGTCTCTTGTTTTGCAGGGTTCCGGCGATGGCGGATGACGGGCTGAAGTGAGTTGAAGATGGAGCCCGTGTGATGAATAGAAGCGCCTGGAAGCACGTAAGTAAGCGCTTGTTGCCTGCTTCACGATGCGCTCTAACTGTCTTTTTATTTTGCAGGTACAAGTTCGGAGCGGCTGCAGGGTGCCGGAATACCCACTGGGTTAGATGTGGAAAGGAGTAATGGCACGTGAGTATTAAAGTTCCCCAATGTCTTTAAACGCACCTTGTTTTGTCTTTCAGATGCGGGATGCAGCGCCGAAGGCCTCCGGAGCGTGCGAAGAGTTGGTAAGCTTTTGTCTTTCAGATGCCGGAATGCAGTGTGAAGACCTCCGGAGCGCACGAAGAGTAGGTAAGCCTTTGTCTTTCAGATGCCGGAATGCAGTGTGAAGACCTCCGGAGCGCACGAAGAGTAGGTAAGCCTTTGTCTTTCAGATGCCGGAATGCAGCGCGAGGCGTTGGTGACAGCCGATGGACCAGGTAAGTGAAGAGCTGTCACTGAAGATCGTAATGCTAACCTGTTCTTTCTTGTCTTTATAGGTGTTGCTGAAGACTGGATTCAGGATGGTAAGCCTTTTTCCTTAGGCCCAGGATCAGATGCAGAAGACACGATGAGCGTTCTGCTGCAGAGGATGCAGAATAACGCAAAGCAAGATTCATCCATCGGGTGTGGTTTAAATAGCCTCCTGTAGTGCTTAGGTGTCTCCTTCCACAGCCACGCCTAGGTAAGAAAAGAGTTCCTGCTTTCCAGAAGAGTTCCAGTGTTCTGAATCTAGGGAGTGGCTCCTGCCCCACCCAACAGGAAAAGTAGTTCCAAACAGAAGAGGATCAAAGGCTCAACTGGCAGGCAAGTAAGCAGCATGGTCTGCTGCAGGTAAGTCCACCCAAGCATTATGAGCCCGGCGCTTCCAGTGCTGGGACTGGGCATATTTATGAGCCTGGTGCCACTGGCGCCAGGACTGGGTCCAAAAGGTCCCAATTGGGACTGGTTGGCACTCGGAACCTGGGTTATGGATCTGCTTCCAAGGGAGTTGGGAAAACCCTGACCTTTTGGAATCAGAGATCATGACACAGTGCCACTCATCTGCTATTGCTTCCTGTCTAGGGGACCATTGTACAGTACCCTGATGCTTGTGTTCTATGTCTCCCTCTACACAGCGGCAAGTGATGAAGAGGGCGGAGACGGCGCTGTGGAGCAAAGCAGCGGGGATGCCCCCACCGGCCGGCGACGCAAGGCCCAGTCACCCTCCCAGAAATTACCATCATCCGGGAGTGAGGGGACTGGTGCTGCGTCTGCCAATACGGCTGCAGCGGAAGGGGTGTGTGAGCCCCCACAGGGGCTTGCAACGGCAGAAGACGGTGTGGAGCCATCCAGGTTGGTGATTTCCACAGAGGAGGAGGAGGCCGCTACTGAGCCGCACATGGGTCCTGGTGGGGGTGGTACCACTGGTGCAAGTGGTGCAGTCCAGGGGCAGGAGGCAGCACAGGTTGCCGTGGAGGGGCCTGTGCATGTCACTGTCCCTGACACTGTGACTGCACCACCATGCACCAGCAGGGATGCCCCATCCCAGGCCCGTCCACAGGTAGGGGGGATGTCCATGTCATCTGACACTCCTCTACCTGCGGACGAGGGGACCCTTGGCCGTATGGAGAAGGTCCTGATTGGTGTCGCGTTGCGCACGCGTGACATTTGTGATGACGTGCGTGCTTCCCGGGGGAGCACGCACGTCATCACGAAGAGCAGAGTGCCAACGTGGCCCAGTTGGGAGTGTCCATGGTTGGGGGTTTTGTATATCTGTCGGCCTCTTTGGCGGCCCTCTCCTCCTCTGTGGAGACTATGCGCCAGTCGTTCTCCATGCCTTCTTCCAGCCCAGATGCCACCAAGGCCCCCTGTGGACCTGCCCTGACCAACACAGTCAGCTCTGTGGGGATCCCATCCCTGCCAAAGTCAGGAGTCGGAGGTCCAGCAGGGGTGGACACCCCAGCAACTGGACCCCAGCAGATGGAGGATGTGTCGGAATCATCGGGCAGGGTGCGTGAATGACGGCGTCGGTGGATTCTATCAGCCTGGATGCCGTCGTGCTGGCAGAGGCAGTTGCGTCAGAGGCAGCGGCAGGCTCAACGTGGGAGGCATCATGGCTCGGGGCCATCTACATCAGAGGGGCAGGCATCGGCCGGAGGGCAGGATAACCCTGGAATGGGAGTGTCTTCCGTGTGGCAGTGGTTGGGCCAGCAGATAGGTGCGGAGCGGCGGCGGGCGTAGGAGGCACGGCTCACAATGGTCAGGGCCAAGAAGGGCGCTGAGGCGGGCTGAGTGCCTCGAGGGAATTCGCAGGGAGTTGGAGGTGGACATGACGTTATCCCTGTGAGACCTCGGGGCCAGAGAACAGGCCCGCCTCCAAGACATTGAACAGGAGTTCGATGATGCCCTGGCCCATGACATCAACAAGTGAGCCGTTGGACTTGCCCACCGCCATTGTATATAGTTCATTAGTGTTAAGTTTCATTTCTTTTTTATTTCATTTGGGGCGCATGGACTATGCCCCACATTTTTGTATATAGTTAGCAATTAGGTAGGTTTCATCGTAGGTTTCATTTATGTCGTTGGGCTCACGGACCCTGGATTTGCTATTTGTACATAGTTTTACAGTGGATTTTTCTCCTTCTTTTTTTTTTTTTCACCATGGAGCAATGGGTATTACGCTTTTCTTTCTCTTTGGATTTGCTTTGTTGGACGGTGACTTTGGACACATTTTCATTTGGATTAATTTGGATTCTCATTTTATGTATTTCTCATTTTTTGGGACATGCTGCATTTTGATTATTATTGGCATTATTGTGTGTTTTGATTTCATTTCATTTTGACTTGAATACATTTTTGTTTCTTACTTCAATGTGTGGTCTTCTCTCATTGGTTTCATGCATGTCACAATGTGGGTTTTCTCAGTCATGTGTTGCCATTGTGTCGGTCTGACAGACTTGTACTCATGCGCATACTGCTTATTTGTGATCTATCATGTAATGGGGATTTCAATTTGGAGTGGATGTAAAGATTGGTTGGGTGTTTGGACTGGGGTGGCGTGGGCTGGGGGCCTGCTGGCAGGTGCCCCTGACTGCTGGGGGGTAGGGGTACTGGGGGACATGTGTGGGACATGAGTGGGGGCCTGCTGGCAGGTGCCCCTGACTGCTGGGGGGTGGGGGTGCTGGGGGACATGTGTGGGACATGAGTGGGGGCCTGCTGGCAGGTGCCCCTGACTGCTGGGGGGTGCGGGTACAGGGGGACATGTGTCGGGGCCTGCTGGCAGGTGCCTGTCAATGATTTGGAGGTGGGGGTGCTGGGGGACATGTGTGGGGGCCTGCTGGCAGGTGCCCCTGACTGCTGGGGGGTGAGGTTGCAGGGGGACATGTGTGGGACATGAGTGGGGTCCTGCTGGCAGGTGCCCCTGACTGCTGGGGGGTGGGGGTGCTGGGGGGCATGTGTGGGACATGAGTGGGGGCCTGCTGGCAGGTGCCCCTGACTGCTGGGGGGTGGGGGTGCAGGGGGACATGTGTCGGGGCCTGCTGGCAGGTGCCTGTCAATGATGGGAGGGTGGGGGTGCTGGGGGACATGTGTGGGGGCCTGCTGGCAGGTGCCCTGCACTGCTGGGGGGTGGGGGTACTGGGGGACATGTGTGGGGGCCTGCTGGCAGGTGCCCCTGACTGCTGGGGGTGGGGGTGCTGGGAGACATGAGTTGGTGATCATATTGCAACGTGACATGTGGCTTGGCTGGGGGGCATGCCCATGGTGGATGGGCTTCCTGCAGGACATGACCAGGGGTGCAGGGTAGTCCCCTGTGGTGTGGGCTGCCTGCAGGGGCCGTGGAGGGGGTAGAGGGGACACCTGGGAGGACCCACACTGCCAATTCACGTGTAGGACTCCCCACACACCCCCGAAATACCCATTCCCCACTCTGACAGCAAAATCATGTGTGAAACTTCATGCGCAGCCCAGTAATACAAGTACCCTACTCCAATCGCGTGTGAAACTTCCCGCGCACCCCCGAAATACACGTACCCAGGCCAATCGCGTGTGAAACTTCCCGCGCACCCCTGAAAGACACGTACCCAGCCCAATCACGTGTGAAACTTCCTGTGCACCCCTGAAATACACATACCCAGGCCAATCGCGTGTGAAACTTCCCGCGCACCCCTGAAATACACATACCCAGCCCAATCACATGTGAAACTTCCCGCGCACCCCTGAAATACATGTACCCTGCTGAAATCGCTTGTGAAACTTCCCATGACCCCAGTAATACATGTACCCCACTAGCACAGACCCTTTTGTGTGTAAAACTTCACGTGCACCCCAGTAATACATGTTCCCCGCTTGGCGTTTGCTGTTTGGCAGCCCAGTAAACTGGTCCAGGGTTAGCGCAGCCCTTTGTGCTGAATTGGAATTTTGATGGCTTTTCCTTGCGCAAGGGCGTTCTTGGGGGTGTAACTGGCGCTGCTGCAGGGTCGCTGCGCCACTCTGCGCCACGGCTGGTTTTGGAGGCTAAAAACCATGAATATGCTGTGCGCGGAAATCGATTTTATGGCACGCGGCTGGCGCAGACATTCGCACGCGCACACTGTGCGCCAGCCCCGTGGGCCACTTTTGTGTGAAATTCTATGAATTACCCTGAATATGCGTTGTGAAATGAATGCTAGTAAACGTTTTTTCAGCAGATGATTATTGCATATTATGTCAAAAGAAATTGGCTGAAACACAAACTGATCCACCGGAAAAGATAAGTAGACATGAAATAAGGTCAACACACAGACGCCCTGGTCAAAAAACAGACTTTTAATGGAAACTTTATTTCACAATGTCAACACATAGCATTCTTAGCATAGAATTCTTAGCATAACAACACTTGCAGAACATACCTCCACCTTCACCGTTTTGTTATAAACCTTTGATGTATATTGTGCTGGTGCTCTGCACATGTTGTTTCGAGTTGGCTCCCCAACATGAGGGCGGGGGGCGGGGCGCTCAAGGAAGAAGGGAGTGGGACACATACGAATGTGTTCACAGTACTTGAAGTCTTCACACCTGTATAACTTCTGGATAAGGGGCAAAGAGCAAACGCATTTCAGAATTTCAGATGGTTAAGCAACTGGTGAGTGCCAGAACAAAGCTATAAATGCATAGTAGGTAAACTCTGACACGGCTGCAAGAGCAAGCACTCATAAACTCAGTGTAGGACCATGCATTCACCTTGGTCATTTGGCTAAATCTGTTAATATGTACGTTTTAAACACTTCCCTGAACATCTGGCGTGTTTCTTCAATTTTGGTATTTAGCAGTATAACATATTATGTTATCAACTGGTTTGGGGGAATGTTCCACCCATCCCAAATCAGGCACACACAATGTTTTTTCTATTTTTTTTTTTAATAAAGTTTGTTTCCTGAACCTCAGATCTCAATTTAACAATATTAATTCTCGACAGCCTCGCTCCCCTTTCGGAACAGGAAACACACAGGGTTGCACAGAAGGTCTATTTATCAACTAAATAGAAATAATTGAATCAATTTTAATATAAACAAATTATACATCTTTGAAAATCCATTGTTAATGGTGAGTCCCATGGTGAATTATCAATACTCTAATCATCTGAATTGTCAGTGCTACATTTACATTAATAGAGACTTTTGTAAAACACACATTACGATCTGTACCTTTGATTTGCGCTGAGTGTGCATCTACAATGCACTGAAAAGTGTATGGGGCTCAGGATAAAGAAAGCCAAATTAACCAAGAACATTCCTGTCTATCTAAATCTCTCTCCTTCTTTGGAATAGACATAAACATCTCACTTGTACCCAGTAGACATCTGGGCAACTCAAACAACATTCTAGAAACTAAATTTAAAAGACATTCTATTTTACACACCCGCATGTAAATTGCTTGCAATAAGGTTAATGTATGTTCAGGGTACATTTTCAATGGACAACTTAAAGGTGGAAAAATGGGTAGTAGTTCATCACCCTTGTTCCTATACCTTGAATGTCTCAGTGTCAGTAACAGAACTCTGCTTGGTGATGTAACCAGGAAATGACTGCATTTACCTTTTATTTCTCCGTATGCACACAGTGAGATATCCCTTTGGCTCCCTTTGATCATTACACATAGAAGGAGTCAGGGGATCTCCCATTATTACAATATACAAACTATTGTATCAAAACTAAAATTCCAGAAGCACATTTTTGAAATATTTATTAATTTCTTAGGATGTATAGTCAATTTATTTCCCCGCCCCTCACTACTTTCACTAATTAAAAAAGGCTTTGATTCAATCTATTTTTTTAGAATATTGCTACCCTCAAAATAACTTCCCCTTAATATTATACTAGTGTAGGAATGTCTTGTAGTTGTCTCCGGAAAGATGGCCACCCTCTTAAGGACAGGTTCACTTCTCACCCTCTTGGAACAGGTGGGCATTAGTCAGCACGTTGGTGCCTGTCTGCTGTCTTTCCCACTGAAGAATGCCTTGTACTTTATCTACAGGTAGTCATTCTATTCCATGCTCCTTTCTGTCGTTGACAATTCTCCTTTCTCTCCTACTTTCAGTCTGGCAGTCAGTCTATAACAATCAAGTGAGTGAGTAAATGGGTATGTCCCCAGAATCTATGAGTTTGGACATTTAAAGAGGTTTGTCTCATTTCTCTAATCTAATTGCTCAGTGTATGTGATTGTACCTATGATCTGTTGTCCATCAGAAGGGAAGGATTCTTCTGGACCAAGAAGATCCACTACTTATTTAGTCTAGTTACAAGTGTGATGGACAGAAGTAGGCATTTTGACACATGACTGTGGACTCTTTTCATGTACTTGGACATTCCGACTGAATCCCTAGTTCTTTATTTGAGGCAGGGAAACCCCCTTAGAGTTAGGGAGAGATTGGGTTCCTCTTTATTTTACCAATAATACAATTTATGCCAACCATCATGTGACCTGTGTTTCATTCTCCTCCTTCACACCTTACAGTATATATTACATATTTAACTGAACCAGCATCCCCCTTAATCAATCAAAAGGATCCTTGTCTTTTGGGTCTCAAGACAGCATACCCCCACAGCCCTCAAGGGACCCTCACTTAGATGGTCTAGCAGTAGCATATGACATACCCAACAAGTGACCCTCATTTTGAGGATTTTAACATATCATGCCACATATCTCTGTAGCGACCATCTTCTGGAGAGTGGTGGTTCTCATCCTTAGCTCTCAATTGGCCATTACTTGAAACATGCTCAGATAAACTACCAAAAACACGGCAAGCTGTATTATTTTTTGAAAGGAGACTGCCGTGATCCACAATATCTTTACATGACATGTTTTCTTAATGGAAAATGGTACAAGCAAAGTATACTTGTGCACAAGGACGGTGTTGACATATACATCTGTTTGTTGATGGTGGTGTTGCAACATTCATATATACACGAACATTCATAAAGACAGGTAAAAACGTCTACAACTGTCCATTTTAGAAGACTGCAAGAAGTTAACTTTGAAATAAAATTAAAAAAATCACGCACAATATTTTTACACACATGCTGATTATTTGTGTTGGAAAATGTGAAAATCAAATAATACCAATGCCCTTAATCTACTTTCATAAAGTGGTAGCAGTTTTTAAGAATTTTTATTATCATTTACATGCTAATTGTTTTAGAGTCAATCTCACACTACCCTTATAGAAATGAGCAATCTAATGCTAAATATGTTGGTTTCAATCGATTGCTACAATCAATTGGTTTATTTATTTATTGCTAAACATTGTAAACTACACAACCAAGAAACACAAACAAATAAATAGAACATCCTCCATTTTGAAATGCGTGAAAGCATGTGTGAATCAAAAAGTTATGAAACCAACTGTTTCAGCAAGAGAGAGGTTTTGACTAAATAAAGATGATTCTTGTATTTTAATATAAGAAAACGAACAATGGGCCTCATTACAAGTTTGCCAGTCCGGGACCTACGGTACTGGTAAGCTTGCCAGTACCGTAGTTCCCGGTTGGACAAACTTCGAGTTGTGCTTGCGGGTGCCTTTCTGCCTGCCAGGTTTTACCTGGCGGGCAGAGCGGCACAAGCAAGCACAGCATGTCAGATGCCCCGGCACCATTCTGAATGGTGCCGGTGCATCCGGCCTTCCCATTCCCATTGGGCCCTATGGGACTCAATGGGAATGGGGAGCATTTCATTCCGGCACCCGCGAATGGGCAATTACCGGGTCCGGCAGGGCCATAATGACCCGGTAATTGCCCATTCGTGGGTGCTGGAATTTTTCTGAAGTTTGGCGGAAGCCTGCTAGTTTTACCAGCAAGGCTACTGCCAAACTTATAATGAGGCCAAATGTCTCAAAACGATGTTTGCTTCATTTAAGGGAAGCATGCCACAAATGATTTACCTAAAGTGAGTAAACGCTAACACAGTCAAACAATGTATACTTAGAGTGTCATAACCATCAAGGGGTTCATTCTGAGTATGGTGGCGTTTCAGCAGAATTACCACCACACTACTTCCAAACAGAATTCCCTTTACCACCACTTGGTCTAGTGAGTTTACCACACGATTACAAATGGTGGTAGGCATTGAAAATCATAATATTTAAGAAGCTGTGGGGATTTTGGTGGAAAAGTGAAGGATTTACTTCCAGCAGGGGGATGAGCTGGAGAATAGCAAATGAGTGAAATAGAGGAGGGAAAGGAGCGAAGGTGCAAAAGGGAAGAAAAGAGGTTGGAGAACAAGGAGCAGAAGTGGAAGAGAGAAGAGCAGAGGAAAAAGAAGGAGAAGTGGAGGTGAGAGCGAAAGAGAAGAGCAAAGCAGGAAGAACAAGAAAATAATATGAGAGTGAGCAAAGTAAAAGAGAGAGAGGATAAAGTGAGGAAGCAGTGGGAAGCACAAGACATAGGGATAAGGAGAGAAGAGAGGGATGAAGGAGTGATAACTCCAGAACGGATGGCAGGATGGTAGAGGGAAATAAGAAAGAGGAAACAGAGCAAGCTGTTAGGCAGTATGGCAAGGAATCAGAGGAAAGAGAAACATAATCAATTGAGGGGATGACAATAAAGGAGAAGGGACGAGAGAAAGAATGAGGAGGAGGAATAAGCTGCAAATGCAGAGGCCATAAAAAAAGCAGAGGCCATAAACAATAGTGAAGCAAAGAATGAAAGGAAGAGAAGTGGAAAGGTTGAGGAGGGTCAAAATGAAGGATTCAGCAGGATGAATATGGTGCAATGTGGTGCTTTGAGTAGGCCTGACAGTGGTGATAACTTTATAGATGAATCACTTATTGCATCATCAATGACATCACTGAAGACTAGAGCATACTGATGACAGCCGTGGCATGTTGCAACATTGCGTGGGGCATGTCCTTTATTGTGTGTCTGTTGCCATGCATTACACATTTGTCTAAACAATATATGTGTCACATGTTTTGACATAGTCAAAGATTTTTTTTCTTATCTGCAGTTTCCAAATAAATACATTATTATGTAGTCTGAGAGTTTAAGTTTCCAGTGATGCAATACGCGCTGTCACAATTGATTCCATTTGTGATGTCATCTGTGTTGTCATCAGTGTGCTCAATGACTGCGCAACATGGGAGCTCAAAGGTAACAAGGTCGAGATTTCAACCCTTGTTGAATCTCAATGGATGTTATGTAAAGGCATCTCCTAAGTATCAATTTAAGGAAATCTTTTTACAGAATTTCAGGGGTTGTGTTCCATTTAATTGTTCCGTAATAACACCCACTGAGCTAAAGTTTCTCACACTATCTGTATTATTAACGTTTTCTTTTTTCATATAATTATAGTAATTTTCAATATTATCAGCATATTTCTTAGCTACAAACGGTGTCCAGTCAACTCGTCGAAAAAAAACTGGTCGACTGCAATTTGGTCGACGCAATTTGGTCGAAAACCAAATGGTCGATTTTTTTTTTTTTTTTATATATTTATTTTTCGGGTTTTCGTTTAGTTAAAAAAGGGGGTTTTTTTAGAGAAAAAAAGGGGGTTGGGGAGGGGAACCCCCCCCCAAAAAAAAAAAAAGGGTTAAAATAATAAAAAAAAAAATTCGACCATTTGGTTTTCGACCAAATTGGTTCGACCATTTGTCTGGTCGACCAATTTTTTTCGACCAAATGTCTGGCAACCCTACAAACCATGGGATTTTCCCCCAATAAGGGTCTGTGGGACACGGGCCGGGCCTGTGGCCACTTTACAATAAAGAGGAACCAGGAAGATAAAAGGTGCAATTTTTGGTGTTTTAGCGTACATTTCAAAAATAGATTTTTGTGGACGTCCCCTTTGTTCGCCCAAGATGTTTGTGGAGATTTACAAGAAAATCACAGTGAAATTCAAGCAGTAAAGTCTCACATCAATGAAACAAAAATGGTGACTTTTTAATTTTGAAAGACTCATTTTCTACAATGCAAATTTAGTTTGCTTACCAAATTAGGTGAAAATATATCCATTGTTAAAATTGAACTGTGAATTGCTACCTGCAACTGTTGGACGCAGGTGACCAGCGTGTAACAATTGGCCTTTAACTGTGGATGACCCCAAGTCTAAATTAAATTATATAATTGTGGCACCAGGCTCTAGCAGAAAATAACAAACATACATGCAACCCATATCTAGTTATGCCATGGTGATGCCATGGTGATCTCTGGGACTGAACAATTATATTAGCCAAAATCTATTAATGTAATTTTCTCAGCAGCTTGGTTTCTAGAGATCCTCCTGGTCAGGGCCCTTTGTATATTCATTGTCTGGGACTGTGTTTCATCCAAAACAAACCATTTTAGCTTGGTCGTAGCAAAACCCTATGTCTTCCCCTGGAAAGGATGGTCAACTCTCAGGGTGATGTGAACTGTCCCACAGGAGAAAGGGACAAGGAGAAATTCATTACTTCCAAGTTCAGGCACCAACTTGCCAAAGGAAGTCACAGCATAATTAAGAGAGACTTTTGATGTGGACAGACAGGAAAGTGTGAGGTTGAGTAGTCAAGTGGAGGATTTCCGAGTTAGAGAGGGGTTCCACCATCTTGGATTTTGTTAGGGCTCCCAAACCTCCTGTCTCCTTCCCCCTTTCCGGCAGACAAAACACTTTGTGTATGACATCACCATGTATGACATCACCAGACAAGACGATTCTGATACAGGACTCATGATTGGACCCTTTACAGAAGTCTAGAAACAAACAAATCCACTGCATTTGTTTGCTTATGTAAGAAAGGCTCACCTTAGTTGATTCATTTTTGGAGAGTTACAGAAGAAGCATTTATCTGGGACCTGGTTTGGGGTACAGTCTGCTCCAAAGCAGTCTGCTATAGATGCAAAGATTTCCAAGTAAGAGGCAAGCAAACAAATGGTGTGACCAGCTGTTGGGCAAGGCTTTCTTGCAATCAGGACACTGATATCCAGTGTCCTGCTCTATAGATGCAGCAGCCCCTGCAATAACTCTCTTGGACCTTCCTGGTTAGGAAGGGCAGCACAGGGACTAAGGAAGTGACTCTTGGCTTTTCCTGCATCTCCATACTACTTCAATGCCAGTCTGGTCACCATCAATGTCATCCAAACTGCTGCAAGTAAACGACCAGAGTCATCTCAGACTTTGACACACAAATAGCTCATGCACCCCTGAGTTCTCCTCAGTGCCAATGGCAAAGGTCTGCAGTTTCCACATCTGAGAGCCACCAGGTTTTCTAGCTTCACACACTTAACACTGCCTGTCTGGTTGCCAGCCTCTTCAAGCTAGAAGCTCTCCTCTCTGCCGTACCATTTTGCTTTGTTGAGCCACTGAGCTAGCTCTCAGCAAAAGACATGTATTTGCTGGTCCGCACCCGAGGCCAATGAGTCTTCCAGCGCTGCTGACCCAAAACTGCCTGCCATTTCTCAGCCCATTTGACCCACTAGCCACCACTGCAGCTGTCTCACCCTGTCATTAATTCTCATCAACACTATTCCCTGATTCGAGCTGGCTCTGTGCCTAAAGGACCCAGATGTACAGTTTGATGCCAAAAAGACTGATGATCAAGAATAAACATACTGCTCATGGCTGTGCTCCCTGGCTTGCTTTATAGGTTCCTAGTGACTTGTAAGTCATTTATTCCTTGCATTTTCTAAAGGTATCTTTGAAAATTGCTGTTAAAATCATTGGTTGTGCCCCCGTTGTGCCCCCCCCCTGTCTTTAAAACCAGGTTGCCTCTTTATTCTAAAATCTGCATAATCTGTGTTTTCGCTTAACGGGGTGGGTCATTTGTGTTTTTGTTAGTTGTGTGCATTTTCTTGTTTCAATAAAGTATCCATCTTTTTTTTTTTTTAATAGAAGTTTGGTTTGTCATTCTTTTATTTAGTTATACTAGTAGTATCACTGTTTGTGTTGCTTAAGGAGCAGCTCACACCACTTCTAAAGGTTTTAGCCTCCCCGCAGCCAGCGCTACACTAAGAGATGAAAAAGCTAAATCTTTCGGGCTGTTACTGTTGCACCTTTAAGAATGGGGTCACTGCGGGTTTAGTAGTAGTATTGGGCTGAGTAGGACGGCACTACTCATTCTTGTACTTCTGCAGAGCAGTAGTAATTTTGCCAGAAATATACTTGTTCACATATTTTATTAGACGATTAGAATGGGTATCCACATATGAGAAATGGATTTTCGGGAAAGGAGTTCTCAAAATTGTCATCTTTCATTTTTCTCAATATTGGCACACATGTGAAGCTACACATCAAGGATATTTTAGTGTAAACATTTTGAGAAATCCACCAGCCAAACTGGGGATGTGAACCTCAGAAAAAAACCTCAAAATAGTCTATGGGCCTCATTACACGGATGGCGGAGAACCATGGCGCTATTAGCGCCATGGTTCATGCCGGTAAAATACCGGCACCGCCTTGGCGGAAAGGGGAATTACCGCCCCATTCCAAGGTTGGCGGGGCGGTAATTCCCCCTTACACCAATGCCCTTCCCCATTCCAATTTTTGCCCCATAGGGCATAATGGGAATGGGGAAGGCGCTTATTACGGTACCGCAAATTGCGGTACTGTAATTAGCTCCCTGGGTCCCTTTGCGGGTTGGTTTTTAACGCCTGCAAAAAGCAGGCGTTAAATTCCCCAACCCGCAAAGGGACCTCGTCGTAAGCCAGTAAGGATTTACCGGTACCGGTAAAATACCGGTACCGGTAAACCCTTACCGCCATCCGTGTAATGAGGCCCTATATGTTGATAGGCACAGTGTAAACATGTATGAAATAACGAACAATATTCACAACCCCTTCAAGTATACATGATAGCAACATTCACTTCACATAGTACAATATGAGGAATCACCCGTGTGAAAATGCATAAAAGTTAACGGAGCATACATACAAAAAACGCATTTAATTCAGATTGACTATGAACTACCATTCAAAATGCAATCATTTAAGGGAAATCATTTGTTGAAATGTGTAAAAATGTACACACCACTTAAAAGACATTTTCAAATATAATTGGCAGGAACATGTACTTAACTGTGTATATGAAATACAATTCCACATACATTTACTTTGAGGACTCACACATGTAGATATGTATGCATTAATAAGCACAGGCAAAGCCAATAGTTTTGGTTTTTGCAGTTGTTCATTACCCTAGAAATGGTCCTAGCTTCCATTACTATGTGCGCTCACTTGTTTTAGAATGCATGAAATAACAAGCACTGTCAAAACCTATAGTTTTGGCTTTTGCAGGTATAGGTTCACTAATAATTGGTCGCAGCTTCAAATGCTATGACCAATTACTTGCGAAAATATATATGAAATAACAAGCATTGTTCGAGTCAATAGATTTGGTGTCTGTAGATGTTAAATGAAAAATTGATACATTACCTGTGTAAAAATGTAGGAAAGAACAGGTATTTCCAAAGCCAAGGAATGTGCTGATTGCAGCTGTTTATTGACAAATACATGGACATAACTTAAATTACTTCAACCAATCACTCAAATAAACATGTCTCACCAGGCATGCAGAGTGGCCCCCAAGAGAAGAACTCGTAATGTGGCGGCATGGTAACAACGGCACCGGAAGCATACCGGCGCCGTTGTTGCCTTAGCACCACAGACATAATGAGGCCCACTGTGTAAACAGTGTGAAATAGCAAGCATTGACACATGCAATGAGTTTGGAATCTGTAGTTCTTTATCAACAAACACACAGTCAATTCTTTACTAACTAGGAGAAATCACATTTGTAAAAAAAAATTAAAAATAAAAAGCAATCGAAATGCTCAAATCCTTGAGGGTTGTACTTGTTCAATGGCAAATAAATGGTTTTAGATTTAAACAAGATTACCAATCATGTGTACTTATGTAATACATAACAAGCATTAACAAAGATAGCAGTAACGGTTTTGTCATTTGTAATTGTTTATTGACAAACAAATGGTTGAAGCACCAATTCATATGACTAATTACTTGAGCAGAATTTTGGGAAAAATCTAGCACTGTTAAAATCAAATCTTTCAACATGTATAGTTGCTGATTGACAAACACAGTGTTGCAGATTGAATTACTGTCAGTCAAAATAGAAGAACCATAAAATCATAACAACACAAGTAACAATAGAAACATATAATAAAATAACAGTTCATTTTCAATGATTCTAGGAAGATGAGGTGACATGCACAACAAGGGAGGTAGTTCACCTCAAGAAGACCATGAAAGAACTCATGGACAAACAGGAAGACCTAAAGTCCAGATCTCGAAGGAATAATGTCAGAATTCTTGGAATCTAGGAAGCAAGTGGTATACTATTGATGGAAAATGTTGTGGAATCACTTCTCAGTGAGGTTTTGTGCTCTAAAGTTTTCTCTTCAGTTTCTTTACACAAGGGCGCAAATAGAGTTCCGGGTAAGTAGCCTGTTCTGGGGGCACGAGTGAGGCCGATCATAGCGAGATTACTAAACTATAGGGATCGGGATGTAGCACTGCGTCTGGGCTCGGAGAAAGGGCCCCTGGATCATAGGGGAGAAATGTTCCAAATGTTCCCAGACTTTTCAAACAAAGTTCAAGCCCTGAGGAAATCCTACATTGACAACAAAAATACTATGCAGGGCAGAGGTTTAAAGTGTGCCATGCTTTTTCCAACTAAGCTCATGTGGAGTATAAAGGGAAGGTCCAGTCTTTCCAAATCCTGGATGAGATGAGAGACATCCTGGATACTCTGCCACCACGATTGAATTGTCCACCTTATCGGGTAGTGTGCATCCTTTGCCAGCCCGAGATTCAGGCTGATAAGGCCCCAGGGCAATATGAATGCACAAATGTGTAGTGCCTTTTATCTTTAGCTGGTTTCTCACTGTTGCTGGTGAAAATGCAGGAGGGGGGTATTGGATGGTTTCTTGAGTGCCCTCCCAGGTGAAATACGCACACGTTGAAGATGTTTATTGGTCAGAATGCCTTGGGTGGGAATATGTACCGGCCTGTTGAGGTTGTTGGTGGGGGAGGGTATGGTAGGAACTAATACAGATTTGAGTTTATATGTTATCAAGATTAAGGCGTTGACTGTCACCTTTGAGCATTCTTCAACAAGAGCACAACATAGCTCCATGCACTTAGAGAACCCCAGATTGGTGGGTGAAGCCCACACAGGATTTCCAAGATATCAGCCGGTCACATAGCACAGTGAGCAGAGCACTCGTTCAGATATCAGTGCTGCAGGTTCGAATCCCGGCAGGGCCAACTCAGCCTTTCATCCTTCCGAGGTCGATACATTGAGTACCTTGCAGTGGTATAATGATATCAACTGTTATCTCAGCACTTAGATACCTGCTGGGATTGTAGCGCTATATAAAACTAGATTTTATCTGTCTACTAAGGCTAGGATAGTGGACACCAATGCACATTGCTAGGGGGATTCAGTTCTTAACATGGGTTGTCCGGGGCTTGAAAAGTTTCTCCAAAGCGAGGTGGGTATTATTATGTCTGGCCAAACATCAGGTCGGTGTCGCCCTACTTCAGGAAATGTACCTCCTCCACAACCCTGAATCGCTCTTCGCATAGCATTGGCACTGCACTACTTCTGCTCATACTCGTCATATTCCAGAGGGGGCGGTATTCTGGTTCACAAATCATTGGGTTTTTGGCTCACAGAGGTGTACCGGGACATGGAGGGTAGAGGCCTGATATTAACGGGCGTTATTCACAATTGCACCTTCACATTTGTTAACTGCTATGTTCACAATGTGCATGATCCAGAGGATTTATATTGGACTGAACAACAACTACTTAGGCACATCAACAATGTGATTATACAGTGAGAGGATTTCAATACAGTGCTGGTCCCAGAAGTGGATAGGTTCTGAGGGTCTAACATGCCACTTTCTAAGACTGCAGATCATATTTTGCAGGTGAGTAAGTTATACGAGTTTACTGATATATGGAGGGATAGGCATCTGGGCCATGGGGGTTGGATTACACGGTTCACTCAACAGTCAACCACTGTTGCTCCCATATTGACTATATCTTGATATCATGTTGTGGGGCCAGGTGGGTAGTAGAATGTGAGATTCTGGCCCATGCATCATCTGATCACTCTCCATGATTTGCACACATCGAAGTCCCGAGGTCAATGCAGGGTACAAGTCGCTGGAATTTTAAGAATGAGGCCTTAAAGGATGCAGTATTTAATCTGTGGTTCAGGATGGGATCAGCAATTATTAAAGGGAGAATGAAGGTATTTGTATTTGTATTTTAATGAATTTATATAGCCCTTTAATCCAAAGTGCTTTACATGAGAACAAGAAAAAATACAACACGCATAAAATGACAATTGAATCATAACTCGAAAACAGTATAAGGAACAATTTACAAAATTGATGAGGTCATGAGAGAGTGGAAAGGGACAGAGGTGTGAGAGGGATTGGGAGGGGATTAGTGGAGGTGGAAGCGGATGTAAGAGGGAAGGCGAGAAGGTGTGAGGAATAAGAGAGGAAAGAATAAGACTAGATAAGAGCTGGAGATGGGGTAGAAGGGAGAAGAGAGGATGGGTAAGGAAGTACAGGAGTAAGAGGTAAGGCATGAGGTGGTGGGAGAAGTAGGAGGGGAAGGTACAGCAGCTTCTCCTCTCACACTCTGGGAAACATTCAAATGTGTCCTAAGGGGATCCTGTAAAGATAACGGTATTTGTTGGATCATTAGACGGAACTAGATGAGCTTGAGAGGACATTGAAAGACCTCGAAGGACAGGGAGATGGAACAAGTGACAATAGCAACCATAACCAAATCCAAGAAACCCTACAGTGGTTCCCGGAGACTGTGCAAAGAGAGGTGATATGCATGGGCAGGAGGTCTGCAGTGAGTCAATACAGGAAAGGTCAGCGACCATGGAAAACATTTGTCTGGTTAGCATGCACAGGTAACCCTAGCACAAACATACATGCAATAAGGGACAATACATGGGCGATGCACTAAACTGATGTGGGGATCACCAGAGTGCTGTCAGAATACTAAACTCGCCAACATACCTTGATCCTTGACACAACATTGCCACATATAGAGGGTTATCTGGTCAGATAGTGTTATACTGGTTCTCCCCAATGCAAGAGAGGTACAAAAAAAAACATCGCGATTCAAGAGGTCTGTACAGCAATCCAGCCCTTCCAGGGGGGAAATCACTGAGTCTGGATGGGCTGACTGTGGACTTCTATAAGACATTTGTGGTGAGTTTGCTCCATATCTCCTTCAAGTTTGTCAATGGGCAGTCAAGGAGGGAGTGCTCCCCGGCTCGATGAGGGAGGCTGTGGTAATGCTACTGCTTAAACCGGGGAAGAATTTCGGAAATGCTCGGCCTATCAACCAATTTCCCTCATTAATATGGACAATAAAATATCGGCCAAAATCCTAGCCACCAGATTAGCACCTATGATGCCCAAGTGTTTCAAGGTTGATCAACCTTGTCTGGACTCTGCAGTCTATTTAGGTTGATGTCAGCGGTAGACCCAAACGTACATGTGGTGGCAGCCTTATTTGATGTCGAAAAGGCCTTTGATTCTATAGAATGGCCCTTCCTAGTTAATGTCCTGAAGAAGATCCGAGTAGGCACAGTTTTTATCTACCTATTCTCCATGTTATATACTCAGCCCACAGTTAAGCGTCTCATCAATGGGCATTTTCGGACCCCAGTCTACTGGACAGGGTACAAGGCATGGGTGACATCTATCTCCCTTGCTCATTGCACTGGCGATGGAACCCCTGGCCGAGCTACTCTGGGACCTCCCCCTATATAGAAGGGTACAGCCATATACACAAAAGCTAGTCATGTCGCTGTATGGAGATGACATGATCCTATATGTTAAAAATCTGGAGACCAATTTGGTACCCATCATGGCAGATGTCCTGGACTTAGGTCCCTACTCTAATGTTAAAATTAATGCTGGGAAGTCAGTCCTATTTCCACTTACAGAGTGTGTGGGGACATTCTCTGATGGTATGGTATTTCAGTCGAATATGGTCAGCACGCGTTACTTGGGGATAGATCTGGCTAGGAGCCCAGACGTGTTGTGAAGGGAAATCTATGGGAGGGTGCTAGAATGTCCTAAGGGAATGCTGGAACGGTGAATGAGGCTTCCACTCTCACTATATGGTCGAATCTCTCTAGTAAAAATGGATCCCTTACCCCATTTTTTATATCTTTCTCAATGTTCTACCGGTGTTGACAGGGGCCATCTCAAGAAATTAAAGAGTAAAATCAGAAGCTTTCTGTGGGCAGGCAAGAGTGGGCTGAGGGAACACATTGCGCTGCTGGATGGGGGGGACTGGCCCTTCCACACATCGAGACTTAACATCTGGTAGCTCAGGCTCAGTTCTTGTTCTACTGGTACTCCCACGCCCAGACAGACCACATGTCCAGATAGAGCAGGCCCTAGCGGCCCTTGTCACTCTTTAGGGCTGCTGTTCTCACACCCTCCACCCGAACCTCTAAGGCAAGTAACATGATGGACTGAATGTGCCTGGCATGGATGAATATAGCGACTAAAATAGGAGGACTCTCTCTCTACTCCCCCCTACTTCCCATCACACATATACCAGAGGTTCCCCTCACTAGTGAGAAGGCTTACGTGCAAAGCATGGGCAAATTAGGACTTGCCAAATGTCATGATATATTCCCTGATGTCCAATTCATGTCACTTGATAAATTCAAGGAAAAGGATAATGTCACAGAAATTGATATTTTTCTTTACTTTAAAGCCGGTAACATGTTCAAGGGATGTTTTGGCTCATTCCCAGTCCAACCAGAAAGAAGACACCTGCTGCAGTCAATTATTGAGGTAGAGGGTGAGGGAAAACTGTCCTTGTGCATATAGTCCAAGAGCATAAAGAAAAGAGCATGCTGGTCAGAGAAAGCTCATCAAAGGAGAGCCATTGGGTCAGCCCATTCAGGATGAAGTATGGACATTTTGCTGTAGACAAACCCAAAAGTTCTCCCTTAACAGTCACTTTAAACTCCTCCACTTGAAATAATCCCATCAAACTTATTATGCGCCAGCAGGAATTTGCAAATTCTACCCGGATAGAGCAGGAAGCTGTGAACAATGTGGTCAGATATGGGCCACCTTTCTACATCTGGCTTGGGAGTGTGCCCTTATGGAGATAGTTTTGGGCTGAAATATATCAAACGTTACAAGAGATTGTGGGAGAAACGATGGAAGTCTCTCCCAGGGTGGCACTCTTGCGTTACACAAGGGATATACCCAGGCATCTGTGATGCCTGAAAGGGCTGCAATGGAGTGGGGGCCACCACCACGAAAGCGGTGTTAGATGCGAGATATAGCATATTACCATGAGATAGAGTCAGACTGCAGGGGCATGGTAGCAGCAAATGCCATACCCAAGGAGATATGGGGCCCATTGAAAAACGATCTGATCTCTAGAGCAATGAGCTCTCCAGAAGGAACACGGAGTGGAGAACATTGATAATGGGATTACAAATGCCTGGCTGGTGGGACCTGCTTGAGATGGGTAACACTCTGATGTTTTTGGGGCTTTGGAGATAATCAGGGCTATTGGATTCTGTAATAATACTGTGGTTCAGTGCTATGGTAAATCTACCTTTATTGTTGTGTTTCCTTTCAAGACATGCAATAAAGAGAATTAAAAAAATACAAAACATACTTCAAAGTTATCATCTCTAATTCATATCAGTAGTCCTTGCAATATATATATATATATATATATTACATGGCCACAGTAGTGGCCATGTAGTTATGGTTAAGTTGCTGTTTCCATAGGAAGAGCACTTTTTGGGTGGCTTATAACTTCGCTCTCCGTGGACGGATCCTCACTAAACTTTGCAAAACAAGTATTTGGGTCACTCTGAATTTGTTTGCAAAGTTTGGTTAGGATTCGTCCAGGGGGGGCAAAGTTATAGGGGGGGTCCCAAAACTTTTTTTTTCCCATAGACTGAATGGGAAAAAAATTTTGCTCGCGCCTACAGCCCAAACCGCTGGACGGATTTCCACCAAATTTGGACCAGGAGCAGCGGCTTGGTCCCGAAAGCGTGCTTTTGCAAATTTGGTGAAAATCCGTCCAGTAGTTTTTTTTTAAAATGACCAAAAAGTAGGTCAAAAACAATTAGTGATATCTGTGTTCGGTTCGCGGACACACTTCCCTGTTCGCTCCGCGGACAGTGTCCTGATTGGCCAATCGTCTTGCGTGATGTTCGCGGACATGCAACGTGTTTGCTGATTGGACGGCGTGGAGCGTGAAGCGCTTCAGTTTTTTCGGTAGCGCCCGCCATCTTGGATTCGTGGACGTCCACGGACAGCGCGATTGAAACTTTGTTCAAAATGTGTATTTTGTAGAGTGTGTTGGTGTGTAGGAGTGTTTGGGGAGGGTGGGAGTGTATGAGATAGGATGAAAGTTGTGTTTTTTATGTGTTAGACGTTCTTTTTGTGTTCGATTTGTTTGCGGACATCACGGGTGTTCTGAAATGTTCTAAATAAACTGACTAGGGGGTGTTTTAAGGACTCAATATTTGTCCGTTTTGTTTGCAAGCAAAGTGAAACTGTTCTAAGAACACTTGCGGTGTCCGGGGAGTGTTCATAGGGGGTGTCCTGAGGACACTGTCCGTATTGTTCTCTTTCAAGTTGAATGTGTTCTAAGAACACCCGCGGTGTCCTGAAATGTTCGCAAATAAACAAAATGGGGGTGTTCTGAAGACGTTTTTGAGAACACTCGCGGTGTCCTGAAATGTTCGTAGGGGGTGTCCTGAGGACGCTGTCCGTATTGTTCTCTGTCAAGTTGAATGTGTTCTAAGAACACCCACGGTGTCCTGAAATGTTCGCAAAAAAACAAAATGGGGGTGTTCTGAAGACGCTTCTAAGAACACTCGCGGTGTCCGGGGAGTGTTCGTAGGAGGTGTCCTGAGGACGCTGTCCGTATTGTTCTCTGTCAAGTTGAATGTGTCCTAAGAACACTCGCGGTGTCCTGAAATGTTCGCAAATAAACAAGATGGTGGTGTTCTGAAGACGCTTCTAAGAACACTCGCGGTGTCCAGGGAGTGTTCGTAGGGGGTGTCCTGAGGACGCTGTCCGTATTGTTCTCTGTCAAGTTGAATGTGTCCTAAGAACACTTGCGGTGTCCTGAAATGTTCGCAAATAAACAAAATGGGGGTGTTCTGAAGACGCCTCTAAGAACACTCGCGGTGTCCGGGGAGTGTTCGTAGGGGGTGTCCTGAGGACGCTGTCCGTATTGTTCTCTGTCAAGTTGAATGTGTCCTAAGAACACTCGCGGTGTACTGAAATGTTCGCAAATAAACAAGATGGTGGTGTTCTGAAGACGCTTCTAAGAACACTCCCGGTGTCCTGGAATGTTCGTAGGGGGTGTCCTGAGGACGCTGTCCGTATTGTTCTCTGTCAAGTTGAATGTGTTCTAAGAACACCCGTGGTTTCCTGAAATGTTCGCAAATAAACAAAATGGGGGTGTTCTGAAGACGCTTCTAAGAACACTCGCGGTGTCCGGGGAGTGTTCGTAGGGGGTGTCCTGAGGACGCTGTCCGTATTGTTGAATGTGTCCTAAGAACACTCGCGGTGTCCTGAAATGTTCGCAAATAAACAAGATGGTGGTGTTCTGAAGACACTTCTAAGAACACTCGCGGTGTCCGGGGAGTGTTTGTAGGGGGTGTCCTGAGGACTCTGTCCGTATTGTTCTCTGTCAAGTTGAATGTGTCCTAAGAATACTCGTGGTGTCCTGAAATGTTCGCAAATAAACAAAATGGGGGTGTTCTGAAGACGCTTCTAAGAACACTCGCGGTGTCCGGGGAGTGTTCGTAGGGGGTGTCCTGAGGACGCTGTCCGTATTGTTGAATGTGTCCTAAGAACACTCGCGGTGTCCTGAAATGTTCGCAAATAAACAAGATGGTGGTGTTCTGAAGACACTTCTAAGAACACTCGCGGTGTCCGGGGAGTGTTTGTAGGGGGTGTCCTGAGGACTCTGTCCGTATTGTTCTCTGTCAAGTTGAATGTGTCCTAAGAACACTCGCGGTGTCCTGAAATGTTCGCAAATAAACAAGATGGTGGTGTTCTGAAGATGCTTCTAAGAACACTCCCGGTGTCCTGGAATGTTCGTAGGGGGTGTCATGAGGAGGCTGTCCGTATTGTTCTCTGTCAAGTTGAATGTGTTCTAAGAACACCCGTGGTGTCCTGAAATGTTCGCAAATAAACAAAATGGGGGTGTTCTGAAGAGGCTTCTAAGAACACTCGCGGTGTCCGGGGAGTGTTCGTAGGGGGTGTCCTGAGGACGCTGTCCGTATTGTTCTCTGTCAAGTTGAATGTGTCCTAAGAACACTTGCGGTGTCCTGAAATGTTCGCAAATAAACAAGATGGTGGTGTTCTGAAGACGCTTCTAAGAACACTCGCGGTGTCTGGGGAGTGTTCGTAGGGGGTGTCCTGAGGACGCTGTCCTTATTGTTCTCTGTCAAGTTGAATGTGTCCTAAGAACACTTGCGGTGTCCTGAAATGTTCGCAAATAAACAAGATGGTGGTGTTCTGAAGACGCTTCTAAGAACACTCGCGGTGTCCGGGGAGTGTTCGTAGGGGGTGTCCTGAGGACGCTGTCCGTATTGTTCTCTGTCAAGTTGAATGAGTCCTGAGAACACTCGCGGTATCCTGAAATGTTTGCAAATAAACAAGATGGTGGTGTTCTGAAGACGCTTCTAAGAACTCTTGCGGTGTCCGGGGAGTGTTCGTAGTGGGTGTCCTGAGGACGCTGTCCGTATTGTTCTCTGTCAAGTTGAATGTGTTCTAAGAACACCCGCTGTGTCCTGAAATGTTTGCAAATAAACAAAATGGGGGTGTTCTGAAGACGTTTTTGAGAACACTCCCGGTGTCCTGAAATGTTCGTAGGGGGTGTCCTTAGGACACTGTCCGTATTTGTTCGTTGTTAAGTTGAAAGTGTTCTAAGAACTATCGCGTTGTTCTGAAATGTTCGTAGGGGGTGTCCTGAAAACAGTATCCGTATTGTTTGCTGGCAAGTTCAAAGTGTTCTAAGAACACTCACATTGTTCGCGGACATTAACAGTTTCCCATAGATCATAGTTGAAATGTTTGACTCTATGGATGTGATATGCTGCGGTGGTTGTTGCCAGGGCATAGAGTCTTGGGTGCATGGCCATTTGGCCATGCACCCAAGACTCTATGCCCTGGCAACAACCACCGCAGCTTATCACATTCATATTTGCTTATAACTTTGGGTGAAAAACAAATGTATAAGGAACAAAGGTATTAGATACTATGGATGTGATATGCTGCTATGGTTGTCCTTATTATTGTATACTTACTGTTTGGTCTAGTAATGGGAGTCCATGTTTTTCTTCTTCATTTCTGTGATAAAATAAAATAGCATGTTAGTATTAGTATTTTGTAATGACTTATTACATTGTATAAGCAATATACTTTTATTTTTTTTCGACCCTCATATTTAGTAGAGTACAAATCAGAGTACTGTGCAATTTGCTCAGTTTCTGTATTTGTTGCTAAAATCATGGGGTCTGTGGGAGAAAAAAAAATCCATGTTGGATTAAAAAAAAAACCTTTTTCTGTTATGCTACAGTTTATATGTTTGTTTGTTTTCAGTGTTCACTTGTTGTTTCTGGCTAATGCTTTATACTTTGCTTTGTTGTATTTTTTTTGGAGCAGTAACAGATTCTTCATTTGTTTTGATATTATAAAATTTTGGAGCAGTTAGATACCAATTGGCGTATTCTAACTGTCTATTTTTTTAATATATTTTAGTGGTTTTGATTTATCTATTTGGATATTGTTAAATTTTGGGACAGTTAGATACCAATTGGCGTATTCTAACTGTGTATTTTTTGGCCTAATTTAGTGGTATTCATTTATCTGATTAGTTGTTGTAGAATCTTTGAGCTGTTAGATAGCTTTTGGAGTATTCTAACAGTTTATATTATTTTAACATAAATTTATAATTTTGGGACAGTTAGATACCAATTGGCGTATTCTAACTGTGTATTGTTTGGTCTAATTTAGTGGTATTCATTTATCTGATTAGTTGTTGTAGAATCTTTGAGCAGTTAGATAGCTTTTGGAGTATTCTAACAGTTTATATTTTTTAACACAAATTTACTTAAAGGGTTAAATACAGTTTATTTATCAAATTTTGGTTTTAAGAACATCAAATAAGCGTTTGTAAGATTTGCTGGTAATCTCTGCTTCAGAGTAATGGTACTATCATTACATTCAAACCATCCACATTTCTTTTTTATATGTGCAGTGTAATGCCCTGAATTGGTTGTGGCTCCTGCGTGGTAGATTATACCTATTGTTGTGAAGGTTTTCTTACCAAGTGATATTTGACCATGTGTGAATCCAGTCAGCTTGCCGTTGTTTTTGGTACCATCTGCATTGTAACGTAGAAGCATTAGTATTACGTATTTACTATGTGTTTGTATTACTAACGTGGAGCGATTATCTGAATTGCAGGTAGAGCATAATCTACCATGGTTTGCATTTTGTACAAGTTGCTGAAATGGAATATATATGAAGCGTTCATTGGGGATTTCTTCTTGTGTCACATTGTTGCAGAGAGTGCATGTATGTTGCCACATGTATGAAATCTGAAAGATTTCATTTATAGGTATGTTTTTGTTTTCCAGTACTTGTAGTAAGTACATTAGAAATTCTTGTGGATCTTCCTGTGAGTTTATAGTGAATTTCACCATTCCAGCACAGTAGTCCAATTGTCGTCTTATTCCAAAAACACTATATGTGTTGTCAGGATTGTTTGCTGCATTTCTGTGAAGTACTAACATTTGCAAACACAATGGGTCTGTACTGTGTAAGTAAATGTTGTCAACAATTGGTGGTAATTGAAATAGAATATTCATTGCTACATTTGCATAGCAACTTACACCAACTATATTTGAGAATTAAAATGGTCCAGGTAGTTCTGTATCTAACTGCTTTTTTTGGAGTTTGTCTTCCTTCTTTAAAGAAGTACCTGGTTTACTTTCTCTAATTGATTCTTTTTTGTTTGTGGTACTTGATGAAGTATTAGTTTCTTTTACTCTCTTTGGAGGATTTGCAGTGACGTCCTGTTGCATTTCTGTTTGATTTAGTTTTCTTTTACAACGTTTTAGTTTTTGTGGAGCAGAATATGTGTTTAGATGGGGAGTGTATAGTGAGCGAAGTCCATTATATTCTAAAATGCAAGGAATATCAGCGTTTACTTTACTTGCATCAAAGTTGATTAGAAATAGACCGTCAAGTGTACGTAAGCGTGATAGTGCGACGTAGCTCATGCCTTCTTTAAAGACTGTGTTACCAATATCTATCGTTGCTTTGTCTAGGGTAAGACCTTGTGATTTATGAATCGTGACTGCGTATGCAAGAGTTAGAGAAAATTGTTCTCTGCGTACATACATATCTTTGAAGAGAAGGAATCTAGCTGTTGAGCGTCCTATCCGTTTTACTTCTGAAAGTTTGTCAAAGAGTATATTGACAAACTGAATTTTGTTGTCACGTTGGTATGTTTGAAAGCCAACAACTGTACCCAGTGCTCCATTAACTAGTCCTTGGTCCACCTCAAGGTTACGTTTAAGCATTACTCTGCAATTTAAGGATAATTTTAACATCTTTTCTAAGCCTGCTGTGTTTGAGATTGATTTTTCTAAATTGTTTAGTCTTGTTGTGGCTTGGTCACACATGGGTAGTGTCATACCATGTACATCTAGTTTGTCTGTGGCGCTAATTTCCATTATTGGTTGCATTTCTTTACTTAACATTATTTCATTGAATTTGAGACAGCTTGCAAGAGTTGGCATTAAGTCCATACAATTGACATTTTTGTGGGCTAATTGTTCCATAACATCTGTAGCACATGCATTATCGCCATAAAGTGCATTAATGTGCCGGGTTTTCAAGTTGCTTCTGCTTCTTTAGAAAATATACCAACTCTCAAACTTTTTAAAATGTTGGCATAAGTTAGATCTGCAGATTGGCACATTTTTTCTGTTAATTCTCTGTATTGGAAATGTTGCCAGAGGTTGACATTTCCAATACTGCCAACAGTTTTACGGCAGAGTTTGTGCCCTAATGTTTTAAAAATAGGTTCACCTTTTACTGGTGTTAATTGAAGCAGATCTCCAAAACCAATAATGTGTTTTCCTGTAAAGAGCTCTTCATAGTCTGTTTTGAGTACTTCTTGTAATCTGAGGTGAATCAAAGCTAACATCAGGTTGGAGACCATGCTCACTTCATCTATTAGTAGCATTTTCATTTGTTTCAATACTCTGCATAATTCCATTGCAGCTTCTGCAGAAAGTTTGTAATAGTCTAATTTGTTCTGGTGTTCTACTGGTAATAGTAGTAATCGGTGTAATGTAACACCACCTATGTTGTAGGCAGCTAAACCTGTGGGGGCAGTGACAACAGCTGACAGTTTGTTGTTTGTCAATTGTTGAAGGATCTTACTAATGATTTTGATTAGGAATGTTTTGCCAGAACCAGCTTCACCACTGACGTACAGTAGTATAGGTTTATAATTATGGCAGGAACATTCTTTATTTTTATGTTTTACACCATGTGCAATTTGTTTTGTTACTTCTTGAAAAATGCTACTTTGCTCATTGTTTAGTTTTGATTGTAGTATAGTTAAGTCTTCCTTATCTTCATACTGACACATGGTGTTTTCTACTTCTATCATAGCTAATTCTGCCTCATTTGTTATTAGAGGATCTCCCAGTGGTTCTTGGCTTCCTGTTACAGAAGGTTGACTACTGTCAGGAGTATCCTTATCTAGTTGGGCTTGGAGTTCTTCTTCATGTTGCTGTTCATTGTGCAACATTGTTTTGTACTGTGGAAAGTTTACATCAGTTATAGTGCTTTAATTTGCTTTGAAAGCATCCTCATATGAGTCATAGTTATCTAGTAATTGTTCTTCTTTTCTCCATGGTTTGAAGAGTTGTAGCAGGGACTTGTAATATACTTCTTTATGTTGAGGATTCTTGAATGACAATTTGATATGATTAATTAAATTTGGTTTAGTGAGTTTAACTAAGCTGCCTTCACAGTCTGTCACTCTATATTTACCTTTTTTTCATCAGGTTTCATATTATTTTTGTATGTGTAGTTTTGGGCTATTTGGTATAGACACATGTTTTCCAAAGTATTACTTCTGTTTGGGTAGTATATGTCCAATAAATTGTTTTTTAAAATGTCTTGGCTGTTGGGATCATTTTTGGCTATTGTTTCTATATCTTCATATGATTTTAGAACTCTTTTTCTAGATTTAGCTGGACCAAGACTTAGCCATACTATATTTTCAGATTTACCATACAATGAAGTACCAGTTAAATGATCAGCTGCTTCATAAGATCCACATTCTCTATGGGTGAGCATTTTTATGCCCAATCTGTATAATTTCTGAGATACTGTTTTATCTGATGACAGGTCATTCCAGAGGTCTTAGAGCTCTGTCTTTTCTGCTTTAGTTAAGTATGCTGTGACATATCGTGCAACTGCAGTAGAATTGTCTGCAATGTACTGCACATCTATGTTTGCATTCCATAAGTGGGCAATGATTGCATTATAATCATTGATATATTTTTCTTCTTCTTTTCTTTTTATGTAATATGTATTTTAGGTGACTTACCTTTAACACTATGTCTAACTGAAGACATGAGGTTGTTTACTTGACCTGTATTTGTAACTGGTCTAGGGAAACCAAATCGGCATTTGGTGTAGTATTTGCCTTTGTTTTTGTATTTGCGACGACAATATTTTTCACATTTGTGTCTTTGAAATTGTAAAATTTGTGCACGAAGATCACTATTTGTGGCTTCTGATGGAATTTCACAAGTGACATATTTTTCAATAAACTGTAAAACAGTGGCATCACTGTCTTGACCAAATTTAGGAGCATCTTTAATCCATAAAAACATGTGGATATATGGTGCTCCTCTGGCTTGGTATTCTTTTCTCCAAAAGAAGTGTTGCACTTCTCCAAGGGGAGGAACAGTTTTATTCCAAATAAAATGTAGCATAGCAATGAAGCGATGGTGAAAATATCTTGAAACATTAACAGGATCCAAAGAACAAAGTTCTCCAGGTGTTAGAATATCTATGTTTGTTTTGTTTTTATTTGATATGCATAGGAAATCATGTAAATCTTCCCATGCATATTCTGCACAACTTAATGTAACAAACCAAGTGGGTGGGCCAAGGTTTCTGATCATACAATGTACATCTCCATGACGTCGAAACCAGTACTCTTTAGTACCACGCATATTTGCTAATAGATTTGTAATATTTGATTGTAAAACCTCATCTTTTTGTTGCACTTTCTCTAATAATTGTGTAGCTGTCATATTTTGAAAGTGTGATCCTGATTTTAATATGTATGCAACTCCGTAACATAAAGTTGCTAGTTCACTTTCAAAGAGTAGGTGGAATATGTATTCCACATTTTGTCTAAATCTGTGATCTTCAGAATACATCCGTAATGAGCGGTATTCTGAAGCTGATATTTGAATAGGTCTATCATCATACCTTCCTCCTTTTCCAGTAGGAAAGAGTAGAGGAAAAGCACGTGCTTCTATACTTTTTTCCCATATACTGATTGGCGATCCTTTTGTTTGACGCATTTGGTAAGTTTCCAGTACATCTTGTACGGTGTCATTACAGTGCAAAGGATGAATTGTATAATGGTCTAAAGTATTTGATATTGTAGCAGGATCTAGTAGCTAAAATTGACCAGCTTCTTGTGTTTCTTGAATTATTTCAGTTGTATCTTTCAAGTTTTCTTCAATATTAATTTCTTTGTAATATTCATTATTCTCTTTAAGATATTGGAAGGCTTGTCAAACTTTATATAAATCTACCAGCTGTTGCCATATTTTTTTGTCTTTTGTAGTTACTCCATTTACTAATATAATTAAAGATTGCTGCATTGGACGTTGCACTCCTAGAGTATGCACATTTTCTTTTAGATTTAATGGTAAATAAACTACTTTTCCACGAATGCCTTTTACCAATTCAGAGGGAGGTAATTTTGCTGTTTTTGGTTGAAGGCGTATTATTGCTTGAAATGGGTGTACTGTTTGAATTATGATGCTCTCATATAAATTAAGTTGTTGTAGAGGTTTTTGTACTGGGTATAATTCCAAATTATTTGTGATAGAACGTGAAGGAGTTTGGTTGTTTTCAAGTTTTGTAGTGCAATAACTGCAAAGTGTTAAGGGCTCAGTTATTTCATATTTGTTTTCTGCTACAAGGTAGAGAGCTAATTCAAACCATTTAGAATCTTCATTGTCTTCTATTTTGTATGATAGGTCCACAGTTTTTGTGTTACTTTTATAAAAAATTCTACGGCAACATACACATACATGGTTTGGTACTTCAGCTGATGTACTTTCAAATTTTAGTATTTCTTTTTTGTATGTGTTTAGCAAAAGGTTGCCATGTGTAGAATTGTTGCTTAATTGGTTTAAAGCTATTTCATTCTGTAAATGGCTTTCACTTCCAAAATATTTTTTCTGGATATAGTGAATTTCTTCAAGTAGGTCTTTTGCTGTACCATGTAGAAGGATGTTATTTAACTTTGCTAGTGCTAGAGCAGGACTTTTAGCATAGTACAGTTTATAGACTAGATTTCTTATAGTTGAATGATGTGTTGATATCCTTTTGATATCATGGAAAGTGGTTTTACAAGTAGGTACTGTAATGCAGGCCAATGAATGTCCTTGTAGTCCTGTGTACTTGCGCACTGGACAGGTATCTATATTTTGCAGTAATTTAATTTTGATTTTGTCTTTGCTTTTTACATATTTATTGAGGAATTGGCGTAAAGATTTGAAACATTGTTTGGGAATGTTACAGATTGACGTGCATGGCCATTTGTACACTAGACGTTCTGATTCAGTTGAATGGAGGGGTAATTCTAAGTTTTCAGGGCATATTTTTTGTAAGAAGTACTTCTTGTTCCATTATGGTATTATTCACTTTTTCATAACCTTGACCACTGCTATGTATGGCAATTGTATTTGTTTGCTTTTGTTTGTACGCTTCTTCATTAAAATATGGTTCTGTGCTTGTAGTGTGATTCCATTCACCTCCGCTGATACTTAAGAAGTTCTTTCTGTTGGTATTTCGCTTATTGAGAAGTCTTTTTTGTAATTTAGTTATCAGTTTTGTTAGTGGTTTCGTTTTGTTTAACAGTAAAATAAATACATTTATTTTGAGAAGAATTGCACTGTCCATCAATGCTTCTAAGATGAATTTCCTAAAATAGGTTTTAAGCTTTGAACCTGATTTCTCTCCTGTTTTTATAAGATTTTGAAGGACTTTGTGACGGTATATTTTGGCTAAAATACTTTTCTTGGTATGCTTACTTTGCACTATATTAAAATTTGAAGAAGTAGTTTTATCTGTACTGATAGCTGATTTTCGGTTAATTGTTTTTTGGTTTGTTTTACATTTTGATAGAGGAAGCGAAGTTGTTGTACTTGAAACTTCTTGTGTTTCACTAAATGATTGTATTAGCTGTTTTGTTTCAACTTTTTTTACAAATTCTGCTAGAGATGGATGCTTATGTTGGACACCTTTATTTTCATTTGCTCTACTTTTGCGTTGCTTTCTACGGACTTGACTTTTGGTAGGCATTCTTTAGGGTCTGTTGAAAAAAATAAAGAAGATATGGATTGGGGTGTTCTGGAATGTATGTGTGCTGTGTGCATGAGTGTTTGAGTAAGATGATAAAGATGTATGTAATGCTGTGTGATTGTGTATTGGGAACTAAAACTAGTAGGGATAGGTATTCTTGAATTTATGTGTTACTAAACTGGGGTTCAGATGACAAAAAAAAAGTAAGCTAGTGGTGTGGAAAAGTACAAATAGTAAGTCTAATGTATACAATTAAAACAGTTGTTTGTTCTATAATATGAACATTTTAGTGGTTCAGTTGGGTAATTTGTGTGTCCAAAAATAGAAATTTATGGGCCATTCTGGCTGTAAATCGCTGTTTAAGACATGGACATTTTTGGACAAAATGGTACAAAATCTCTATTTTTAGAAACCGAAATAGCTCGTATTAATGTTATAGTATATTTGATTAATAATACAAATATTATGGTGATATTTTACTTACTTTTTTTAAAATTAACAGGTAACTTCTTAGTTTTTCTTTCTTCTTCGAATTCGGCTGCTTCTTTTCAGGAAACTGGTCTTCACTGCAATTGTAAAAGCTTCAAATTAGTAACTTTGTTTGTATATAGCACTGTTTTTAATTTAGATATTGATTTTTTTAATTGAAATCCTCAGTGCCTTCTGTAAAACCATTAAACTAATTTATTTACATAAGATACATTGCATCAGTTCAGTACATATGATATGTTCTTAATGAACAAATTGTATTGAATGACTAACTGTAGCAAAAAAAAAAAAATATCTTTACTATGTCTTGTGAAATTTATAATATATTAGTGAATACCACTATTTCTGTAAGTAAACTGTTCTAGGTAATAGTGCCTCAATGTCATGTCTAATTTAAAGTAATTAAGTAAATAAATAAATAAAAACAAAAAATATGAAATTGTATAAGTATTTTTATAAAGGTTTAAACATAGATTGTGTTTGCATGCAATTTTGTTTGAATATATGTAGTCTATATATTTCATTTAATAAATGTTAGTTTAAGATGATTTGAGTGTGTGTGTATAAAGAAAGTAAAAAGTATAAAGGTTTATAAGTGATAGTTGATTTTAGGAAATTGAAAAAAGTACAGTAAATTCATTTTACAGATTTTACAAGGTAAAAGTCTGTTTGAAAATGTGTTCATCTACTATACAGAAAATATGCATACCTGAAGTTTGTGTTCATGCATATGGATATGCATGGAGCTGCAAGTAGAAATCTTGAAGACTTGTACAGTATTTCTGGTAGATGCTGCTTGCCAATGATATGACACTTATACTCAGAGAGATTCAGAGTACATTTGCAGTGCTGATCTATGATGATGCAGTTAGATGTAGAGGTCTTGAATGTGATTGGTGCATGGTCATGTGATTTTTGAGGTACATCCAATGAGGGAATGGCAGAGAGAGTGTAGTGGAAATGGTAGAAGGGCTGTTCATGTTACGATATGTCCGTGGACATGCCGGTAGTTCACGGACATCGGGAGTAACATCCGGGGATTTTTGGGTTCAGAAGTCATGCAAATGAGAATAAGCACTGAAAGGGATTGGTCAGGAAAGTTTGGTGGGTGTATTGTGCCAGGAGAGATTTTCTCAGATACTCTTTTTGCTGAGAGAACAAAAGATAGCTATGGCTGTGTGTTTCAGAAAACAGATTGTTTGGATTTTAGGAGATTCGTGGATACATTGGTTGAAGGTGCATGCAGAAAGCTGTGGAGTAGCTGTAGATCTTGGATTCCCACATGTGGAAGTACACTGGCATGGAGTACGTGGAATGAAGTGGTTGGACTTGCTACCTCTCTGTGCTACTTTGGAGACAGAGCAACATCCAGACATAATTGTAATTCATTGTGGAGGGAACAGTTTAGGACATGTGACTGGAATTTTTTTGCAATTTGCTATGAAAGAAGGATTTAGGAAGGTTATGGACATGTTTCCTAATTCTCAAGTGATATTTTCACAGATTGCGCAGAGACAAATGTGGCTTCGTTCTTCTTCATTTGGTCCACAAATGGAAAAAGCAAGGCGCAATGTTAATAAGGCTGTTTGTGGCTTTCTAAGAGATTTTGGCATGTCTTCTTTTCACAATGAAAATATTATGTTTTGTAGTACATACATTTTTCGCAGAGATGGAGTCCATCTTACTTATGCTGGCAATCAGATTTTTCTGAGAAATGTACAAAATGCATTGTGACCTTTTTTGGAATTACAACAACGATTTTGAAGTAGATGTTAAGCATTTACAATTTTTGACTTACAAACACCACCCAAAGGCTCTTTTCAGAGCCACCACTTCTTTCCAGAGAAAATTACAATGTTTGTATTGGAGTAGCAACCCAATTTTTTTAATGTTCGCGAACTGTCCGCAGACTTCTAAAAAATACAAAGAGCCCTGCTTCATTTATTTTCACTTCTATTTTTTAACTGGGAAAGGCAGCTCTGAAAAGAGCCTTATTTTTTTTTGATTTTTGTAATTTTGTATTTTTTTTGGTTTTTCACACTAGGAGAGGAGGGTAAAGGAGGGTAAAGGGGGGGACACCAACCACAGGGATAAGAAAGGGCGAGCTGAGAGAGGAAGATGTAGAGTGGGTTTTATTTGGGTAGTGAGCAGGCCTTCTCGTGCTCTGAGACGATAGTCTCAAAAGCACTCTGAAGTCGCTCCCCCCTGCAGAGTACTGTGTCACAGTACATACATACAACTGTGACCCTCGAAAGGTAAGGGTCATCAGCATTCTGTATGGCCTGTGAGGCAGCTTGAGAAAGACGCTGTCCCACAGAGGTGATCCTTGTGGTGACAGGGTCAGAAACAGAGGATGAAGTAGAGGAAATCAACCTGCTACGTTCTTCGCAAGGTACAACCCTGCGAATAGCCCCAGAGTGAAATTACCTCAGGTGTCGCTTCATAGTAGTGGTCCCAAAGCTGTACTTACCGTGCTTCCCGCGACTGAGTATCATTTTGCACTCAGTGCAGGTAACACGGTTCCCACGAGCCTTAGGAACATTACCATGAATGGTAAATAACCGCCACACCCACACCCAAGACTCACGCCTAGTGCGGGTAGTAGGGATTTCCTCTACCTCATTCTCATCATCCTCTTCTTCCTCCTCCGCATCCTCACTCCTGTTCCCCTCTTCAGGCCCTTGGGGAGGTGGTGGTGGTGGAGGGGGTGGGGGTGGTGCTGAAGCAGGTGCAGCACCAAGTGTCAGTTCAGCAGCCAAGGATGCCATCTCGATGATGGTGTAGTCTGCAGGTGGCAGCAAAAATCACTGTGTTCTGAAGAATAGCCAGAAACACAATGGGAATAAGCTCTTGGGCGTGGTCTTTTATAGGGGTGCTTGTGCGCGGTCCGCGGACATGCCCACTGTCCGCAGACAGATAAAACACAAAAAAAGGACCGGAAAGTTTCAAAAGGTATATAGAAACTCAAGATTAGCCATGATGAGATTTTATTGAAAAATATTATGGATTAACTGAAAATGTACTTTCAAATTGTCCGGGGACACGAACAGTGTCTGCATTTCAGGGCACACGATGAGCGTGGGCGCGGTCATATGATCCGTTTGCGAACTAGTCCGCGAAGGAAGCGCCTGTCCGCAGGACACCAAGTGCACGGAGATTGGTTAGCGCATGCGCATTGATGTCCTACGGACACTGTTCGGGTTCTGAAGTAATTAAAAGTGCGTCACACGTGAAACGAACATTTCAGGACACCGCGTGTGTTCTTAGAACAGTTTAAACTTGGTAGCGAACAGTAAGGACAGATATAGTGTTCTTCAGGACACGTGTAATTTAGTTTATGTACGAACATTTCAGGACACCAATTGTGTTCTTAGAACAGTTTCAATTGGGTAGCGAACACTACGAACAGGTATAGTGTTCTTCAGTACACCTCCATTTTCGTTTACGTACGAACATTTCAGGACACCAATAGCGTTCTTAGAACAGTTTGAACTTGCTAGCGAACAGTACCGGACAGGTATAGTGTTCTTTAGGACACTTTAATTTTTGTTTGTTTACGAACAATTCAGGACACCGCGTGTGTTCTTAGTACAGTTTCATGTTGCTAGCGAACACTACGAACAGTTGTACTGTTGTTCAGGAAACATCATTTTCGTTTATTTACGAACATTTCAGGACACCAATTGTGTTCTTAGGACAGTATTAAGTTGATAGCGAACATTACGGACAGATATAGTGTTCTTTAGAACACTTTAATTTTTGTTTCTTTACGAACATTTCAGGACACCACGTGTGTTCTTAGAACAGTTTCAACTTGCTAGCGAACAGTACGAACAGGTGTGGTGTTCTTCGGGACACCTCCATTTTCGTTTATGTACAAACATTTCAGAACACTCGCACTGTCCGCGGACACTTTTATTGTTTTTTTTTAAAAAAAACGGAAACTATTCACAATACAATATAAAAATTAAACTTTATTTAACATATATTAATAATTTATGACAGAGAAGGTGAGGCAGAAACAGAAACAAAAACAGGAGAATTTGGGGTTTCAACATGATTGGTATTAGGTGAAGAAGGGATGGAAATCTCATCAAAATGTTTTGAATTATGGAGAGGGTTTGGGGATAATTGACTGGGATATGGTGAGGAGGGACAAGTACATGTGGGGCAATGGTACGAGGTTTTTGGTTTGAAATGATTTTCTACAAAAGTTTTTAAATTATTAAAATTAGCCAACAATACATCCATTTTTTCTTCTATATTGTGAAGACTGTTATCCATAACAGGGTTTTCTGAAGTTTTTTCTATTCTGGTATGCTCTGTACAAAAAAATTATATATATGTTAAATGTATATAAAAAAAATAATAAATAGTTTATATTATAAAGTGTTTACCATTAGTTTCACTATCTTGTGACATTTCTTCATGTGGGAATTTGTCCTCTAGCCATTCCAGAGTACTAGACATTTCTGTGAGAAAAAAAAAAAGATAATATATTGTTTAATCTAATACAGAAAGTTTATAAATATATGAGTAAAATGAAGTACACTTACTATTTCTGGTAAGATAAGTCCTATGTATTCAGTGGGTCTGGTCTTGTTCTCAGTTCTGTTGTGTCTGTGAGGTAATTATGTTGGAAGCCAATTTATCTTCTTGTGGTATATTCCATTTCAGAACATATTGTATTTAAATGAATGGTTAGTGTGTTACATATATGGGTAACATTTCGTATGTATTACTATATATAATGTTTTTGTGTGCTGCTTTTTGAATTTGTTAAATGTTCCGATATTATGATATAACAATCAAACATACCCCCCCACCCCCACCCACAGTTTTTAGGTAGTGGTACTGTTCTCCGAACATGTCCGTGAACATTAAATAAGTTCGCGGACATCAAGTTCATAAGAAGAGATCTAGTCAGTTCCATATGACATGTATATAAAGTCAAAGTCATTATTGTTAAGTTGTGCTACTAAAAAACTATGAAATTCAGTGAAAAAACTTTGATAAAGGGACGTTATGGTTCCAAGTAAAACCAAAAAACCCTTGAAATTCGCCAGTTATGGTAAGCTGTCATCAATGACATTTGTGATGTCATCTTTGATGTCCTGGGTGTTAGTCTTAGCAGTGCACGGTGGTGGCGCGAGTTATGGTTGCTTAGCTTACCATAACTGGCGAATTTCAAGGGTTTTTCGGTTTTACTTGGAACCATAACGTCCCTTTAACAAAGTTTTTTCACTGAATTTCATAGGTTTTTAGTAGCGCAACTTAACCATAACGTCCCTTTAACGAAGTTTTTTTCACTGAATATATATATATATATTTATACAACTGAACATTTGTGGGTGGCTGGGTTTGTGGTAAAATGTTGTTCCTTATACAATTCCACACCATGTTACCAATATGTACGTAATTGTGCATAGTTACCTGTTATGACCCACCGGACAATACTGGCTACAAGACATTCGGACACCACTCTCCTTTCCCCATATTTCAGCACATGTCAAACTGTGTTTGTGGGTTTGTAATTTGGCAAAGTGTTGTTCCTTATACAATTCCACAACGTTTCACCAATCTGCACCACATTTTGTATAGTTACCTGTTAGGACCCTCCAGAAATGACAGGCTACATCACATTTGGACACCATACCTCTTTCCCTTGGATTTCAGCACCTTCACACATGAGACGCTTGCCTGAAATAGGCGAAACATCAATGTGGTCATAGAAGGACCGGTCCTCAACCCTAAAATGCACAGTTTCTGTGACATTTGCACTGCAATGCGCCGTAACAAACTGCATCAGGGTGAGGCAACAGGTGGATAGAGAGCACAGTAGGTCCCAGTATGCCGCAGCACACCAACTCTTGCCTCCCCGCAATGTCTGTTCGTGGTATTTCAGACAGCCACACATGCCCATTCTCAGTGGAGTTTACTTCAGAGTTCAAGGCACATCAAGCGATAAGCGAATCGGAACAGCAACCGACAGGATCATTGATTTTCAACAATGATCATGTCTGGCCACAGAACATGTTTGGAGAACGGGTACTTGTTGCTAGTTAACTACAAATATGAAGCCAATATTTCACCTGGAACAGCCTTTCCTGCTAGATGGCTTGGGCTCAAAATATAATTCAAGGGACAACTAGTTTAAACAAAATGAGCTGAAGATAAAACGTGACTACCTTTTAAAAATAGTCATTTAAAAACAAGAAAGCATTTACAAAACAGAAATTTCAAACATGATCTAAATATACATTTAACAGATATTTCCTTTGAATCGCTAAAGCTACGCTCAGGTAAGTAAACAATGGGCCTGTTTATAACTGTGGCTGCCACGGTATGAATGGTGCCTGTGAGGCATCGGCACTGTTCATACTGGGCACCGTTCATACCCGGCCGCCGCATTACGAGTTCTGCTCGCGGGTCCCTGACAGCTTGTCCCCCTGCACCCCCACCCCCCTGCATCCAGGGGCACCCTCCACCATGCCCCCACTCATGTCCCCTTGCACCCCCATCCCCCTGCATCCAGGGGCACCCTCCACCAGGCCCCCACTCCTGTCTCCCAGCACCCCCACCCCCAGCACTGTAGGGCACCCTCCACCAGGCCCCCACTCCTGTCCCCTTGCACCCCCAACCCCCTGCATCCAGGGGCACCCTCCACCAAGCCCCCACTCCTGTCTCCCAGCACCCCACCCCCCAGCATTGTAGGGCACCCTCTACCAGGCCCCCACTCCTGTCCCCCTGCACCCCAGGGGTACCCTCCGCCAGGCCCCCACTCCTGTCTCCCAGCACCCCCACCCCCCAGCACTGTAGGGCACCCTCCACCAGGCCCCCACTCCTGTCCCCCTGCACCCCCACCCCCCAGCACTGTAGGGCACCCTCCACCAGGCCCCCACTCATGTCCCCCTGCACCCCTACCCCCCTGCATCCAGGGGCACCCTCCACCAGGCCCCCACTCATGTCTCCCTGCACCCCCACCCCCAGCACTGTAGGGCACCCTCCACCAGGCCCCCACTCCTGTCCCCCTGCACCCCCACCCTCCTGCATCAAGGGGCACCCTCCACCAGGCCCCCACTCCTGTCTCCCTGCACCCCCAGCCCCCAACACTGTAGGGCACCCTTCACCAGGCCCCCACTCATGTCCCCCTGTACCCCTACCCATCTGCATCCAGGGGCACCCTCCATCAGGCCCCCACTCATGTCTCCCTGCACCCCCACCCCCCAGCACTGTAGGGCACCCTCCACCAGGCCCCCACTCCTGTCCCCCTGCACCCCACCCCCCTGCATCCAGGGGCACCCTCCACCAGGCCCCCACTCCTGTCTCCCTGCCCCCCACCCCCAGCACTGTAGTGCACCCTCCACCAGGCCCCCACTCCTGTCCCTCTGCACCCCACCCCCCTGCATCCAGAGGCAACCTCCACCAGGCCCCCACTCCTGTCTCCCAGCACCTCCACCCCCCAGCACTGTAGGGCACCCTACACCAGGCCCCCACTCAAGTCTCCCAGCACCCCCACCCCCCAGCACTGTAGGGCACCCTCCACCAGGCCCCCACTCCTGTCCCCGTGCACCCCCACCCCCCTGTATCCAGGGGCACCCTCCACCAGGCCCCCACTCATGTCCCCCTGCACCCCCATCCCCTGCATCCAGGGGCACCCTCCACCAGGCCCCCACTCCTGTCTCCCAGCACCCCCACCCCCAGCACTGTAGGGCACCCTCCACCAGGCCCCCACTCATGTCCCCCTGCACCCCCACCCCCCTGCATCCAGGGGCACCCTCCACCAGGCCCCCACTCCTGTCCCCCTGCACCCCCACCCCACAGCATTGTAGGGCACCCTCCACCAGGCCCCCACTCTGTCTCCCTGCACCCCCACCCCCCAGCACTGTAGGGCAATCTCCACCAGGCCCCCACTCCTGTCTCCCTGCACGCCCACCCCCCCGCATCCAGGGGCACCCTCCACCAGGCCCCCACTCCTGTCTCCCAGCACCCCTACCCCCCTGCACTGTAGGGCACCCTCCACCAGGCCCCCACTCCTGTCCCCCTGCACCCCCACCCCCCTGCATCCAGGGGTACCCTCCGCCAGGCCCCCACTCTTGTCTCCCAGCACCCCCACCCCCCAGCACTGTAGGGCACCCTCCACCATGCCCCCACTCCTGTCCACCTGCACCCCCACCCCCCTGCATCCAGGGGCACCCTCCACCAGGCCCCCACTCATGTCCCCTTGCACCCCCACCCCCCTGCATCCAGGGGCACCCTCCACCAGGCTGCAGGGGGACAGGAGTGGGGGCCTGATGGAGGGTGCCCTACAGTGCTGGGGGGTGGGGGTGCTGGGAGACAGGAGTGGGGGCCTGGTGGAGGGTGCCCCTGGATGCAGGGGGGGTGGGGGTGCTGGGGGACAGGAGTGGGGGCCTGGTGGAGGGTGCCCTACAGTGCTGTCGGGTGGGGGTGCAGGGAGACATGAGTGGGGGCCTGGTTGAGGGTGCCCCTGGATGCAGGGGGGTGGGTGTGCAGGGGGACATGAGTGGGGGCCTGGTGGAGGGTGCCCTACAGTGCTGGGGGGTGGGGGTGCTGGGAGACAGGAGTGGGGCCCTGGTGGAGGGTGCCCCTGGATGCAGGGGGGTGGCGGTCCAGGGGGACAGGAGTGGGGGCCTGGTGGAGGGTGCCCCTGTATGCAGGGGGTGGGGATGCAGGGAGACAGGAGTGGGGGCCTGGTGGAGGGTGCCCTACAGTGCTGGGGGGTGGGGGTGCTGGGAGACAGGAGTGGGGGCCTGGTGGAGGGTGCTCCTGGATGCAGGGGGGTGGGGGTGCAGGGAGACAGGAGTGGGGGCCTGGTGGAGGGTGCCCTACAGTGCTGGGGGGTGGGGGTGCAGGGAGACAGGAGTGGGGGCCTGGTGGAGGGTGCCCTACAGTGCTGGGGGGTGGGGGTGCTGGGAGACAGGAGTGGGGGCCTGGTGGAGGGTGCCCTACGGTGCTGGGGGGTGGGGGTGCAGGGAGACAGGAGTGGGGGCCTGGTGGAGGGTGCCCCTGGATGCAGGGGGGTGGGGGTGCAGGGGGACAGGAGTGGGGCCTGGTGGAGGGTGCCCTACAGTGCTGGGGGGTAGGGGTGCAGGGAGACATGAGTGGGGGCATCGTGGAGGGTGCCCCTGGATGCAGGGGGGTAGGGGTGCAGGGGGACATGATCGGGGGCCTGGTGGAGGGAGCCCTACAGTGTTGGGGGGTGGGGTTGCAGGGAGACAGGAGTGGGGGCCTGGTGGAGGGTGCCCCTGGATGCAGGGGGGTGGGGGTGCAGGGGGACAGGAGTGGGGGCCTGGTGGAGGGTGCCTGTTAGGGAGAATTCTCTGTTTAGGCTGAATTTCCTAACCTAGTGAGTCCCCCAGCAGCTTTGCTGGATTTCTGGAGTTTGTTTTTTTCCATCCTGCCAAGAGTGAGACTCTTTTCCTCCCACTCTTGGACATGAATGTGTGTAATTCCTTTGAATGTCAATGTGTTCTATGGGCTATGGGGTCTTTTACTCCATAGGGTCTCATATGTTTTTCTATGTGTGTTACACCGCACCCTACGTGCCGTAACACTGGGCCGTCCTAGCGGACCTCCACCATAGACTCCATACCCGGGGACTGACTACTGTCTCCCCGGGCATGTAAAGTCACCATTGGCTTTACTAGACCTAAATTTACTAACAGAACTAGTACCAACCATCTTATTGTGGACGTGCTAGTAGGGGTAATTCCATTACTCCTGGGTCTGTTACTCGAGGGGGCACTGTCCCGTCCCTCCTCGTCGAGTTTTGGCTGGTGGTGTTAAGGTGAGAATCACGGGAATGTTGCGTACCTGAATTCCTGGTCGATCTCGACGGGGCAGCCAGGCAGACAAGAAGATTGGGTGACGCAAGCAACCAGCCCCTCCTCCACCCTGAATGGATACTGGGTAGAAGATGGACCGATTCCCAACGCCACAAGCTGGATTCAGTGACGACGGAACTGTGCAAGCACAGGCAGGTGAAGTAGAAGGAGATAATCCTTGAAGAGGCGAAGCTCCGGAGTTCAAAGATGAGAGAGTTGTTCTCCAGAAACTAGCACAGGATGTCTTGAGAAGTTGGGAGTCCCAAGTAGTGGGAGCGTACTCCCGTAGCTGGCAATGGGTGTTGTGGTGACGAGAGTCCGAAGGTGTGGGAGCCTACTCCCGTAACAGTCACTGGAGGCTGAGGTAATGAGAGTCCAAAGGTGTGGAAGCTGTACTCCCGTAGATGGTACTGGAGGCTGTGAAGATGAGAGACCAAAGGTGTGGATTCCGTACTTCCGAAGCTGGTACTGGGGACTGAGATGATGAGAGTCCAAAAAATGGGGAAAGTCCCAAGAGAAGCACTGGAGGGAACCACAGAGAAATGGCCTGGCCATAGGAGGGAGTAGGCAGGCAGGAAAACCAGGGCTGGCAAGGGAGAGGAACCAGGAAGAGAAGGGAAGCAGACTGGAACCAGGGGGGAGAGACCTGGGAACAACTTGCCCAAGGGGAGACCAAAAGGCAACAGGCAAAAGGAGAAGGGGAGCAGGTCAGGAAACTGGGGAAAAGGCTAAGCTAAGCAAGGGTGAGCGAGGACACGATCCGGAACAGAACGCGTTGAGACGCGATCTGCTCCTGACCGCGTCTCTCCCTTTATGGGCCGCCGCCGCCTGCGAGGCCCGGAGCGCAAGCCTGATGGTTGCCAGGTGCCGGCGGACCCAGAATGAGGCTTGAGCAGCAAGCTGCTCCAATCCTGGGTGACCTCCCCACGGCGCATGCGCGGGACCGTGGTCCCTGACGCAAGCGCCGAGGAGCCGCAGCCCATGTCCCCGGAGCTCTCCCCCCGGCACCTCCCCAAGCGCGAAAGCGCGAATAGAGGCGCCAGGGAGGAAGAGCGCGAGCAATGAACCCCGGTCTCCCGGTAAGCGTGACACTATACCCCCTCCCAGGAAGGCCCGGAGCCCCAGGTTTCCAGGGAAACCGGTGATAGAACTCGCGCACAAGACGCAGAGCATGCACATGCCGAGAGGGTTCCCAAGTGCGATCACAGGCCGGGTACCCCTTCCAATCCACCAGGAAATGGAGCACCCCCCTGCGATAGCGGGCATCACAGATCTCCTGAACCTCGAATTCTGGAACTCCCTGTACCAGAACAGGGGCCGGACAAGCACCGGTACGACCATAGGGATCTACCACATAGGGCTTCAGGAGGGAAACATGGAAAACAGGATGAACATGCCACGAACAGGGCAGCTGGAGACGAAAAGCTACAGAGGATAGGCGTTTAACAATCCTAAATGGGCCAAAGTACCGAGGAGCCAATTTAACAGGTAGGTTGCGAAGAGGCAGATTCTTAGAGGACAGCCAAACCCTATCCCCAACCTGGAAATCAGGTTCCACCCGCCTCCTACGGTCAGCCTGAACCTTCATATGGTCACGAGCAGCCTTCAAAGAGTTACGTGCCAATTCATGCTGCCCTTGGATAGTTGAAACCAAGGCATCAGCGGAAGGAACCGTACTGGTCGGTGCAGGGTGGAAAGGAAACAACTTGGGATGTTGTCCCATAGAGCAATGAAAGGGGCTGGTCCCAATGGAAGAATGAAAAGAATTATTGTAGGACACCTCAGCTAAATCTAGATAGGTACTCCAATTGGTTTGCGTGGCATTTGCAAAACTACGGAGGTAGGTTTCCAGTGTCTGGTTCGTTCTCTCCGTGAGACCATTGGACTGCGGATGATAACCCGAGCTTAAGGCTCTATGGATACCAAGATGACCACAAACTTTACTCCAAAAGGAAGAGAGAAACTGAGCCCCTCGGTCAGAGATGATTTTCTCAGGAAGACCATGTAAACGATAGATTTCGTGTAGAAAAGCTGTGGCCATCTGGACCATAATACACGTACCCTGATATATACCCGTACCCTGATATATTCGCGTGTCAAACTACACGCGCACCCCTGAAATACACGTACCCAGGCGGATCGCATTGATGGGGAGTAGGGGGGTGGTAGACAGGAGTGGGGGCCTGGTGGAGGGTGCCCCTGGATGCTGGGGGGTGGGGGTGCAGGGAGACAGGACTGGGGGCCTGGTGGAGGGTGCCCCTGGATGCTGGGGGGGTGGGGGTGCAGGGGGACATGAGTTGGACATGAGTGGGGCCTGGTGGAGGGTGCCCTGCACTGCGGGGGGTGTGGGGGTGCTGGGAGACATGAGTGGGGGCCTGGTGGAGGGTGCCTCTGGATGCAAGGGGGTGGGGTGCAGGGAGACAGGGGTGGGGGCCTGGTGGAGGGTGCCCCACAGTGCTGGGGGGTGAGGGTGCTGGGAGACATGCGTTGTTGATCAGTGGTGCAAGGTGACTTGTGGGTTGGCTGGGGGGCATGCCTATGGTGAATGTGCTGCCTGCGGGACATGAGCAGGGGTGCAGGGTAGTCCCCTGTGGTGTGGGCTGCCTGCAAGGGCCATGGAGGGTGTAGAGGGAACACCTGGGAGGACCCACACAGACAATTCACGTGTAGTACTCCCCGCGCACCCCTGAAATACACGTGCCCTGATGGAATCGCGTGTGATACTTCCCGCGCACCCCGGATATACACGTACCCTGCTGAATTTGCGTGTGATACTTACCGCGCACCCCTGGAATACACATGCCCTGATGGATTCGCGTGTATTACCTCACGCGCACCCCTGATGTACACGTACCCAGGACATTCGCGTGTGAAACTTCCCGCGAACCACTGAAATACACGTTCCCCGCTTGGCGTTTGCTGTTTGGCAGCCCTGTGGACTGGTCCAGGGTTAGCGCAGACATTTGCGATGAATTGGGAATTTTGATGGCTTTTCCTTGCGCGAGGGCGTTCTTGGGGGCGTAACTGGCGCTGCTGCAGGGTCGCTGCGCCACTCTGCGCCACGGCTGGTTTTGGAGGCTAAAATCCATGAATATGCTGTGCGATGAAATTGATTTTTTCGCACGCGGCTGGCGCAATGTATCGCACGGGAACACTGTGCGCCAGCCGCGTGCGCCACTTTTGTGCGAAATTCTATGAATTACCCTGATAATGTTTTGTTTAACAAATAAGTATGTTAGCCATTACAGTTTTTATACTAAATATTAGATCCCCTTTCAATAACAAGTTATAACATACATACAATTAATCTAGAACAATAATATAAGGCTCGCTCAAATGTGTTATGCAATACAAATTGTACAGAGCATACCATGCATACAATGTAGTAATCAATGATGTACTAAAACCAATTTACAGAACATTTAAAATACTTTCAATGTTAATCCATAACTTAGTCAGATGATAGATGAAGGGAAAGTCATTGCCATTTAAAAACCCTAGCCCACACATCATCATGGTCAAACTAACAGTGTTATTACCACAAGATCGTGCTGCCAAAACCTCAAAGATATTAAACTTTCGCATTCCATTATTAAGTGTTTGGCAGAATCCAGAAATAAAGTTCTGCAGAGCCTACAATACCTAAGCACTTTGGGATACATTCCCTGGCTTCCCTGAACTTCCAAAAAGTCTGCCCCGTAATATATTTTTGGACATGAACTTTGGCGATGTAATTCATAGTAAAATCTTCACGGTACGCTGCAAGCCCCGGGCCACAGCGGTAATGTTTGAAATAGTCTGAGCTGAAGGAGCAACACGACAGATCAGCTTTGGTTTGCTCACGATCTAGTTCATGAAATCAAAATGAACATGAGTCCATACCTGCCCTTGCTTTGTCCCCCTCTGTCATTGTCCTGTTCCCGAAACTGCCACTGTGTGTTTTGCAGATTATGAAGTAAATCCTTACTAGACCATAACAGTATTTTGTGAAGGAAATAGTCACAAGACAACCAGGTGCTGAACTAAGGTGTGTGAGCTCAGTGTACAATCGTGTTAGCACATTCAAAAATACTGGTGCAGCTAAGAATACATACATGCCCTCATGCTCTGTGTGATTCCGGAGATATATGATATGATATATTTTATTTATATCGCGCTCGTACACAAGTGTTTCAGAGAGCGACCAAGCAAAGGGAGGGGACCAAGGAAGAACAAAAACAACAATCTTACTAGGCCTAGTGACATTACGAATGTGCAAGTGCATGGAAAAGGGAAAAGGGGGAAAGAGCGTGGAAGGGGGAGAAGTGGAAAGTGCGGGACAGAGGAGAGAACAGAATACATCATAAATAAATGAAATAAATAAATAAATACAGGCAATGAAATGTAGTAGTGCAGCCAGCAGGTGGCAAGTGCATGAATTAGTCAGATAGGATATATCTAATAAGTGCAGAAGAAAAGTGGGGGACTGTATGGGTACAGATACAGATCCCAGTTCAAGGGGTGGCCCATAGGCAGTGCAGGATGGAGGCAGGCTGCCTGGGCCCGAAGGGCAGGGGGTGGCCAGGTGCACGGTGCCAAGAGAGAAAAACAGATCAGCAGGGGGGAAGATGGGCAAAGGCAGAAGCGAAGAAGAAGGTCTTTAGGTGCTTCCGGAACCGGAGATGGTTATCCTCAAGTTTCAAGGTGGCCGGGAGGCTGTTCCAAAGGAGGCCCCAACTCGTTTCTTTGAAAAATGACTGATCCTAAGGGAGTTAGAAGTAAAGGAGCAAAGGGATCGAGAGGGGAGGTATTTACAGAGGGATAGTTGAAGGTATTTTGGACCCAGGCCCCAGAAAGCCTTGTGGACAATAAAGAGGTTTTTAAATATTATCCTTGCATCCACTGGGAGCCATTGAAGGGATTTCAGAGCTGAAGAGATACGATCCCAGGTCTTAAGGCCAAGGACAAGTCTTGCAGTCCTGTTCTGGATTAATTGTAAAGGGCGGAGAGTGGAGGCAGGTAGATTTAGATAGAGGCTGTTACAGTAGTCCAACCTAGACAGAACTAGAGCTTGGGAGACAGTGAGCTTCTGAGGGAAGGAGAGAAAAGGCTGAGTACCTCTAAGGGGTTGCAATAAGAAGTTTGACTTTTTAGAGATGTCAGAGATGTGTGCGGAGAAGGAGAGTGTGGGGTCAAAGATGACCCCGAGATTCTTAGCCTCGCTGGTTGGGATCGGAGGAGGGTCAAGGGAGGCCGATCAGAGAGTGAGGGGAAAGGATGGTGAAGGTGTACCAATGAGGAGGATCTGTCTTGTTGGCATTTAGACAGAGATTGTTGGCGGCACACCAATTTAGAACTGCGATTGGGCAATCAGAGATGAGTGAAGGAGAAGAGGTCTCAGAGGGAAGCCTGAACATGCGTTGGGTGTCATCAGCATAGCACTGGAAGTTTGAGCAGAAAATGGAAATGCCGTAGATGCTCCGCCAGGGTATATTCTGCGACTTTCAGTCCCCCCGTTATAAATGGAAAGGCAAAAAAGGTCCTAGAAAGCTAAATAAAATAGGAATGGATTTGAATCTCAAGAATGATGCAGGACATTCTGGAAAGAATGCGAATGCTGCCAATGCTCACACATTCCCTGTTAGATCTGGGGTGCAATCTTGGCATGTGGACTCCTTTACAGATTCCCAATGATCACTAGTTCTGCTGTGTGTGCAGGAACACTGAGAGGCATGCACAATGTTATCGATATCATTATAAACGGCAATATTACCAATGTTTGGTAAGGCTGCTCAGTGGGTTAAATGACCTGCTGCACACATCAGGATGCAAAATGTAGATCACAAGTCCTAATACAGGCAGGTTCTAGTAAGTCTCCTGGCCTTCTGATGCAATGAACACAACTTTGTGTGTTTATCATCTCATTATAGCTTGTCAGATGGCACATCGAGTAGAGCGCTCTGTGCAGAGCCTTCTGACACAGGTTCTAATCCTAGCAGGCCCAAACTCAGCCTTTCATCCTTCTGAGGTCGATAAATGAGCACCACACACCGTGGGTAATAATAAGCAGCGTGCAGATGCATGAGGGTTCGTAGTGTTAGATAAATGTGAATAATTATTATTATATTACACCAAGAAACAATGTGCAATCTTTGCTATATCAATCATCCTTCTGTTTGTTAATTTGTATTTATTTGTATTTAGTGATTTATAAAGCGCCTTACACCAATTAAGCCAAACAAAAGAAACTAGGTCCGGTAAAGCCGGAGGCAGTGCTTAATTTGTGGGGGTGTTTGCCAGGGCTCAGCCCTGGCACTTATTTCTGATACCCTGCACTTATCTCAGACTCAGATTGATGATGACATAATGATAGTCAGAGCATCCGTCAACCCCAATAAGCATGTGTGAGCTGTAGTTTATCCCCAAATATGTGGGCACTGTGGGGAGCAGCTGTGGTGGTGGTGACAACAATGGTGGGGAACTGCCCGCCCGCAGTGCCACAAGCGTGCAAGAAAATATTTGGGCCCTGGCACTTATTTTCTTACAAATTAAGCACTGGCTGGAGAACAATTAGACCAACTAGTTCACCTGGTGCATCTGTACTGTCAGGTTTTTCTGACGGATTCTGGCCCATCCCTCCACACATTAGAGAAGGCTCACAGGCTCACTTCATGTTTGCACAAAAGGCTTTGGAAACAGATCCACCCATGTTACAGTTTCTTTAACAGACACGGGTAGAATAGCTCAGTGGCAAACACAGAGCAACACAGGTTTGAATCCCGGGTCCGCGCTTAGAAACCTCTCGCGTTATAAAAAAAATATAATTATAATTAATTAACCACAGGCACGAGGTGAATCCATGGTAATCTCCACCATGATCACATGTGCATAGAAAAGATAATTGAAGGAGGCCATGAGGTAAAACATGGCATTCCTCAAGCCATTGTTAGTTTAGGGGATTGCACCTGCTTTCTGCAGGTACAAAAGATTCACACACATTCACTGAAATAAGCTGATTCTGGGGGGGTGTGTGTAGGCGCACCACACGCAATGCAAAGCTTCTACTAGCGCAGAGAATACACATGTGTTCGGGAACCCCACACTGGTACAGAATATTCCCATGCTGTAAGGGATGAGAACGTGGTTACAAGGAAAGCAACTGTACTCGAGTTTTATGCTGCTGTCATCCACATCTTCACATCTTCAACCCTACAATGAAACTGTGATTAGTACACAATAAAAAGTGTTCTGTGCCTGCACTCGAACCTATGATCGCCATCTTTCGTACAGGGGTCTTCACAAAGTCAGGTAACCCAGTGAGCTACACTTCTTGGCTTTGTGAATCGAAATGCTTTTTAAAACATCTATTTTTGCACCTCACATGTCTTCAACTGCCCGAAACGTCGCTTACATTTCGAAATGTGTTATGAGAATTTTGGAAACCCGAGGGCGGTTGAACCCCTCAAACATTCTCATGTCTTGGAAAATAAGTTGAAGGAGCCAAAAGCGTGTTCTGGAGACCACTGCTCCCACACGTACGCGCAAGGATATTGGTATACATTGGTGAACTGCTGAACGTATCAATGTTAATTACATTGTTTTAATAAGTCATATAAATTAAATGCTTTCTTAAAATGTGTACAATCTTACATGCATAATTCTCTTAGTATGTCTGAGCATATCCACATCCATCCTTACTGTGAAGTCCAGCATTGGGCAAATACTCATTAGGTGACAGATATCAGAACCATTTTGTACTTATGACATAAGCTTGAAACTATCGAAATAAATGTGGATGGTTCAGTGTTACAAACATTTTAATGTTATGGTGTGTGCTGTGAAAGATGAAACATGCTTGTGCACCAAGCCCATTTTGTGTTATCTGCTTAGTGATTCAGGCGTATTCCTCCTATCTGAAGGTCTGTGGTCATTCTTATGTCCCCAAACGGCTCTTTGAATGTATGCAAAGCAGCCAGGAACCCTCACTTGGGCTAATTGTCCCCTTTCCCATTTTCACCAGGGCATTTCAAAAGAATACAAAAGGACTGTTCCAGACTGTCCAGCTTGAAATGATAAATATCAGAATATAATTTGCATTGCTGTTCTGGTTTTGGATAATGTGCTTTGCTCAGTACGAAAAGTGTGTCTTTGCTATTATGGCTAAATTATATAATAGAAGAAAGGATTAGAAATGAGCATTGTAAAATATTAAAAAGAACCTCTTTACAATGTTACTGCAAGTACATCATTAACCCTTTATTTTTTTTATTTTTTTATAGTTGTTTTTGCACAAAAGCTCAGTGCCCCCTGCCCCATGTCATATGTGCCTTGTCTGTTCCCTCGCAGCTGTGAACAAAGGCTGGGGTGACTAGCAAATGTGCATCTCATATATCCCACTCAAGTGGCAAGGTACAGAGGCACAGAGGGAACGAGAGAGAAAGAGAGAGAGAGAGAGAGAGAGAAAGAGAGAGAGAGAGAGAGAGAGAGAGGGAGAGAAAGAGAGAGAGAGAGCTAGAGAGAGAGAGAGAAAGAGCTAGAGAGAGAGAGAGCTGGGGAGAGAGAGAGAGAGAGAGAGAGAGAGAGAGAGAGAGAGAGAGAGAGAGAGAGAGAGAGAAAGAGAGAGAGAGAGCTAGAGAGAGAGAGAGAGAGAGAGCTAGAGAGAGAGAACTAGGGAGAGAGAGAGAGAGCTAGAGAGAGAGAGAGAGAGAGAGCTAGAGAGAGAGAGCTAGGGAGAGAGAGAGAGAGAGCTAGAGAGAGAGAGAGAGAGAGAGAGAGAGTGCTAGCTGGATTGGCATTTGATACCCAAAGTACAGCTAGTGCAGATTATTTTCCTCACACCGTTCTGTATCGCGCGTAACATAGCAATGGAAAAGAGTCCAACGTTTTGTTACACACTGTCTCTGTAGAAAAAAAACAGGAATTCAAAGACAACGCAAGAGCCAAAAATAAAAATCCCACTAGATTTTGAATATTTGCTAACATATCGAGGCAATCTGTTTAGAACAGAGGGGAGCTTATTTCAAGAATCCAATAAACCTAACGTTAATATAATCAGTGTCTATCTTGGGCACTTGCGGAATGAGTATTCACGTTGCCCAAGGCAATGTTTTCTTGGCATTACAGGCCAGTTGTTATTATCTGTGAGAACAGAACATCTATAACTTCAAACTTCAAGTGAAGACTTATTGAACTGCAGTTTAAAAAGTCTTTAAATAGGCGTACCAATGTTTTCACGCCAAATGCTGCGAGTCTATCATGAGGTACAGTCAAGGACTGACACTTGAACAGTTGAGGTGTACTTGTCTAAGGGGACAGACTCACGGGACTGACACAAGAACAGAGAGTCCTTATTTGAAAATGCATTGCAACTGAGCGTGAGGAACATGGTGATGAGAAAGGGAACATGAAGAGAAAAGGAACATGTATTGTCTGTGGGATTGTGGCAGTGCACGTGATAGCCATTTCAGCATGGTGCAAGATCGTGCAAACAATGCAATATCCAGTTTAATGATTTATTTTTGCTGCTGTTAAAAAGAGGGCAAAGCAAAGCATAAATAAAGGATGCAAATGAACAGTCTCTTAGAAAGATGGAGGTGGAGGTCTCCTTTATATCATAACAAAATTACATTCTAGGTAGAGTGTAAAGTCAAAACAATTATAGTGGGGAAATGTGGGGCTACATTAAAGTGCATTTTCTAGGATCATGCACAATTTAGCGCTTCATGCATTTCATCACATTTTTTGATGCCATTTTTTGCTAGGGGCATGCTCCCATACCACTGTCTACTCCCCCCAAAGACCTCAAAACCGCACAGTATCCTAAAATCCCATTCGAAATATGCCCTTAGTGTTTACCCCCTACACATTCTGCAGAAAATAGAGTAAAACGTTTCAAATGCGGCAAAATGGCAGTGGTGAGTGGTGAATTGCTTGAATTGCAGTGACAAGGCAATGTTTTATAGTTGTAAACACAGCATTCCTTAGAATTAACTTATGCCATTTACTTTTCTCCAGACCCAGAGAGTAGTGCCCTCCAATCTGAAGACCAGCTACTTATGCTTGAGCTAGTGCTATAAGACCACTTTCCATTCCTACCACATGCACCACTCCCTCAAGCTGCTATTCTTTTGCGCCACTTGCAGCCTGGGCCTCCACAGCCTGGGTTGTGCCTGACCACCCAAAGGTGAATGTCTTCCCCTCCACCCTGAATAGCACTTCTCTCACCCACAAGGCAGCCAACACCCTAACTTCATTTCACCACTTATAACAAAGTACCTTTAATAGACACTGGTTTCTCCATATTAATACTTCACATAACAGTTAGGAGCCCAATTGAGCCTGCCGAAATGTAAATATATGTAAATCAATTGTATTAAAGTATCAACGCATATATACAATCATATCTATCTCTTATACAGGTTAAAGTAGTATTAAAATCAAAGCATAAACAGAAGATGGTGTGTAAACACTTAATACAGTTAACAGTGTGGGTTTAGTACAAAGGTGCCATATTTTCACAAATACATTATACCGATTATATTAAACTCTGGAAACATAAACACCGATCTGGACTTTTCTATCCCTTGATTAGCACATTAGTCTGGTCATTCTCTTTCTAGTATAAGCTTTTTACAGCTGGGCCCCAGCTCTGTGTTTTTGCTAGAACAAGTCTGGCCAAGTAGAATCTGTAAAAAGCTTATGCTAGAAATAGAATTACCAGACAAATGTGGTAATCAAGGGATAGGATAGTCCAGACCGGTGTTTTGAATATTGTGCCAAAAAAAGAGGTACAATGAATGGGTGAACATATGGCACTTTTGTATTAACCCCACCACTTAAGCTGTGTTGCAATTTCTCTGAGTGTTAACTTTATTAGGTGTGTACACACCATATTCTGTTTATGTTTTGGTTTTAATACTACTTTGAACTTCATAAGAGGTAGATATGCTTTCATATATGTGTTCATACTTTAATACACTTGATTTACATATTTTTGGAATTCGGAGGCTCTCATCCTAGGATTGGCCAGCTCCTTGCATATTGTAAAACGTCCATCCGAGTTGTTACATGCCTCAGAGTTGCAGGCCTGGATGCAGGCTCTATTCTTCGAGAGGGCAGAGAATCTGTACTGCCTTTGGAGCAGGCGGCATGTGAGTTTGTCAGGGGGTGCGCCCAATGCCCTCCACTTCCTCTATGCCGCCCTAAACTTGCGTTTAAGGGTGATGAGGTCAGAATCATACCAAGAGTTGCACTTGTATTTGGGTTTCAAGAGGATCCTCATGATAGGGGCAAGGACATCCAGTTCAGACAGTCTAAGTTTGCCTCTAAGTTTGCCCCACCCAGTTTCTGAAGTGGCCCCTCCCATCACCAGTTAGCCCCCCACCCCCTGCCCGGGTACAGTATGGCTGTGTCTTATACTCTCCCAAAAAGGACTATAATTAAAAATCTCATGAAGAAGACTACTAGGCAAATCCAACAAAGTACTAGTTCCTGCAACCTTCAGTGTCATATGCCATGCGGATACGAATTTATGATGTGCCACAACTGTTCTTTTTGACTGATTAGAGTCTAGTAATTTTATGTATGTCGTGCCTAATGTGTATATATGTATATCTGTATGATGTGAATTTATGAAGTACTGCACCTGTACATGAAGAAGTTCACCTCTGTAGCCAACCTCTTAAATTCCAGCATCTAGATGCATCTGGGTTATATGCGCTTTATAAATGTCCAAATAAATAAATAAATTAATAAATCCAGAGTGTTATAGATAGAAAGATAAAGAGTAGAGAGGGCTGTGTCAGGGTGTGAGTCAGCCAAAGGTGCAGGAGGAGGAGAGAAAGTAGTGGTGAAAGCCTCAACTGACACACACTTCATGGGTCGGATGACCGAGAAGGTAGGTGGCAGTGCTGGAGTTGGCTTGACTTGTTGGGAAGAGAGAGAGAGGTAGGAAGAAAGTGATCCCTTCAAGCAAGAGGAGTGGTGAGCGGGTTCAATCAGGGGAGGTCTGAGGCGATCAGAACATCCAGGGTGTGCCCTGCAGAGTGAGTCGGACCAGAGGGAAGAATAGAAAGAGCGAGAGAATCACAGAGGTTGCGAAAGAGTCCTGAAGAAGGTCTGGTAGCATCCAGGTGGATGTTCAAGTCCCTGAGGAGGAGAAATTGACAGGCAGAGGCAAGGAGCGAGGAGGAGAGGTCAGCCCACTCAGCGAGGAAGAGGGCCATCTGGCCAGGGGGCCTGTAGATAGTGGTCATAGTGAGCGAGAGGCCAGGAGAGATAGAGAGCCTGCAGACCAGGCATTCAAATGAGGAGTAGTGCTGCATTGGAATGAAAAAATCAGGGATCCACTCAAGGTTACACACTCACCGGGACAGTTGGTTCTGGGTTCAGAGAGGATCTTGTAGCCATCGGGAAGGAGAGTGTCAAAACTCGTGACAGAGCTGGCCGTGAACCAAGCCTCGGCGAGACCGAGTACCTCCAAATCAATGGTGCCCACAATGAAACCTACATCATGTAAGGGTGATACTCTTCCAGCTTCATATTTTAAGGGATACTTTCCCATTATTGTAACATCAGGTCTTTTATTAATCACTTCTTTCAGGAAGGGATAATCCCCAACCACATTAAGGAGGCTTGGATTACTCCATTGTTATGATATGATATGATGTGATTTAGTATTTATAACGTGTCCATACACAAGTGTTTCAAGGCGCAACGAGGCAAGGGAGGGGGAACAGTGGGAAGACAAAAACAGCGATCTTACTAGGCCAGGTGACATTGAGATCGCGCAAGTGCAGAGGACGGGGGAAAGGGAAAGCGTGTGGGGGTAGAGGGCAGTGCAATACATAGGATCAACAGTAAATAAATAAAAAAAAATACAAACAATAGGTAAAATGTGTGGCTTGCTAGTGGCAAGTGCAGGGGTAAGTGCAGACATCAAGTGTCAAGAGTTGGTGGGGACTGCAGGGATATAGAAACAGCCCTCAAGTGCAGGGGTTGTTCCAGAGGCAGTGCAGGTGTGCAGCTGGCGGGTGAGGGGACCGGGCCCGAGATCAGAGGGTAGCCAGGTAACCAGTGTAGTTTATTCAGGAGTTCAGTAGGGGAGAGGGGGAGCGAAAGCAGAAGCAAAGAGGAGGGTCTTGAGGAGCTTCCAGAATCGGAGTTGATTCTACTCAAGTTTCAGGGAGGCAGTTCCAGAGGGAGGCCCCAAACAAAGAAAGAGATCTACCACCAACTCGTTGCTTGGAGAAGTGACTGACCCTGAGGGAGTTGGATGCAGATGAGCGAAGCGCTACAGACGGAAGATATTTAGGAAGAGAGAGTTGAAGGTATTGGGGCCCCAGGCCCCAGAAGGCCTTGTGGACAATGCCAAGGGTTTTGAAGGTATCCTCGCAGCCACTGGGAGCAGAGATTTCAGTCCTAGAGGAATACAATCTCTGGCCTTGAGGTCAAGGATAAGTCTCGCAGTCCTGTGGTGGATGAGTTGCAGAGGGAGGAAAGTAGAAGCAGGCAGATTAAGAAAGAGGCTGTTGCAGTAGTCCAACCTAGAGAGTAACAGATCTCTAGAGAAAGTGATCTTCTGGGGGTAGGAGAGGAAAGGAAGAATGCCCGCCTCTCCACACATCTTTTTGCTCACCCATCTACTACACAACTCAAGGTGGAGACATGCACTGAACATGCCATTCGAAGATATTTCTAATATAACAAACAAACATGCTGAAACTCTTGGATTTTCATCTGAGGAGGCAGAGGCCATTCTAAATCTCATCTCAGACTCTGGACTCAAATTACAACCATCCGACCCGATCAAAAGAAATTAAACAACTTGAATACTTAAACTGTAAACAAATCAACAGAAAATTACATGCAATTACACTGACCAAATACCATTGGTCACAACGCATACCAAGAGGACTACGGATGCCATTAAGACCTACACTTTGCAAGGATAACAAGGAATTTGAAAAGAAATGGGAGAATATACTGAATAAGTATTCATTGGACCTGATTCTCTGTACTATTCAAGAACTCTCTAAAGAACTACTTGTGATCAATACCGAGATAGAAGAAATACAATCTGAATTAGCTGAGACATTCAGCAAGGAAGAATTTAGAAAAACCCTGGATGACCTTAACAGTAAACTTGAATTCTACACAACTGAACTAGAGTCAAAGAAGATACACAAATTCAAGCGCAACACATACAAATATCATAATGATGAGGTATATACCTGTATGAATAAGTACAATAACCCGAGTCGCCCACAAATTCCAAGTTCAACAGACCAGTCAAGCTCTGATTCAGACACACAAACACGACGACCAGCTTAGGACAGATCTGTTCAACCACTGGATACCGCAACAAGGCAACCAGCTCCACAATCATCAACCCCTGCCAAGAGGATGTCCTCCTTTTTTTAGAAAAGGCCAAGGACAGATGAAAAGAACCAGGAGGGGGAGAAGAAAGAGGAGAAGTATCGGGGAATCAGAGTCGTTACTCAAGTTGAAGAACCTAGTGATCAATTTGTCACAACGCATACTCTCACCTTAGGAGATCTTCACACTACAGAAAGGGTTGAACTTTGCTCCAACTTTGTTGGACACCAAGATTGAATTATTAAAGTTTATATGAAAATTGAAGCTGAAATCATACTTCTCTGAAAAGGAAATAGAGCAACAACGTACACAGTCTGATTACCTTGAATTGCACACAAAAAGACCCTTACCGCCAATACCTCATGGCACCATCAACATGTTTCATGAAGCAATCCTTAAGATTTGAAAAAAATCTCATTTAAAACACCAAAATACAAGAATCTGAGTAAGAGCGACATGGCACTGATCAGAAATGTGTATGAAGACAATGAAATTACGATCCGGTTGGCTGATAAGGGAGGTGCACTCGTTATAATGAATTCTTCTGATTATGAACTAAAATGCCAATGTCAATTAAGTGACACAGCAACTTATCTCCTGCTGCAGGAAGATCCTACCCAAGACATAAAGAAAAAGATCGATGCCATGTTAACGGAAGCTGAAGAGAACAAGTGGATTTCAGATAAGACCAGGTCTTTTCTCATGACACAATACCCAAAGGTTCGCAATTTCTAATTACTACGATAGATTCATAAAACATTACACAATCCTCCAGGAAGACCCATTGTGGCAGCCACACATGGACTATTGCAACCACTGGGAACTTATATTGACAACATTTTACAGTCTATTATGCAAAAATGTCCAGCTTATATCAAAGATACTACAGACTTCCTCAACAGGATTCACAACATCACCATTGAACCCCAAGATACTCTGGTTACTATAGATGTGTGTAGCTTATACACATCTACACCACATGACCTTGGACGACAAGCAGTAGAATGGATTCTTTTGAATGAAGAGAACATCGGGGCATCGGCAGAGTTCATAGTAATAATGTTGGAAATGATCGCCGAAAACTCCTACTTCAAGCATGGCAAGTCATTTTAATCACAAATAAGTGGAATAGCGATGGGGGCTAAAATGGCACCCCTTATGCAAATTCTTTTAGTCTGAAATTTGAAGAAGGCCATATCTGCAAACATCCTGTCTGGCATAAGTATATCAAGCACTGGGGAAGGTCTATCGACAACATTTTTCTGATCTGGAACGACACACTGGACACTCTAACATCACTTTTGTCATACCTCAATTTCATCGACACACAAATACAATTCACTTCTGAAATTGGCAACCCAGGCAAGCATTATCTGGACGTGCAAATTACACCCAAGGCTCCAAATTTCGAGACCAGTTTATATCATAAACCAACTGATTACAATAATCTTTTGCACCGGATGAGTTTACACCCACCATCAACCATAAAAAGCTTACAATACAGTCAATTGTTATGTGTAAAACGCATTATCAACACTACTGATAATTGGGAAACTGAATCAGAAGTAATGTTGAATAAATTCAAGAGCAGAGGTTATAAGGACCAAGAACTGGCTGAAGCACAAAAGTGTGCAAGAACCCACTGACCTGTTGGCACCAAAAGAGATTTAGAGTATGTCTGAAACTCCTTTAGTATTTGTAACCAAATACAGCATTCAAACAACCTGACTTAAGAAGACCGTCTTGAAACAATAGCCGATATTGGCATGTGCTACCAAATTTAAGAATCATTTTAATAAGCCACTTATTTTTGCCTTCAAAAGGAGTCATAATCTCAAAGATTTATTGGCGAAAACACAGTCTGACACAATGAAGAAAAAACCAAGTAAACATCCAGGAACATACCCCTGTCTTTCATGTAATAATTGCAATAACATTACCAAAGGGAACGTCATCACACATTCCAAGACAGGCGAGAACATACCTCTGAAAGATCATGCCACTTGCGATACCCCAATTGCATCTACGCCATCAAATGTCCATGTGGACTCACATACGTAGGGCAAACAGCCGCAAAGGGGAAATTGAGGTGGAATAAATATAAATCTAACATAAGAACCAACAATAGGCACTCCTAAGTAGACAGACATTTCCAAGAACACAAGCAGCAGGTTTCACAGATTCGCTTTCAGATTTTAGAAGTCATCAACAACAAAAATTTGAACATGAACATCTCAAAGAAACTTGAACAAAGAGAAACATTTTGGATTCATAAACTCGAATCTTTAGCTCCATCTGGGCTAAACAAAGAATTTGATTTACACTGTTTTTTATAATATATACTGCGTGGAATCTAATGTGGACATTTACATTTCTGGGAAATATGTTTTCTATCATACTGTACACTGCATGGTGGCTTGTTAATGTATGGGTTACCTTCAAGCTGTTTCTCACATATTATTGCACAGATATTTTGCCTTAATAGGTATGCAATACAGGTACACAATAAGGGGTTAATACCATGCATACATCAATAACTGGGTTGAGAGGGTACCAGCGTGGAACAATTTAGAGCATTTAACCTTATTAGCATGGGCCTCATGGGTCCTTTGTACGCAATGCACATTTTCATTGACCATTTATTATTTACAGCATCATGTAAAGTGATCACTTATGGAACAGGACAGTGCATCTAATCTCACGAGCAGTGGCCTCGAGTGTCCAGTGCTTTCACTAGAGATATTCATAGACTGCTTGACATCAACTACTGTATATATTCCTCCCTCTTTATTGCAACATGAACATTGAGGATCTTTATGATCTTATATGCTGGCTCATTTACCTGCATGTAAGAAGAGAAGTACGCAACTAGAAACAGTAAATAAAATGCCTTAGCTTCTTGTCACCATTGGCAATGCGGATGCCACAATATATGTAGATTCAGCTTGCAAGCTGTTCGCGCTCTGGGATTCCCAACTAGCATTCATCTATACTTGTTATGTCTGCCATATGCGGAGTGACCATGAGATTTCTCTTTGCTTCATTGATTAGATGAATCACAATTTGAATATCCAATGGATGATCAGCAGACCATCCACATACTGGACTTCAATACCATGATTCCCCATTTACGAAGACCCAGCTTGCATGTAAAGCGCTCTCCAGCACCACAAGTAAGTGTAAATTGAGCCGGGATATGGATGCCCAATTTAGATTTATTGATAGCCGCCTCTCAGATAATTACATACTGTTTTGTTACTCGATCTATGGATTTGTTCTGCAATTGAAACTTGAGCCAGCACATGAACTCGTAGGCATGCCACGCGCATACATTTGACCTGTCTGAGGACACCACGACTCTACGGCAATGAGGTACATTCCATCAAGGAATTATGTCATTCACAGTACTATCAGTCCAGATACTCTCCCTGGTAATTGTTATAAAGCATAGTCTACATGATAGGCATTCTATTATTGCTTTTCAGTTAAATGTTCCTACGCAGAGTGAAATTGACATGATTTGCCAGCAACCAATACTGTAGAGGATTTGCTAGTCAAATTAACACAATATGATTTGGTGTTTGATGGATATTTATATGAGGCTGAGGAAGTCTCTAGATTCAGACTCTATTTAAGCAGGTATGCATATTGTTAATGAATGGTTGAAATACAAAATTGTTGGATTTTTGTTTTTGTTTTTGTATGTACATTAGGAGTCACAATAACATTATGGTTGTTGATATGTTTTAGAGCATGCCCTGGGGATGGACTCAATGTCCGAAATGCATCGGCTTGTGCCCCTGCCACGTAAAATAATACAAATATCGTGTTCTAGCACAACTGCATAAAACATCAAGAAATACTGAAATCTTTTACAGCCTTCACTGGCTGAACTCAAAAAAAATGTTGAGAATTTAAAACAATGTACTTCTAATAGTGCAGTAGTATTGACTACACTAAGGGCATCTCCAAAGCTCAGTGGGAGTCCCACTGAGCATATTTTGTTTTGGAGGAAAGGAAGAATACCTCAGAGGAGGTGCTGCTGGCAGAGTGACTTCTTAGAGAAGTGAGGAGAGAAGCAGAGAGTGCAGTCAATGATGAACCAGAGGTTTTTGGCCTCACAGGTGGGCGAAGGAGGAGGGCCAAGAGAGGCTGGCCAGAGAGCAACATGAAAGGAGGGAGCAGGTGTGCCGATGAGGAGAATCTCAGTCTTACTGGCATTAAAGAAGGTTATAGAATGAAGGTCTTGACCCCAATGGGCCTGCAAATTATGGCCTTATATCAAGTACTCCTTTCTTGCTGTAGATTATAGATAAAATTGCATATACACAATACAAAGCTTATGTAGAAGAGAGGGGCCTTTTATCATCGGGCCAGTCGGCTTTAGGAAGAAGAACAGGACAGAAACTACCTTGATGGGTGTCAAATCTAGCCTAGCTGAAATTGTGGATCAAGGCCGTCCAGCCATGCTGTTGCTGCTCGACCTGTCCGCTGCCTTTGATTGGTGAATCACGATAGGCTGGCAGACAGGCTAGCTAAGGTTGGCAACTGTTCAAAGTTGGTATTAAATTGGTTTAGATCCTTTTTGCGACCTAAATTTGGCCAGAGTAGTAAGGAGAGATTTCGAGTCACAAGAAATCATTTGAGTCATCTTTGCTGTGGAGTACTGCAGGGATCTTGTGTCTCCCCATAACTGTATAACATTTATTCAAAGCCCCTATTTGATCTCTTAGATGGCCTGGATGTCAAGTTTGCTCATTATGCTGATCACACCCAGATCATTCTGGACCTTTCAGATTCATATGAAGCAGATGCGAAGATGGTCAGTAAAGTCTTCAATGCTGTTAAAGTATGGATGGAGAATAATTCTCTGACTTTTAATGATAAGAAGACGGAAATTCTGATCATCAGTAGTACGGCAAAGCTAAAGAAAATAGACACCAAGTATGAGGCCTTTTTATTAGGGGGTGATTCAATTCAGGTCTCTAACTATGTCAAAACCCTGGGAGTTGTCTTTGATTGTAATCTAAACTTTGGTAATTATGTGTCTCTTCAGAGCTCTAGCAGTGCCTACATGAAGCAACTGCTTTGGCTGATATGAGCATATCTGTCAGAGGAAAATAGGGCTTTGATAGCCACTCCTACAATAAACACTTGACTGGATTATTGTAATCGGCTATTAGTTGGTATTACGCGAGCTAATATGAAAAAGCTGCAGACCATCCAGTATGGGGCAGTCAGAGCCGTTTGCAGCACGGGCATAGAGACCATGCCACTGCTGCCCGTAGGAAACTACACTGGCTCCCCATTCATGAGAGGATCCATTTCAAGGCGTCCTGTCTGGTTTACAAATGTCTTGTTACCTTAGCTCACGAATCTCAAGAATGCCAACTAGGAATATTTTACTGTCTAGCAGCAAGGATTTGCTGATGTAGCTGCGTTTTACATTAAAGAAATGTGGATCCTGACTTTAAATGCCTGGATGCCAAGGGTCTGGAATGTCCTACCTCTTTCTATCAGACAGTTGCCTTTGTGTGCCCAATTGAAGAATGCCACGAATAAGTATCTGTTTGATGGAGGGGGACCGTAGTAATCTCTCTTTAGAAATCCCTTCCTTCTCCTATGACCTTATATTACTGCCAGGGTTTCTCATTGCTTGGTGTTTTGTGTTTGTCTCTTATTTTTCATCTTGCAACTGCTCTGAGGCCTGCGAGCATGTTGGCATGATAGAATAATTCTTTAGAATAAAATAGAATAGAAGCTCTCCCAGGAGACGGCAAATGTCAGAGCAGTGTTTGACAGCTGAACGAGAGTTGACAGTAGTGATGTGGAGCAGGTTGACACATTTGAGGGACTTCCAGAGAGGGGTACATGCCAGAGGTACACCCTGCAGAAGTGGTGGAGCTGCCCAAGTATGGGCAGAGGAGGAAGGAAGAGAAGACAGGGTAATCAGAGAGGGAAAAGAGATGCCAGAGGGGTGGCAGAGGAGGGAGGCAACCGGGTAGTCAGACAAGCAGCAGGGGGTGCCAAAGAGGTGGTAGAGGAAGGAGCCGGCAGAGGAGACAGAGAGGAGTAAGAAAGGATAGCAGGAGAGGAAAGGAAGTTGAAAAGGCACAGAAAGCGTCTATCAAAGAGGTCAAATGTACATTTGACCAGATCTCTTCCGCAGATTACTCCAGTGACATGCCATCAATGTTCAACTTGACATTAACCCTGATTTTAAACTGGTAAAGGCACTGGAGTCTCACTGGTAAACAGTTCCTTTCAATCCCAGATGCAAATGTCTTTATATGTCCATGCGTCTCTCTGTTTTTTCAAAGAAGACAGTGTTTGCTGTTTTGCAGTTGAAAATGAATTGTTGACCTTTCAGTGTGCCACTCAAGTTGTGCTTTCTCATTGCCAAGACAACGTGTCTGCACTTTTAGGCCCATTTACTTGCATTTCTCTGGAAACAACATTTTGAATTGGCATTTGGGAAATAAATGCTCCCTTTTGTCTGTCAACCTTCAGCGTGTTTTCCAATTGAAAATAGAATTTCTGCACTCTTAGGCCCAACATGGCTTTATCCTGGGGATGAATTTGAACCCAACACAAGCCTCGGGCGGGCAGGCCTTTACCCGAAAACCTCACCCGAGTTTAGCCCCATTAACACTTCATCATAGAAACATGTTGCAGGCAGGTACTGATTGAAATGAAAAACCAATATGATACCTTTTCATTGCTTTGTTACAGGGACACTTTTGCATAAAACATGAAAACTGAAAAAGCAGAATTTCTGATGTTAAAAAAAAAGTCTTGAAAGTGATGATTTTTCAAAATGTTACTTGGAAAGTCTGAAGAAAGTTTAGTGTGACAAATGCATAACAAAAATTACTTCCACAGATCAGTTACTGTGGAACCTTATGATCCATCGGTTTGGGTAAATGCCTATGTTTTTCAGTTTTGTTTTAGACAAAGTATGCAGGGTGGATCACAGTAACAACAGTAACACAGTAACAACACAGTAACAACATGATATTATGTTAAACAAGTGCTTCTTGATGACCAATCCTATAAAAAATGTTGCAGGGTACATATTAGTCATTTTTGCTCAGCCACGAAAGATATTTCTTTTAAAATTGATTTGCTTTCATGCAGGTGGCTTATTTGAACAATTAAACAATTGGATTTCACATCTGTGCCAATTCTATGCGAGAGATGGCCAAGTAGAAATCCATCTCGAAATTAGTGCATAGGACAGGTGTCTGCTCAAAGCTAAGCTAAGAGTGAAGGGGTCTATAAATTATAAGGGGCTCGTGCGCAAGTGGGAGTGATCTAAAGCAATGACCATTGAACACTTGAAGTGATATCAGCCATGAAAAAAACCCAGGGCTTTAAGTGGGCAGGCTCCGAAATTTCGTTTTGAGGCGGGGCCCTGACGGGGCCCACTAATCTCCCCTTGAAGCCCCGGACACTACACGAAAAGGCTTTTTTTTCTACAGCCTGAAGCTCTCGCTCCTGTGCGAGTGCTTCAGGCTCCATGCCTTTCAGCCATAATGGTGGTGCCGCATCTACGAGGCATCCCTTTAAGCAAGAAATGCCCGTGGGCTGGCGCCACCATTAAGGAGAAAACATGAGACCGTTGGAAGCAGAGGCCTTGCTTTCTAAATACTGAAACTCCCGCGGATTCGCAGGAGTTTCAGTCTTTAGGAAAAAGGCATCTGCTTCCAGCGGCCTCACCCTGTCAGCCTCAATGGTGACGCTGTTCCTCCTCAGCTGGCGAGGTACAGCGCCATCATTAAGGGTGAATAGGCGAGGCACTGCCCCCTGCCAGGCAAGCCTATAGAAAATAAATGCAGAGAACAGCACCCTCTCCCCTTTGGGGAGAGGGTCCTGATCTCTACAAAAGGCTGCCTGGCAGGGGTGCCAGGAGCCCATTGAGCAGAGGCTCGTCAGGGGGGCATGGCCTAATGAGCCAGCAGGACCCCTACCTTTAGGCCACGCCCCCTTGATGAGCCCCAGCTCATTTTGTAGTGCCACTTAAGGCACTGACAAGACCACACATCTACAGTATTAAGCAACTGAGCCAGGCGTAATTACTTTGCGAACTGCATCAATGGAAAGGAAAGTGAAGATATCCAAACTTTAGAACGTGGCAACCATGCGCATTGTGAGGCTTCTGGTGATGGAGGGGACCTTGTGCTTCTATGCAGCAAATCTGGACTTGATGAATGAGCATATATATGAACCTGACCTCCAAGGGGACAAGATCAAAACAACAGTCCTGCAGGTTTTGTGTGACTTCCATCTGATCTCTGATTATTTGTGAATATATTGATCATGGAATCCCTGTCAGAGTTTGACTTTGGAGTGGGTATTTGGAAAGAGGTACAAGAGCCTCATATGTTCCTCCAAACCAAGATTTCCAGAAAGAGAAACCAAGATGCATGAATATTTTTTTTCTATTTGTGGGGCATTAGGATTCCAAAATAATATCTCCCCAATATCCATTGCCTATTATATACTCCCATACAAGTGTCCACATACTACTAAAGGACACTGGGAGCTGAACTCTATTATGGATGTCCCTTCCTTCATTGGTTCCTCTGAGACCAGAGTGATTTTGACCCTGACACCCAGCATATTTAAGCTAGTTTAGGTAAAGAGATTGCAGACTTTTTTGCAGAACTGGGTGCAACCACAAAGACATTTGTGGATACCCTTAGCACATTTGTATATACTATTGCAGCTCAGGAAATAGCTACCTAGGATTTATCTGATGGGTTGTCCACAGCTCCGGCCTCTATGTCAATTTTGCAAGCAGTCCAGGTATATAATCTTACTTGGGGGTTTTGCTCTTTTGAGCATATTATGGCTAGGTTTGGCTTCGGATATATTCTTTTTGAAAGTATCTTCAGGTCAAGACACTACCTTAATAAGATACGGCACTCACTGGCATTTTAGAATGACCTAGAATGACCTTTTCAAAAATAAAACAGCAGCAGTGCACTGCCGCAACACATTCCAAGGATTCCAAGGGAGGTGTTTCTTAGCATATGGTTATGTTAAGAAATAGTTGCACATATTTACGTGAATACAAATATTTGACACAATTTTGAAAAGTATACCGGCCCTTATTAGGAGGCTGGCGGAATGGGTTTACCGGCACCGGTAATGGTGCCAGTGCCGGCAAACCCATTCCGCCCTATTACGAGGTCGCCTCATGGGACCCGCAATGGGTGCCTGGTAAAACCAGGCGTCCTTACCGGGTCCCGCGAGAAGACCAGGGACCTAACAACGGGCCTGTTATAAACGGGCCCGTTGTTATCTCCTTCCCCATTCCCATTGAGCACTATGGGGGCTCGAATGGGTTTTGGGATGGACCGGGTCCGGGTTCCTCGGACGAGGAATTACCGGGTCCGCCAAGGTTGGTATGGCTCAATAAGTCCTCATTTGAGGAACCCAGGCCCGGTATGCAGTAAGGAGGCAACCATGCCGCTCAATGCGGCATGGTTACCTCCAACCTCATACTGAGGGCCACTGTGACGTGCCAGTTCCTGCTTGGATGTGCAAAGTGTTTGCCAAAAGCAAACCTCTAATCATTTAATATTCCAAATAGAGGATGGATGTGTATTACCTAAGATAAAAAATAATTTTTAAAAAAAGTTGTGATGGGATTCTGTGCGATGCATAGTGTTCAGCTTAATCTGTTGCAGAACATCTGTCTGTAAAAAAGTAACTTAGCCTTTTCTTTTAAACCAAGGTAATTCTAATAATTATAATTGTTCTATATTGTACAATCTGGAGTTTAATCAAGCTTTTTTGACATAGCAATACATGCATTGTTGCAGTAGCTATGCTTAAAGAATGCTAGAGCCTGAATTGGAGTGGTCAGATATCTGGGAAAAAGCAGAGGGACAATATTTTCACTCCAACCAAGATGGTAATGGTGGGCACTGTTTTTCACAACAGATCTGATCTTGGAATACTATGTAAAAGGACACCCCGGTTATGCAATTAACAAAGAGGATCAAGAAGGGGCCTACAATCTCAGGCCAATGGAAAGGAGGTAGTTGGGTGTGTAATGACAACCCTGTGTTAGAACATCTGACTAGATTGTATTAACGCAAAGCCAGTTGTCTCACATCCAAGCCTGGATTCCCACCAATCACCTAACGTAGACTTGTAGCCAGCTCCTTAGGCATAGTTAAAGTGCCATGACAAACCTCTCTATGAGCTGCACATGCAAGCATCGAAGAACAGGTGGCGAACACAGAGCAGAGGGAATGCAGATTCTAAAACGATCTCCCTGCTTAATGGTCTCAAAGGATTACAACTTTGACCTCTCTGTAAGGAAGTAGCAGATCCAGCTAAAAGTGTTTGCAGTGTTCCCATGCAGAAAGCTCCCAAAATCAATGGCATCAAATGCCTCTGATGAATCCAGTCCTCTCCCCTACGCTGGCGCTCTTCAGGTTGTCGGGTTTCCGAAGGAGAATGGTTTATTTTATGTCATTTCGTATTATCTGTTTACATTCCCAAGAACCTTTAATACAAATACTATTTTTTTCTTTTCATCATAGGAGTCATTCAATGAAACAAAAAAGGAGATGTGACACATTCAGGTACCGGTTAAGTAAATCGCCATGGTATATATATATTCAGTCTATACAGGTCAATTCTCTGTTGAATGAGAATCTCAAATGACAAAGAAATGCAATCCAACAATAACTGATACATTTACGGCATATGTCTTCTTATTACTGGAAACCCCAAGAGAATCACACATAACCAAACATGTTTCCAGTGGAAATCCAAATAAGAGATATAGGGGCTCATAATGCGTTTGGTTATACCACCAAATGGTATTACCATTACCATCACTTGGTCTGGCGGTATTGCCACTGATGTTATTACCTCTGGCAGTAATACCGCTGGATTACAAGTGGCGGTTTGGTGGTGTAAATCCCAAATTGTATGGCGTCGAAATTATTTTTTTTTGTTGGTGGAATTACCTCTGGCGGAATTATTGAGGGATAATTCCATTGTTTTTTGGAGGTAATGTGAAGGATCTGCCTCCAGCCTGAAGCTGGAGGAAGCACCTCTCTACCTCCACCCTGAAGCTGGAGGAAGCTCCTTCACTTTAACTCCAAAAATCGGCAGAATCATCACACAGTAATTCAGCCAGAGGTAGTTCTGCCAAACTTGTAGTTTGGCGGTGCTGGAAACATTGAGGTAACGGAATTACCGCCACGTTTATCCTGCAGCACCAAACTTGTTTTTGATTGAAACTCACAGATAATCAGAAAGCCACCGTCAATTTCTGACAGATGGAAGCCTAATGTTGTAAAACACATGAAAACAAATGCCCTCTTGCATACTCCAATGCATTTGTCATTGAAAAGAAGAGATCTCTGTGTCACCGATATTTCTCTACAAAAAATCACCTTTATCTGCAATATGCGGCATAGTTCTGTTTCAAATATAAACTGTACAATGAAGGAGAAAAAGAGAACAATACATCATTCTCAACTAGGCAGTCAATAGTCTCCCCAGTTTCATGCTCATTTGGTGAAATCATAATAGAATTCTTTAAATGTAAACTGGCAGCTGAATTGCTTTCATTTGGATTCATCTTCCTCTGCCCTTGCATATGAGGTTGCTAGTTTCAGATAATATCTGAGCTCATGCCAATGCCAGCCAACCGATCTCTCCAAATCTTTGCCCGTCCTCCCCATGTCCACCGTCCTTCTTTTTTACTGTGTGATAGAATCCAACAGCTGAACCGGTATCGCGTCTCCAGTTTATTCGCAAAATGTTCAGGGACAGCAGCACACTTTTTTTAGACTGCAAGCCATATGTCTCTTTTTCCGACCAGTAATACACCAGCCTTCCCATCAGGACTTACATTACAGGTAGACAAAACCAAGAAAAGCACACTCCCCAGTCTCATTTCATTTTTCATAATTGCTTGGCACTGCATATATCTTTCATATAGGGTGACCAGATTTCGAAAATAAAAAAACGAGATAGGCCACTGACATAGAAATAGGAATAAACCTTCAGCCGTGAAACTGTAGTCTTACCTCTATGTGGGTGGCCTGTCCAGTGTCATGTTGCAGCGCCCGGGGCCCTACTGCTATTTTAAGTTTTAAATACCAGGATTTGGGGATCGGGTGGATAACATGATTTCCAGCCAAAAACTGGGATTGTACCCACCCGAACCCCAAATCCGGGGCAGGGTTTTTAAACTAAAAAAATGTCTCAGGACCTTAGGACGGAGGTGAAAATACCCCGACAGTCCCGGTAAAACCGCTACGTCTGGTCACCCTACATTCATAGTAATCTTTAGGTACTCATCCAATCAGTCCACCTTTACTGAACTAAAATGTGAATTCAGTCCAGTCTTAACATTTTGGCCACCCACTCCTGCGCATTATCATACACGTAATATTGTGGGATGAATGTTACATTCTGCACAAAATGGTTCTTGGGACAGTCAAACACAGCATAATGAAAATGTTTCATACATTTTAATATGTTTCCGCATGGATATGCTTGCAAATAAAACATGACCCGTTTGATCATTACACCAGCCTTCCTCTGGTAAAAATGCATAATAGCAGGTTCTGTCCTTGTACTTTCATGGCAGGACAGTGCCTATGTTTAAATTGATTACCACTGTTGTTTCTCTCAGTAACTGCTATGGAGCCGGTTCTGTTCTGCAGTTACCTCAATATTTGTTTAAATTTAACCACCCATGGCTTTGTAGAAACACCAAATGTGCAATATGAAACTCACTGTCCTTAGAAAAATACATCTTCTAAGCAAGTTACCATTTAGTAGTATGATATTGGCATCAATGCATTTTACAATATTTGTTTTCATACACATGAACATATATTTTCATTTTGCTAACTGCTGCAGTTTCATGGGAATATAGCTCTCTTACGTTTCTTGATGATCTCACAGTACTCCTTCCATCTGTTACCTTTTGTCACGTGGGGAAACCAGAATTAGGAGATCCACAAGATGGCATACTGAGTTTAGAATGTCTTTGTTTCCCAAAATAATAACCCTAATCTGCCTTTAAGGTGCTTGGCCCTAATCTAGTAAAAATAAAGGAGTCTTAAGGTGCTCATCAGGATGTCCTAAATCAAAAACATTCTGCCATCCAGAAAAGCTAATCTAGTGTGGATTGTGTCCATACCACTATAACAGAACATAGAAGCAAGATTCTAACTTCAGCTTCGAAGGAAGTGGGGATGTCTAGGAGCAGGAGGAGGGCGAGATTACTTGACTCTCTGGAGTCATCAAGTTGTTTTTTCAGATGAAGTACAGTGGATTCAGTGCCATATCTAGGGTGCAATCCCAATTGTTGGGGGCTAATGATGTGATGCAGTTCCAGGAATTGTTGAATTTGGTGGTAGGTAGTTTTGTCGATAATTTTAAGGAGAAAGAGGACAGTGGTGATGGGTTGGTAGTTAGTTATGGCAGCTGGGTCAAGTGAGGGTTTTTTGAGTAGCAGAGAAATCCAGGATTCTTTGAGCGAGGGGGGGCGGAGCAGGAGGCGAAGGAGGCACTGATGACTGCAATGATGAGTTGTAACAGAGGTACAGAACACTCTTTGATGGGGGGGCAGGTCAAATGTAACCTTGCAACATGAGGGTTAAATGCCTTTTGGGTGGCAGGCGACCTTGTGGTCTGCGGCGGTGTGGAAATTGAGTGGGCTTAGAACTGGGGGGCGGCATGGGGAGATAGGATTTGAGGTTTGGTGTCGATAGTGGCTATTTCCGAATTCATTTTCTTTTGCAGCATCATGTTTTTGTGTAGGAGGGCTTCTTGTACATTGCTGCACCAGAGGTCATATTTTTATAACAGTAGAGGGTGGGGTAGCAGGTGTTGCTAATTCACGTAGAATTGGAGTTAGAGGTGGTAATTCTATTGCTGTAGAGGTTAGATTTGGCTGCATGTATGGCTTCCTTGTATTTTTTTGAAATACTAGTGAAAAGAGATGTGTTAGCTGTAGTAAAAGCTTTGCGCCATGCATCTCCATCACTCGTTTTCTCGTATGGGGGTCAGGGATGAGCCAAGATTTAGTGTGTTTGGTGCTTTTTTGTTGTGCAGCTTCAGTGGGGCAAGTGTTTTGACTGCATTGGTGAGCCGGGCATTGTAATGGTAAGTAAGGGCGTTGACGTCAGAGGAGGGAGGGAAGGGCTGGCTGCAGATTAGGGGTAGAAGTCTGTCAATGGTGAGGTTGTGGGTGCAACGAGATGTAGTGGAGGAGAGGGTACGAGGGCTTTAGCTTGGTGGATGGAGGTGGGGATGGAGAAGACAATGATATTGTGGTCTGTTCATGGGCATGGTGTTTTGGAGAGGATGGTGATGTTGCAGTTGTAGTCTAGGATATGATATACAATATATGATTGGTAATTTATTTAGGATCCAGTCAGTAGTCCGTCGTAGAGTGTATGTGGGAGTGAGGAACTGTTGCATGCAGCCTAGAGGTGCGGTGGTGTTAGTGAGGGATGTGGTGTATTTTTCCCCAGGGTTATTATAGTGGAGTTATTCTGACATTGTGGGGTTGGTTTAAAAGGTTTACTTGCGCGTAAGGTACTATTTGTTCTAGGAAAGATTAATTAGTGTGAGCCACTGTTGCACTTGGTATGGCCAAAGAAGACTCCCACTGCCTCTTTTCACAAAACATAAAATAGTGCCACAACACAACTTGCGCCAGTGTGAGACTGACATTTTTCACCGCATCGTTATCCCGAATCAGTCAAATGGGTATATCCCCGAACCTCGTCCACACAGTTACATTCTCCCTGGATGAGGTTTGGGGATCCTACCCATTTGACTGATTCAGGATAAGGATGCAGTGACAGGCGATTACGTATCTACAATATGAAGGTAAGCACAATTGAGACTAAGTTGAAGTTAAAATTGTGTAAACAAGCAATTTATGTCCAGCTGTGAAGAAGGCCAATGGCTGAAACACGTGTCGCGCTAACGGACACTACGTACACTGACAGATAAGATTTGCAACAACAATGCAAATGTCAGTCTCACACTGGCGCAAGTTGTGTTTTGTCATTATAGCTGAAGTTGAGGTCTTCCATTAGGGGAAGCTTTGTGTTAGGCTTGAGGTAGGAGGAGAGGAGATGTGTGAGGTAATCTTCAAAGGAGGCGGGTGGGCCTGGGGGCATTAGATGACCTGGATAGGTATGGTGGAGTTGGGAGAGAGAGATTTCTTAGCTGAGAGTGGTACACAGTAGGGCAGGGGGCTTGAGGATACAGAACAGATGAGGATTGTGTCTTGTAGATGAGTGCAACACCCCACCTTTGTTAGCGAGCCTGTCACTTCATAGTATGGCATAGGTAGGCGTTATGCCAATAAGGAGGCCAGGGCCTGCAGCAGGGTGGAGCCAGGTTTCACTGATGGCTAGAATTTCAATGTTGTCATTGGTGATAAGGTCCAATGAGAGATCTGGTGTTGATCCGGGAGCAGTGCAGCTGCAGGAGGGAGTGTTTGGACTGAGTGTTAAGTATATTTTTTCTTTGGGGTCTGGTGTGATAGTGGTCAGGGTAGTATGTGAGGAGAAGTGTTGGTGGAGTGTTTGGTGGATGGGGCAGGGATGTGGAGTGGGTAGGTCTGCATACGGAGGCAAATTATATCTTGATCAAAATATATAGTTAAAATCATAACCAGTAATAATTTCCTTGCATTCTAAACATTCCTACTCACCTCTAATGTGAATGGTGTCCAGATACTTTGCATTGTTGTATTTGTCTTATAAATCTACCTACTTGCCATATCTGTATATAGTTTCTATTGACCTTCCATGCATTTTATTATTCTTTTACATGTCACCCAAAGAAAAGAAATCTTCAATCTCCTGAATTCTGGACTTTGGATGCCATGGTGTTATCTAATTTGCATACTGATATTGTTAGACTACTTTGTCATCATCCTGTATACACAACTGGAAAGATTGTGTCAATAATTGTGAATGGACCATTCAACAACACCATGCATTTTGATTTTTTTACTCTGTTCTTGACAACATTAAATAAAGAAATATAGGGAGCAAAAGTGATGATTTCCATTCATTAAAGGATTTGTCACTATCAGACACATTCTCCATGTTATTTGTTCAAAAGCAAACGCATGCTAAAATGTTACCTCTGATTATTCACATATTTGTCAATAGTGGATGCATTGATCAGTGTTTGTTCATTGGTTTCATACAGTAACTATTGTGGTAACCAACTCACACAGACCTAAAGTGGTAGATTTTGAAGGTGTGGCTCTAAATGCCATGAGGAGAAAGGGAAGTTGCTAATCCCAACTTGGTCCTGCTTCTGCTAAACATTATGTTACGATGTCTACAGTTGTCTAGTTGGTTCTTTCAACACCTTGTAAAGTATTTGTTTCACATCTAACATCCCCCACATCGTTGTCATCAATTGGTTAGTGAAATGGCTGCCTCTTTCTGGTTCAATTATTTGGGGTAAACCAAATCTGGAGAAATTTGGTTTGTGATCAATGTTATGGCACTTTCTGCTTTTCAATGAGAGCAGGTAAACGCTCAATTCATCTCTTCTCTATATACACTACCATCAGCATGTGCTTATTGCCACAGTAAAATTTGTGCATGGGCCCATTAAAATCCACCTGGAGATCAAACCACAGTAACATTGATCCTCTTTTACATAGTGCCACACCATGCATTTGGGAGCTTGTATTGGAATTTGGCGCATACCAGACATCATCTTGTATGCAAGGTGAGGTTGTGTGACAAGTGTGGCCAATATGCAAATTACCTCAACATTTCAAAGGCCTTTTGGACCCTTCTATATCGTGAGGAATCCTGCAGATCCTCCACTAAAACCCTGCCTAAAGTCTCCTCCTAGGTGGCCACAGAAAGGCAGATGCGTCCTGGTCCTGACCTTGGGGGTGGTGTACTGTGGGAGGATGTAAGGCCCACGGTGGTGAGGAGGTTCCAAGGGATGAGACACAGTATTTGTCTATAAAAGGGAAGGACCGTTTAAAGGTACTGATACATGTAATTACTTATTGTCGATGTGGGAAAGATGGGTAGGACATCTTTGCTCCTGCAGGTGCAGTGGCGGGAAACCTAAAGATGATGTTTTAAATGAACTGCCTTCCTATTTTCTAATAAACTCTTGTACTTTTTCCTTAAATGCATTTAAGAGAAATAAATCTGCATTTAAAAATAAAAATCCGAAGGTAAAACCTACTTCTGTTAATTGGCAGATTAAGAGCTGGGATGAGGAAGAGGGCACAAGAGCAATGTTGCAGGAGTAGTCAGCCTGTAATGCCTAATGGAACCCTGAAGACACACCTGAAGGAGGCAGAGAGGCTTAAAAGGTACGCTCAGCGGCAGGCCATTAGATATAGATGTAGATGGAGCTGGAGCTGGAAGAATCACAGCAGTAGCAGCAGCAGAGCAGAAGCATGTTGTTGGCAATACAGGCAGATGTTGGTGGGAAGAAGGGAGCCATGACTTTGGCCAAGCAGATATCAACTGCCTGTCCTGAGAGGGTCTTGTGCCCACTAAATCTGAAATTCAGCAGAAGACAGGAAAGAAGATTGTTGTTCCCCATTTGAACCTAATCTCAGAGATTGCACAGCAGGAAACGTGCCGGAGACCATGGCTGAAAGTAGTTGTGCAGCTAACGTCCTCAGGAGCGAGAGGAGTTCCTTGAAGGTGTGGCAGGACTGTAGATACCATTACCGAAGAGGGGTGTGGGTCCAATGGAAGCCAGAAGAAGACCAAGCCCTGCAGCACATGAAAGAAGCAAGGCCGAAGCCAGTGAGTGTTACCAAGTATTCTGAGCCCTTGGACGAACAAAGGCAGGCCATGGTAACCAAGCAGAATCATTTGCATATGAGTGAAAGTAGTAATAAACTGACCATTGATTGGCGGACAATGGGAATTTTTCAAAAGTAGCACTTGCGTGTGAAATAACTTATTCTGTAGTACTCGAGTAAGAGCAACACGCTCTGAATCCTATCAATTGAATCGGAAACCCTTTGAAACAAAGGAAAGACTGGTCGTGCGTGCTTAAACGTAACTAACCAAGTCCATAATGAAGTTCTTGAAGTCAATATTACACTGATATTAAGTAAATGAACATTGAAACTGTGAGTTTGAAGGGAGCAAGCATTGCCAAAGCCAAGAGTGAAACAGGCACTGCCCATACCACAATTGAAAGAAGTATATTTTCCCAAGGCCAAGCATGGTGCAAGCATTGTCTTAGAGAAGCGTGCACAAGAATTGCCCAAGGCTGGAGTTGTGCAAGTTGTATCCTTAGCCAACAGAGATTAACAACAGGCATACCGTTAAGCTGCTTTGGTGGGCAGAAAGTAAAGAGGCGAATGCAAGTTTGTGAAAAAAGGCGAAACCTGCTGAATGTAAACGTATCCTGAAAGTTATTATCACTCACATTACTAAAGCCATAAGGAGAAAAGGCAGAATTACATCCTTAAGGGCAAACTTTGGTGTTGTTGTAGCAGAAAGACAAGAGAGGCAAAGAAGCTGCTCTTTTGACCAAGTTGTTGTTCATAACAGAAGAAGAACGCCTTGCTTACTTGCAAGTGTTGAGAGGTACTAAAGTGGTTCTTGTCCTTTCTGAAAAGCTGTTAAAAGTCACAAAGGTACAAAATGTTGAAGTTGTTGTAAATACTAATGTTCCAATAAGACAAATGACAAAGAGGTGAATGTTCAGAGGAAGAGTGACTTGCCTACATGAAGGTGCTATGGCGCACTGATGTGAATATTGTCTTTTTTGGGAAGTACACATATCAGAAAGTTGCAGACTGATGAAAGTGTGATACATCTGATATCAGTAGATTTAAACTTCAGAAGTCCAGTTAAAGGTGGAACACTTGGGGCAGACGAGAAGACCCGCATGGTGAATCCTTAAAGAAGTTAACCAGGTATGAGACCTAGCCTGGTGGAAACAGTGGTGCTGTGAAATCATGCTGGCATAGATATACATTCTGACTCCTACAAACATAAAGGGAGACTTCGGAAGTGCTGCCAAGAGACTGTGTTCTTTTACCTTGCCAGAAGGTGTGTTTCTTGACTCTGACAAGAGATCACTTTTCTTCTATGACATTTCTAAGTTGTGGAAAAGCATCATGACCAAGAACATCATTGATGCTGTTTGATGAATTGGAAATGATAATTTCAAGAAGAAGATGAGATCTTTTTGTTGATTGAACAGAACTAAACTGGAGCTTTGTTACAAAACTGGATTTCCTTGTTTTTTTATGTTAAACATTGAAACTGAACTCAACTTGATACCTGGGGAAAGGGTGTTCACCCAGGTATAAAGAGAGACTATGAATATATGAAGAATATACTTGTTGATATTTGTTGTAAATTTCCATATATTTTCTTGTGTATTGTATGCTTTAGTGTGAGGGCCAGATATCCTTTGTTAGAGTGTTTCCTTTAGTTTTAGGGAAATCCTCGTCAGTGTAGGGATAGTGAGGCGTTTTATGAAATGTATGATTTAACAAAATGGTGTATTTTGAGAAATCATCCAAAAAGAGTCTGATTCACATTTCAGACCCCTCACATTATCCAGCAATAATAGTGTCATGTGTGTAGCACCTCATCAACCTTGTCAAAGTCCCCCTTCATTCCCATTCTAAGTCTTACTTCTTCAACTGTGCCAGCGACCAATCCATCAAATGAGCAGGAGTTTCTGGAAAAAAAAGAAATGTCAGGCATTATAGATTTCCCATAGCTTTTTGTGAAAAGGAGAGAAAGAGAGAGAGGAAGAGGCAGAGTGAGAAGAAAAGAGAGAGAGAGGGAACGTGATAGAGGGAGGGAGCAAGGGAGGGAGAGAGAGAGTGAGAAAGAGAGGGAGAGATCGAGAGAAAGAGAGAGACAGAGACACAGATAGAGAGTACTATAAAACCCCACACACTAACTTAAAAAAACCTTTTGGGCGATTGTGGGTGGTCTCACAGACTCCAATGTCTATGGCTTTAGGATTGTGGCCCATGTGTGCTTCAGGGGATAGGACACCTAAGTTGCAGTTTGTTGAACCTACAATTCCATTAGATAATATAAGTGTGCCAACCATAGAAATTGCCAGTGTTCATCTTGAGTGATATTTTTTATTGTTTTATTTGTATTGTGCATATGGTTTCATATAAACCTAACACATAAAAAGATTACACAATACATATTCATCTCACATATCTAAATACACAGTGAAACAAATGTTTTCATTATCATTCAAGGCCAAATCCATCATTAAATAAGGGGGCAAGAGGACAGATATTTTATACACTAGGAAGTTTACATTTGCTCTTAAAAAAGAAGAAAAAAGGTAAAGGAAAAGAACAAAAAACAGAATCACGATATTCAATAAACCAAGTAATTATTTTTCTAAAACCAGACAAGAGCCAGAGTTGTAGTGAGGGCGGATCTCCGCAAACGCCTTGCCCAAAATACATCAGAGCAAACATTAGAAGGATCACATAATAAAATATAAGAGTCAAACATTCATCAGTGCATTGCAAAACAATATTAAGGGGGTAATTCATAGAATTCAGCGCACAAGTGACGCACGCGGCTGGCGCACAGTGTGCGCGTGCGAATCCCTGCGCCAGCCGCGTGCACTAAAATACATTTCCGCGCACAGCCTATTCATGGATTCCAGCCACCAAAACCAGCCGTGGTGCACAGTGGCGCAGCGAGCCTGCAGCAGCGCCAGTTACGCCCCCAAGAACGCCCCTTGCGCAGGGAAAAGCCATCAAAATCCCCAATCCAGCGCAAAGGGCTGCGCTAACCCTGTACCAGCTAGGCAAGCGGGGTACGTGTATCACTGGGATGAGCGGGAAGTTTCTCACGTGATTTCAGCTGGGTACGTGTATTACTGGGGTGCGCGGGAAGTTTCACACGCGATTGGCTCTGTGCGAGCGGGGTACTTGTATTAATGGGGTGCGTGGGAAGTTTCACACGTGAATTCAGCAGGGTACGTGTATTTCAGGGGTGCGCGGGAAGTTTCACACGCAATTCCATCAGGGTACGTGTATTTCAGGGGTGCGCGGGAAGTTCCACATGCGATTCCATCAGGGTATGTGTATATCAGGGGTGCGCAGGAAGTTTCTCACGCGATTTCAGCTGGGTACGTGTATTCCAGGGGTGCGCGGGAAGTTCCATACGCAAATGTCCTGGGTACGTGTATTTCGGCGTGCGCGGGAAGTTTCACATGCAATTTCAGCAGGGTGCGTGTATTTCAGGGGTTCCGTGGAGTACTACACGTGAGTTGGCCGTGTGGGTCCTCCCAGGTGTTCGCTCTACAACCTCCATGGCCCCTGCAGGCAGCCCACACCACGGGGGACTACCCTGCACCCCTGCCCATGTCCCGCAGGCAGCCCATCCACCATGGGCATGCCCCACAGCCAAGCCACATGTCACCTTGCACTACTGATCAACAATGCATGTCTTCCAGCACCCCCAACCCCCAGCAGTGCAGGGCACCCTCCACCAGGCCCGCACACATGTCTCCCGACACCCCCACCCCCCAGCAGTGCAGGGCATCCTCTACCAGGCCCTGACTACTGATTCCCTGCACCCCCACCCCCACCAGTCAGGGGCACCCTCCACCAGGCCCACACTCCTGTCTCCCAGCACCCCCACCCCCCACCAGTCAGGGGCACCCTCCATCAGGCCCCCACACATGTCTCCCAGCACCCCCACCCCCCAGCATTGCGAGGCACCTGCCAGCAGGCCCCCACACATGTCTCCCAGCACCCCCACCCCCCAGCATTGCGAGGCACCTGCCAGCAGGCCCCCACTCCTGTCTCCCAGCACCCCCATCCCCCACCAGTCAGGGGCACCCTCCACCAGGCCCCCACTCCTGTCTCCCAGCACCCCACCCCCCAGCAGTCAGGGGCACCCTCCAGCAGGCCTCCACTGCTGTCTCCCAGCACCCCCACTCCCCACCAGTCAGGGGCACCCTCCACCAGGCCCCCACTCCTGTCTCCCAGCACCCCCACCCCCAGCAGTGCAGGGCACCCTCCACCAGGCCCCCACTCATGTCTCCCATCACCCCCACCCCCCAGCATCCAGGGGCACCCTCCACCAGCCCCCACTCATGTCCAACTCATGTCTCCCAGCAGCCCCACCCCCTAGCAGTGCAGGGCACCCTCCACCAGGCCCCCACTCATGTCTCCCAGCACCTCCACCCCCCAGCACTGTGGGGCACCTGCCAGCAGGCCCCACTCATGTCCAATTCATGTCCCCCAGCACCCCCACCCCCCAGCACTGTGGGGCACCCTCCACCAGGCCCCCACTCATGTCTCCCAGCACCCCACCCCCCAGCACTGTGTTGCACCCTCCACCAGGCTCCCACTCATGTCCCCCTGCACCCCCACCCCCCAGCATCCAGGGGCACCCTCCACCAGGCCCCCACTCATGTCTCCCAGCATCCCCACCCCCAGCATCCAGGGGCACCCTCCGCCAGGCCCCCACTCATGTCTCCCAGCACCCCCACCCCCAGCATCCAGGGGCACCCTCTACCAGGCCCCCACTCATGTCCCACTCATGTCCCCCTGCACCCCCACCCCCAGCATCCAGGGGCACCCTCCACCAGGCCCCCACTCATGTCTCCCAGCACCCCCAACCCCCAGCAGTGCAGGGCACCCTCCACCAGGCCCCCACTCATGCCCCCCTGCACCCCCAGCCCCCAGCAGTCAGGGACACCCTCCACCAGGCCCCCACTCATGTCTCCCAGCACCCCCACCACCCAGCACTGTGGGGCACCCTCCACCAGGCCCCCACTCATGTCTCCCAGCACCTCCACCCCCCAGCACTGTGGGGCACCTGCCAGCAGGCCCCCACTCATGTCCAACTCATGTCCCCCAGCACCCCCACCCCCCAGCACTGTGGGGCACCCTCCACCAGGCCCCCACTCATGTCTCCCAGCACCCCTCCCCCCCAGCACTGTGGGGCACCCTCCACCAGGCCCCCACTCATGTCTCCCAGCACCCCCACCCCCCAGCACTGTGGGGCACCTGCCAGCAGGCCCCCACTCATGTCCCCCTGCACCCACACCCCCCAGCATCCAGGGGCACCCTCCACCAGGCCCCCAATTATGTCTCCCAGCACCCCCACCCCTCAGCACTGTGGTGCACCCTCCACCAGACTCCCACTCATGTCCCCATGCACCCCCACCCCCCAGCATCCAGGGGCACCCTCCACCAGGCCCCCACTCATGTCTCCCAGCACCCCCACCCCCCGGCACTGTGGTGCACCCTCCACCAGACCCCCACACATGTCCCCCAGCCAACATGTCATCACAATCTAGATCCCTGGCCCTTATGGTCAGCCTCCAAATGCCAAACACCAACCCGAGTATTGCATCCACCCACTTAGAAATGGCAATAACATGATAGAACTCCAATTGCAAGTTTGGAAATGAACACATGTCCCTCACATACACCCAATGGGTGTCAGTGAATGTCAAAACCCATATCATGATATGCATGAAACCAATGACATGATACTACACATTAAAATTTGAAGAAAAAATATGTATTAAAAGCAACATAAATTGAATCAAAAATAAACAAACAAAAATGGGAAAACCCAGCATGTCCGTGAAATAATGCAAATCCACAAATCATAATCCAAAGGAAAGGCCTCCAAAAGTCACAGTCCACAAAAGTAAATCCAATGGAAAATTAAAATCGAAAACCATTGCTCCATGGGTAAATCATAAAAAAAAGAATGAAAATCCAACAGTCAACTATATACAGATAAACAATCCAGGGTCCATGATCCCAACAGATGAAATGAAACCTATCTAATAACACTACCTAATAAAAAAAAAACTATATACAAAAATGTGGCCCATTGTCCAAAAGGTCCAAAAAAAATGCAAAACTAAAGGAAACCTAACACTAACTACAGAACTATTTACAAGGGCAGCGGGCTAGTCCGATGGCTCACTTCAGGATGTTCCGGGCCAGTGCATCATCGAACTCCTGCTCAATGTCCCAGAGGCGGTCCTCCTCCATGGCCCCAAGGGTCCGCAGGGCCGTCGACATGTTCACCTTCAACTCCCTGCGGATTGCCTCGAGGCACTCGGCCCGCCTCAGGGCCCTCCGCATGGAGTTCTCCGCCCTGACCATCGTGAGCCGTGCCTCTTCCGCCCGCTGCCAATCCGCATCTATGGCGTGGCCCAACCGCTGCCACACGGAAGACACTTCCCGTCCTTGGTCCTCCTTCCCTCCGGCCGATGCCTGCCCCTCCGATGTCGAAGGCCCCGAGCCATCATGGCTCCCACCACGTTGCTGCTGCTGCTGTGCCTCTGCCCGTGCACTGCCTCCTGCTGCCTGCACATCTTCCGCTGGCTGGGGTTCAGTCATTGATGTGGCCACCCCTGCTGGATGTCCGACTCCCGACTGTGGCAGGGATGCCTCCTCCACCAGTCTGGCCGCACCGTCAGAGGCAGCTCCACAGGGCACCCAGGTGACTAATGGGTGGGAAGATGGCACGGAGGACGACTGGCGCATAGAGGGTTCAGTTGAGGAGGGGGTCTGAGCAAGCCCCATCAAACGGAGGAATCCGGCCTGGGTGACCTGTCCCAGTAGGCCGACGCGGTCAACGAGCCATTCGAGATGACTTGCAGTCTCCTCATGAAAAGACTGCAGGTCACCTCGTATGGCCCGTTGATGCAACGCCACACCAGTCAGGACAGGCTCAACCCGGACCCGGATAGCCACGTCCGCAGGCAGAGGAAGGCCAGTTGCTGTGAGCTCACCCCCTGCCTGAAAACGGGTCTGGACGTAGGCATCCCTGCTGGTGCAAGATGATGCAGTGACAGGATCAGGGACAGGAATGCACACAGGCACCTCCGCAGCGGCCTGTGCTGCCTCCTGTCCCTGGTCCTGAAGTGCACCACTAGCACCAGTGGAATCCCCACCTCCAGACTCCGTCTCTGTTGCTTGCAGGGCCTCCTCCTCCACCAAACCCCCCACCAACCTGGATGACTCCGTGCCATCTTCCCCCGTTGGGCCCTGTGTGGTCCCAGCTGCCCCTTCTGCTGCCGAGGAGTCCAACTCCAACCTCCGCCTCTTGGACCTCCCCCCGGCAGCTGCGGCCTGGGATGCGGCACCGGACTCCTCACTTCCCGACGAGATCACAAACTGGGAGGGGAGCTGGGCCTTGCGTCTCCAGCTGGCGGTGCGATCCCCACCGCTATGCTCCACAGCACCTTCTCCGCCCTCTTCATCAGTTGACGCTGCAGACAGGGAGAAATAAAACACAGGCATCAGGGTACTGTACAATGGACACATACATACATGACAGTTGTACATGAGTGGCATTGGCAAACCTCAGACATGGCATCACAATCGCCAACACACATGTCATTTAAACTTGCACACATGAGCCATACCACAGCCATATCGCAACTGCCAGCACCATCCATACACATACAACAGCATGAGCAAGCAAAGGTGAGCCAGACATCACATGCAACACAGGGAGTGCACTACACATGCACGCACACCACCACACTTGCATGCATGTGTACACCTCTGCCAACTGTCGCAGTGTTCAGATGGGCATCCATGTCACATCTGCCAATCAGGCTTCCACATCCCGCTGTCACATGCATCCATGTTGCATCACTGTTGCACCCTTGTCAAATACACACACATGCACATGTACACAGTGCTGATACATGCAGCTGAAAACAACATACATGCGTGACATCACGAACATGCCTACTTACATACACATTCATCCAAACATGTGTGCCCACACAACTGCATTTGGCATGCAAGCCTACACACACAAGCACCATCCATGTCTCACACTTGACAGTCCTCGCAAGTATTAGCCTCACGGCCCTGTACACCCCGACCCATACTCGGCCCCATACAAACAGATGTGCAACCTGCACACTACTGGCACATCACCACACGCACAGCTTACAATCATGATGCATGTACACTTACCGCTGGACTCCAGAAGGGTCTGCCTCTCAAGGACCTGGACGTGGAGCGCTGGGGATATGCGTTCCAGGACCCTCATCTGATCTTCCGACAAGTGGCCCCGGCGCCCCTTAGAATCCGCTGCCTTCAAGAGGCGCTGGGCCTTGTTGAGGGTCCTGGACCTGAAGTCCTCCCAGCGCTTCTTGGCATGTTGGAAGTCACGGACTGCCACCCCCTCCGCGTTGATGGCAGTCACGATGTCCGTCCAGATCCGAGTCCGGCCTTCCTTGTCGGTGCGGGAACTTCCGAAGATGGCATCATACTGCCCCAGGACTTGCTCCACCAGGACACCAACTTTGGTGGCAGTGAAGCTGGTGCCCCTCTGCCTCTCTTGCTGGGGGTTATCAGTGGTGCCAGATGTTGCAGTGCCCGACATGACAACCCCAGAGGCAGGGGTGGGTGGGCAACTGGGTCCTGGGGCTGGGCTGTGGAGCGATGGAATCCCAGTTGGGAGTCTTCGGTTCCAGCAGGGGTGGTCACAGCAACAGCACCCCTGGCTGATGTGCAGGCAGCAAATGACAGGGCACGTGGGCAGCAGGCAGTCAGGCAGCAGCAGATGGCAGGTGGGAGTGTGTTTGGGGCTCTGGGAGGCAGTAATTCAGCCTTCTGGGCAGGAGTGTGGTCTTCCGTGTGCTTACGTGTGGCCAGCTTGATACGGAGTGATTTGGCACGTGAAAATTCTGCACGTCAGCGTGTAATTCAAGGAAAGGCCCTTAGCGCGTAAGCGCGTCTGCACGCATATGCAATTTCATTGGACAGAAGGCCCTTCAAGCGCAAGCGCCTCTGTGACGTGACGCGCTCAGGCGTGCATGGGCGTTTCAGCGCGCATGAAAAACTGCACGTCCGCGTGTAATCCGAGGAAAGGGCCCATGCGTGTAAGTGACGTGATGTGCGCAGGCGTTTCCCTCAGCACGGGTTAAAGGTGAGCGGAGCCAGCAGTTCGCTGTACATGCCTTTCGTGGAGACCAACGTGTGTTGCTGCTTCCTGTTGTTTCAAGAGGCCATCACAAATTCATAGCTATCAAGGACTTATCTCTTCCTTTGGCGGGGGTGTTGGCTACGCGTGTTTTTCTGCATCGCGCTAGTCAGACGGTGAGTCGCACACGCTATTTTTCCCACTGCGGGTGCCCCTGTGTATCGCACCCATTTTCGATGTCATAGTAGCCTGCGTGTCCCACGCGTACGCGTTATTCGTGTTACTGGGTGCCACCGCGTACTGCGGGAGGTTGATTCCACGCACGTAGGCTGTAGGGTTGAATGCACGGTTTTACTGCAGTTTTGGGGTGTCTGAGCGTTGCATGATCCGTCACTAGATCACCGGGGGTCACATACAGCCTTGCAGGTGCAGGGGGGCTGTTAACATCTTGCTTCCCACCCCCTTCACCCCAATTGCCCAGGTTAATTGTGGTGTACACCTCCCATTGGCACTACTACATCTGTGCCATGGTTGGGAGGACACCAAAGGTGAGGGGCGCCTCAGCTGGGCATACTCCTCGTGGCGGGCGTGGTCAGGGACGTGGCAGTGGTGACCAGGGAGTAGGGGGAATCCAGGGTGTCCAGGGCAGCCACAGAGGGGGAAGAGGCAGGGGTGTGCCACTTGAGCGCAATGTTGTGCCATGTGTCGGTACAGTCATGCCACCACCCCCTGTGGTTCCGTGGGATGCAGATTCTGCATCTGGCACTGGCATCCGTGTGACCCGGCAGTCCGTTCCATCGACTGCCACGGGCCCAATGGTAGTGGTAGATGCAGGTGCAGCTGGGGACACCGCCACCCAGGCTCAGGGTCTGCCAGCACAGTTTGCGTTGGCACTTGAGGAGCCCTTGGTAGATTTCCAACAGGCCAGGAGGGAAACCATAGGGGCAGACAGGGCTGCTCAGACAAAGACACGTGTCCCTGGGGCAGCTATGTCATCTGCTGCCCCGAACAACCGGGTGTTGGCAAGTGCAGGGGCAGATGCACCCAACAACACCCTGGTTGTGAGTCTGCCAACCAACACCGTTGCGGTCAATGACCCTGCCACAGCTGATGTTGCTGCGCAGGGTCCATTAGAGGGCACCCAGATGCCACTGACACAAGTCAGGCCTTCGGTCGCCCCTCCACCTGCCACTCCCTTGGCTCAATCCACCGAACCCACTGGCCATACTGGTCAGGGCGGCATTAGCCAGCCAGGGTCTGCGCCACAGTCCAAGAGGAGGAAGGTTGCACCTGCAGCACAGGCTGGGACCCCACATACAGCCACGACCTCCTGCACGTCGAGGAAGAAGCCTTTCTGCAAGCAGGAACTGGACTTCCTCGTGGGCTACGTGCGGGGCCACAGCCGTTACATGCTAGTGGGTGCCAATAGTCAGACTACGGCTGCCCAACGTGACACCCACTGGAGGCATGTTGCGGAACATGTCAGTTCATTCGGCCATGAGGTGCGCACGGTGCAAGAGTGCAAAAAGCGTTGGAATGACATCAAACGCAGCACTAAGGCTAAGCGTGCCTCTAATTACAACTTGACTCTGGTGACTGGCGGTGGGCCTGCACCAGAGGAGGAAGACCTCACTCCGCATGAGGCACTCGTTGCGGAGTTCATACCACCTGGATTGGTCGAAGGAGTGGGAGAGATGCTGCACTTTAATGCCTAGTCCAATGGATATTGATGCGTGTTTGTTGAGGACGTGTATGTTTCACTTGTGGGATGTGTTGTGCATGATTGCCACTACATGTGGCGTGTACATGGTTCTGATGTGTAAGTAATGCAATGCTTCCGTAATGCATGTCTGCTCTGCTGGATGGTGGACATGTGGAGCAGACGGGGACTGTCCGCATCACCACTATTGCACCCTACTGACATGCTGGTTACAAGTATGTCCCCCGGTCCATGTTCCAGCTTACTGGCCCTTCTGCATGTGGCGTGGGGTTACCTTCCTCTCAGCCCAGGCACAATGTCATTGCATGACTGACATGCATGTCTCCTCTGCCTGCATGCGGGGACACCATGTAGGCATGCTCCCTTACCCCTCCTCCACCACTCTGCACCCCAGTTCCACCTTTGCACTGGTCTGCTTCAATCTTGCCAATGTGTACTTTCCTGTTCATGCATCCTGTGTAGATGCTAACTTCCAGCATACAATCTGCCAGACATATGCCGTGTGGTACAGCCTTAGTACTTGATGCAAGGTATCTCACTTGTACTGTGCATAGGTCAGATGTCCCGCAGGGACATGAGTGCCCATTCATGCTCCATGTGCATTGCATGCATGCCCCTATGTGTCCTTGACTGGATGATCACTGTAATACAAGTCCTGGGTGACATACATTGCATGGCATCTCATCATCCTTCCCATGTCAACTGTGGGTCAGTACTGCGTTGCACACATGTTTAGGGTCTGACAATATGTGTGGCTCACAGGCCTCAGCCTGTTCAATGGCCAATGACTCTGTCCAACTGTTGTTGTGTCTTCTTCACATGTGGGCGGCCTCCAGATTTTTTATCATGTGTCCTGCTTACTGTCCCATCATTATTTGCAGAGTTGTCAATTGAATCACATCAAGCTGTTGATACCAGTCAACACTGCCTGCCAATACACAGGTGTATGGTCAGCCTTTTGATACCATGCTAGGCATCCCTGCTTTTGTACTTGGGTGGAGGGGTGCTTGGCTTCTAGAAATGGTACACATTGAATGCACAATGCACGTGATGCCTGAATTTGACCTTGCACTGCCTTCACATTTCCTGACACACACCATGGAGTCCTTGTACATGTAGGTAGTGGGTGGCGTACACATTTTCTGCACTGCATAGACCCACTTCCATGGAAACTGCCACCTTTCAACAGGTCTGATCACAGAAGCAATTCAAAGTTGACCCAGCATGCATGCCAGGTTATATGTTGTGTGTCACATGCCTGCCTGATGCGTTTGTTGTCGGTGTGTGTGTGTGTTGTGTGCTTCTGACATGTGTAGTGACCTTTTTTCTCTCTATTTTTCAGGTGATGACGCAATGGAGGCGGAGGATGGTGTTGTCATGCCAGAAATAGGGTTGTTACCACTACATCAACCCGGCACAAGTGGGGGTCGTGGGGTGGTAGGCCACGAAAACCCCCAAGTGGTACAGTCCATCTTGTCTCTGGCTGCCTATGAGTCCAGCCTTAATGACGACTCTGACGTTCATGTTGAGTTGGATGAGCATCAAGTCCATGTGTCAGGGGTGAGTGAATCTGATGTGGACACTCCTCTGTCCGCAACACCTGCACTGAGGGATCAGACAGTCTTCATTTCTCCGCCCGTGGTAGATCGGTACGCAGGGTCACCCTCCACACCAGTCACTGATGTGCCTGGGACATCACGTCGACGGGGGCATGTAGTCGTGCAGCCGTGGGCGGTGCCAACACAGCGAGGACCCCCGGTCCTTGGGTCCCGCAGGGGTCAAGCCCGGCAACGCGGTCGCCGCGCGCAACCGCAGTATACTGAGTGGGAGGAAGACATGACTGCCAATTCAGAACGGCAGGGGGCAGCAATGGAGAACATCGCTGAGAGCATGGAGCGTGTGGCCCGATCTGTGCTCCCCCCTGCTAGGCAGGTGCTTCTACAGCAGCAGGTGGCACGGTCCACGGCCCACTCGCTCAGGCTGGGCATGGCGGCCTCAGACAGGGCACTCCAGGCTGAAATGTCGTCTCTACGTCAAGCAATTGCTGCTCACGCAGAGGCGCACATGGATGCCCTGAGGGAGGGGTATGCTTCCCTCAAATCCACTCTGGGTGTCCTTATGATGTCCCAGAGGCAGCGGGCAGAGGAGAGGTTTGCACAGCTTGAGCATACCATCTCGGCTGAGCTACAGGCTTGCCGGGAGGTGCAGCGGTTGTCCAGCCAGGCCTTTCAGGAGGAACTCCGTGTTACACATGCAACCTTGCAAGAGGAAGCACGTGTATCATGTGAGGTTCTGCATGCAGACCTACGTCACATCGCCACACAGAACCAGGCTCACCCGTCTGGTAGACTTGCTGCTGATGAGGGGCAAGCAGCGGCTAGGCGTGGCCAGGCTACTGTATCACGTCCTCCTTTCCAGGGTGAGCCAGACTCGGACGACCATCTATCTCCCACATAGGTTGGGCTGTGCAGGCGTTGAGCCCATGGAGGGTTTTTTTTGGCTCAGCATCATCGCATGTGGGTGTTGAGCAGCACCCTGTACCTCCCCCCTCCTGGGTGACTCCCCTCCCCCCCGGGACGTATGTGGCCATTTTTTCTTTTTCTTTTAGTTTAGTTAGTTAAGTTTCTGTTTGATAGTTAGTTTAATTAGGTAATGTAGGTTTTTCTTAGTTAGTGTAATTAGTTAATATAGTTTAAAATTGCTTGTCTATTGTGCTTTCATGTGACGGTGCTGTGCTTTGTGGCTTTTGAAGGCATCCACTGTCTGTTCCAGCTGGGCCCTTCAGGCTTGTCTTGTGTATGTGTTTGCTGCTTGGGGTCCTTGATTCACATATGCCACTCCTGCCTCCCTTATCCATGGGCTCACAAGGATGTTTTGTTGTGACAGCCTATTACACAAGGGCTTTGGACTGTCATATCTGTGGCATGTCTGGTGCTGTGTCACTTGTGTTGACACCCCTAGTGGGGATGATTGCGGTGTTATTGTCCACTGTTCAGCTTTTGCTAGATGGGGTGTTTCATGATTAATGTGTACATTCATTGCTATGCATTGTGTAGTATGTTTCTTATCTTTACTGTACACGTGGTTGTTGCAATTCATGCTGTAGATAGTGTGTTCCACACTTAGGATGTGAAAGACGGACTGATGGTGTGATTTATGATGTAAGTCTCTGACATGGTCCAGTAATGAGATGCCTGAAGAGACACACACAGATGACTTTAAAGCATTAATCATGTGTTTCATGCCCTTTCTGCAGGGGAATGAGCCTCCAGAGCACCTTTGCCAGCAGACATGGCCCATTGGACATCTGAATTCTGGACATGTTTGTTGGTGCCCACATGCACATGTGTGCACAAGCAGAGGCACAGGGATTGCAGACCTACATCCTAGAACTGCTGACGTGTTCCAAGGAACTCCAGGCAAGGTGAGCAGCACAGGGGGGCCACAACACAGCAAAGCTTGCACCAGACGAGTTGCACATGCAGGCTTAGTTACAGCACTGAGGGTGAGCTTGGACGAATATTGGTGTTGAAGCACACAATGCAGCTCAGATGTGTTGGTGGACTGATGGCTGTTGATTGTAAGGTTGTCTGGGACACCTGCAGGGGTAGTGGCACATACCCTCCGGTACACCAAGGTCCATTGAGGCACTTGTATCAACTATGTAGCCTTCCAAGACATGGAAAGGGGCAGCTCACAGGGACATACAGCAAGAGACATGCTCGGGTGCAGTGCATTTCATTTCCATGTACATTTTGATACCTGCACTGCCTACTTTGTTTCGGTCATGGTGGAACACGACTTGTTCTGAAGTCATGCCTTGCTATATGGGTCTGTCTGCTTACCCAGGGAACATTGCATGTTGTGTGAATTGTGACACATTGGTGTTCCATTTGCCACGCACCCACCGGTGGCTGACTTACTGCATTGACTGTGTATGACCCATCACAGGGGTAATATTACATATGGTACGAAGCATCTACACCAGATTGTCTGTTTGTAGAGTAGTTTGTTGCTATGGGGCATGTTTGGTGGTGTGTTTTTGTGTTATGGGCACAGACAGATTATTAACTGTGCTCTCTTTGCAGCATTGCAGTGCTCCTGTAACTGGACCTGAGAGTGCGCAGGCAGGAGGCCAGCACTCAAAACCAGAGCTAAGTGTCTTGTTGTTTTCCGTTCAAACTGCTCTGCATAGGCTTGCTGGGGGTGCACTAATGCATGGATGAATGTGTAATTCAATTTGGTATGTTTGTTTTCCCCTAATCACTCGGAGTCCTATCCAATTTTAAACCCTGTATCCTCTACCCAGTGTTCCTGCTTCCCGTACCTATCCAAGCAACGTTCCCTTACCCTCTTTCCCCGCTGAGGTTGCGGATGCCTGTGTAAGCCCCAAACTTGCAGGCGCCAAAACCCTAGAGGGGGTGGTTGGTTCGTGCCACTCCTAAGCCTGGATTACAGAAGGCCATGACAATGATGTCCAAGTTTGTTCGGATTGTGTATGTGTTCATGCAGGTAGTACATTTTTGTGCATTCCCTACTTTCATGTGTCATTCCTCTTCCCCTCTCCTGCCACTCATTCCAGTTATCCAGTGTGCCAAAACCTGTCCCGACTGCATATCCCTGACCCTCCTTCCCCACCAGGGTCGCAGAGGCTTGTGTGAGTTTGACCTTGCAGGCACCCGGGACACGGTGGGGTGGTTGTTTCGTGCCACTCCTGCGCCTGTACATGGGACCTGTAACAGTACACATCCGTTCATGGTGCATCATTCTATGTTTTGTACCACACATGGTTCACATCCTGTTGTGACATTGTTTTACTGTGCTACCTTGGTTGTTACATCATTGTGGTAGTACTTGGCCTTTGTGAGGTACTGCTACGTCAAGTCATCTACTGGAGGGTGTTCTGGTTTGTTTTTCTGGCTTGGATTTTGTGATTTTGCAAATGAGGGTGGACTCTGAGGGTGCAGGTACCTTATTACACACAAGGTGGGAGATGGTGACGAAGGGGAAGGGTAATCCTGTGGCCAGGTGAAATTGAGGGCTGAAGGGTCCATGACCCAGGTGCAGTTGTTCAGTGGGTCATGGTCATTTGTGAGGGGGGGTTTGTTGTTGATAGTTGCCTTGCCCTGCAGTGTGATGGGAACCCTGACATTGTAATTGTGGTATCCTATGTACATGTTGTGTTCTGCTGATCAATGCCTGTTCATGTGTTGTGTTTACCTTTCAGGTGCGAGGGGATAGTTGTGGTTTGACATGCTGGGGTGTAGACATGGTGAATTATCACATGTGATGTGTAGAGGACACTGATGGTCACTTCATTGCACATGCATATGTTGAGTGCATGTCCTTACTGACCCACACATTTGCACTATGATGCACTACATGTACAACCACCCTTGTATACCCTTGTGTACACTCTGTTTGCCTTCTGGTGCCCACTGTGTCCCTGCAGCACATGTTCTGTGACCAATTATGGATCCTGTACATAGCTAATTTGCATTTTGATGTGGTTTGTCGCTTAGATGTGAAGCTCAGGGTGTGCATCACACACAATGGCTGTTCACTGTGCTGTGTGCTGAGCAGTGTGTTTCAGGAGTTGGACACAGCACACAGAAGCTGCAGTGTTGATTTTGTAATGCATTTGGGAATGCCTTATTTTGGGTGGGAGGTTGTTGGTCAGTCATTTCATCTGATTCCATGTCAGGCATCATTGTCTGATGCCACTGTACATTTTTGACATGGCAATGTGTACCTTATTGGTACTGTGTTGGTGTATGGGTATTGCTTGCCATGTCATGTTGTGGTTTGGGAGGGTTTTAGTGACATAACAGTGATGGTCATGGCCTGTTTTGCAGGTGTGTGTGATTCATACCTTGCATGTCAGGGTCATCCGCTTCTCAAAGCAACTAGCTGGGGCTAGATCTCTCTCCGCGGCAGGGGCCTCCCTCTGGAACAGCCTTCCTGCCTCACTGGAACTTGAGGAGAACCATCTTCGGTTCCGGAAGCACCTCAAGACCTTCCTCTTTGCTTCTGCTTTCTCTCTCCCTCTCCCTTGCAAAATTCTTCACTGGAACTGCACTGGATCTGCAACTGGGCCACTCTCACCAACCTCGGTCCCTGGCCCAGCCACTCTCCACTTGCACTGCCTCCCTGCAACCCCTGCACTGCGGGACTGTCTCTCTATCCCTACAGCCCCCCCTTCCCAGCACTTGTCTGAACTTACCTTTGCAGTTGCCACCAGCTTGCCTATTATTTGTTTTTTAGTCTACTTACCATGTACTGCACTCCCCCCCTCCCCTTCGCCTTGCACTTTTCCATTCCCCCTACCCCTGCACTTGCACAATCTAAATGACACCTGGCCTAGTAGTATCGTTGTCTGTCTTCCCTTGTTCCCCCCTCCCTGCCTCGTCGCACCTTGAAATACTTGTGTATAGGCACGTTACAAATGCCATATTATGTCATGTCATATGTGTGCCTTTTGGTCACACAGGATAGCTTGTGTTTAAGTACCTAGGGATGCAGACAATGTGGCACTTCCATGGCAACTATCTCAGGGTGGTAGGGTTGTGACAGTTGACTGTCTCTTTGTCATCATCGATTGTCACATGGTATGTGCCAGGCCTGTGTGCACTCCGCAGGGGTGGGAGTTTAGGTGAAAAATGTAGCCACAAGCTGGGTCTGGGCTTCCTCGCCACGTGCCCTGTCCCCTCCCATGGGCAGCACCTGTGCCTGTGGTTGGGGATGTGGGGGCACCACCATGTCCACCGCTACGCCCTGCCGTGTTGCAACATTGTGCAGGACACATGCTGAAACAATGATCCTGCACACTACTGGGGGTGCATAGACTAGCTGCCCGCCAGAGCGGTCAAGGGAGCGGAAACGTGACTTGAGCACTCTGAATGTGCGCTCCACTATGGCCCTGGTTGTAATATGGGCGGCGTTGTATCTTACCTGGGGTGGTGTGGTGGGGTTCCGGATTGGCATCATCATGTGGTTGTTCAGAGGGTAGGCACTGTCCCCTGGGGAGGTGTAAATGGTTGTGATTATTGGGGTTTGTGTATTTGTGTGTGTGTGTGTGTGACATGCATGCATGTGCAAGGGCATTTGTACTCACCTAGGAGCCACGTGTCGCCATGCTGCCCAGCTTCCAGGGCCCGGCTCAGGGTGGACATTCTGTATATGAAACTGTCATGGGTGGAGCCAGGGTAGTTTGCATAGACAGAGGTGATGATTCCTTTTGCATCGCATACCACCTGTACATTGATGGAATGCCAGTGCTTGCGGTTTCGGTAGATGTGCTCAGTGGCCCTAGGTGGACGTAGGGCCACATGGGTGCAATCTATAGCACCGAGCACTTTGGGGAAGTGTGCCACCCTGAAAAAATCCAGGACAATGGCCTGCCTTTCTGCGGATGTTCTGGGCATGTATATTTGCCTGCGGACTGAGGGGCGCGCTGTCATGATTGCCAGTACCTGGTGTAGGCAGCGTGAGTGCGTGGCCTGTGAGACCACCCCCCCCACTATGGCAGTAGTCCGTTGGAATGACCCAGTGGCCAAGAAATGCAGGACATTGAGCACCTTCTCCAAGGGGCTCAATGCTTGGGAGCAAAGGGTGGGGGATGTAAGGTCATCTTCCCACTCCCTGACCAGGTCTAGGATGATATGGAGTGGAAACCTATACCTGCCGTAGACCTGGTCGTCAGGCATCCCAAAAAGGCTTGTCCGTGGTGCGAAAATGCATGCCATGGCTATTTTCCTCCTCCTGCGGTGTCCCACGATCAGTGCTGCGACAAATGGGGCATTCATCGTAGCTGTCTATACGTGTTTGTTGTTTGCGCGCACTTTTATACTGTGCGCGGGGACGCTTCCGCCTGCCTTCGTGTGGCAGACGCGTTGACGCCTGTGTGCGTCTTTTGCCGTGCACGGGTTTCCCGTATTCGAATCCATGAATACGGGTTGTTCGCGTGCGTGTGGGCGTTCCGTGTAGTTCCCTGCGGTACTTCCCCAGTTACGCCTTCTTTTTCACGCATTATTCCCCATTCCGCATGTTATGCCCACTGTTCCGCCCACTTTGGTTGTGTGCGCCGCGCTATGTGCGCTTTTGCTGTGCGCGTAGCGCACGCCGTGTGTGCCCACGTGCGCCATGGCAGGATTTGGCACACGGACAGCGGGAAACACGCGCAGCGTCTTCCTTGAATCGCACGCGTGCGCAAGCGCTGGGTTTCTCACGCTTGCACCACCTTGAGCCTGCTTGCGCTGGGATTTTCGGCGCACGTTTGCTCCATGAATCGAACCCTAAATGTCTAAGCAATTCTTGTTCCACCCCAAACAACCTACAGAGAACCTCTGCTGGGGTGCTTTGGCCCTGGTGCATTGCCTTGTGCTCAGTAATCTAAAATGACCCTTCATATCACCATCCCCAAAATTGGACAAGGAAACATACATAAGAGCATGTTCTTTTCCCCAATTTTCTTACATTCATTGTGTAATATTTGAATGCAGTAACAGCATTGCAGATTTCACTCCAATTGTTCCTTATCAAAAGTTGTTTTGCATGACCCATATTTTCTAATAACGCCTAAAGCATCATGCCTCTTACCAGCAGATAAGTTGCAAAATTACTTATAAAAGCAGTGGTTACTCCATACTCGCTCTTGCCAATTCATTCATACAAGGTATTCTCTGGTAGTTAAAAGTAAGTTTTTAAAAAGCATCCATTTCTTCCACGCTCAGTCAAAGTTCAATGACATAAGCCCCAACTCAAACCAAATTATTGCTGAATGTGCACACGAAGGTAACCCTATTTTAATGAGACTTCAAGTTTACATAGATCATAATGATCCAAAAGGTGATCATTCTCACATACATAAAGCAATTCATGGATCACCTTCCCTTCATAAAATGTTATCACAGGAATGATTGGAAATGTCCCATATCGATAGGCTATTGGGTTCATTTGCGCTCTTAGCTGAGTTATCTTTTCCTTCAAAATGGTCAGGAGTCTTAGGTGTGGTAGGAAAGATGTGATGGTTAAGCCTAGATACTTTAATTTGTTAATACATTCCAATTTTGTGCTGTTCAACCACCAACCCATACGTCCCAATTTTCCATCGCTGAATACATTTAGGTGTATTGATATGTATGACTAAATCATTTTTTGTAGCATATTTCTGAAAAGCAGCCTAAAGACCTTGCAGGGCAAGAGGAGTACCGTCAAGCAAAATAACATCATCTGCCTAAGTTATGCAATGTATTTTCGCCTGGTTAACCCTAGGGGAAATAAAGATTGCTTGCTCAAGTTTCTTGCCCATATCAGCTGTATAGAGGTTGAAAAGACAGGGGGCAAAGACGCAACCTTGCTGTAGCCCCCTAAAGGTGGCAATGTGGGCTGAACTATTTCCCTGAATGTTTAATCTGACTTGGAGGTTAGTACCAGCATGTAATGCATTAGGATGTTTAACCAATGCCAAGGTATACCCCAATTTTCTACCTTTGCCCGAAGAATATTTCTGTTCACAGTATCAAATGCCAGAGAAAGATCTGTATTTGACAATTATACTGGACTCATCTCTTTGTTCCAGCAACAGCACTGTGGTTTGTCAGTCAGATAGTCATTAAATAAGGTACCCACACACTTCCTGAATCCAGTTTGGAATCTATTCAGAATGGTGCTACTCAGGGCCCATTTGACTAACTCCTTTAGAAGTACTGATGCAAGTATCTTGGAATCAGCATACAGTAGAGCGTAGGACCTTTAGGTCATCAAATCTACCTTCACGCCCAGTTTATAAATGGGAACTATGATGGAGGTTTTCCATGATGGAGGCATCTCCTGGGTTCTTATATTTCTCTGAAACAGTAAAGTTAGAATCCTGGCCCAAACTGTCAGCTTGTTCTTAAATACACAATTGCAAAGGCCATTCGGGCCAGGCATCAGAATTATTACAGTGAGTGATGATCAAACTAATATTCTCCTCCAGAAAGTTGTGGTACCACACCTTCCAGTCTTCAGTCCCCAAACAATCAACACTTTTTGATGCATATCATTTCACACAGTGTTCACTGCAAACTGTTTCTAGGATAGGGATTTCTTGTATGGAGGATTGGGAGTAACAGGAAGACACAATCAACTTCCAGAAGTTTATATCTGATTTCCTCAGAATGGCATCCAACATTGGTTCCCCATCAGTCTGATACATATTCACACGAAATGATTTAGGGTGTTCTTGTATCAATGGTGGATTTTACAGAACAAGAGACCCTTCATATCAGAGAGCAGCCCACTCAATTTGGTTTGTCTCACCTGTGCTCTCATAGCTCGCTTTATCGCCTGGATCTGCCCATTAAATGGATACAGCCTCACTGCAGAAGGGCTCCTAAAATGAACGTTGTTCTCAAATACTGCTTTAACAAAACTAGAAAAGTCAATTGCCTTGATAAACTCCCTCATATTTCTCTGTGACCAAGACATTGTGGTATTATTACCTCTTACCTCAGTCCTGGGAGACCAATGAGAGCAAGAAACAAAAACAGAGCCCAATAAAATATTTTGATCACTTCCTTGAGATAGAATTAACCTGGGTCACTTACATTTCTTAAGATTTAGGTCCGCAGCAAAGATGTAGTAAATAGTTGATCCCATATTGTTACCTTTCAGGTCCACACACCATTCGAGTCCCTCTCAATGTTACCCTTAAATTGGTGCAGATCCCAAGCACTGCAAAACTCCATACATTTTAAAACTCTATCAGGGGAGGAAGAAGGATGAGCTGGATGTTCAATAGATGGCATGAATCTGTTACTAGGCTTACCCAATCAGTCAGAATTAAGATCCCCTGTCAGCATGATAAAGTCATTGACAAACTTACCAGCCCAAAAGCCAAAAATCTCAGAAAGGCAATGCACAAAAGCCTGCAACTTGGAAGTGCATGGGTTAAAATACACATTCACTAACAGCCAATTTGTCATACCCATTTTTGTGTTTGTTTGTTTGTTTGTGTGTTTATTTTATTTGTATAGCGCACCAAACCCAGAGGTAACTGGGCACAATCAGTACATGTAGGCGTTTGACTTAGGGTGCAGATATTTACAGATACAGATATTTACAGTTTCAGTATTTGCAGCATACAAGAGTTGCAGATATTTACAGTTAGTATTTGCGGGATACATATTAAACAGGGTAGTCCCTGTAAAGGGAGCAAGCAAAATAAGTACAGAGGCATCAGCAAAAATGTCTGTATGGACCACTAAGATACCCAATATATCATCAAATACAGGTAGAATCAGCCCAGAGTGAATTAACTGCAATGAGAAGACCTCCATGTTGTTGCCCCTTGGTAACAGCCTTCTATGTGATGGATCCAAATCCATCAAAGTTAATATGGTATAAAAACCAAGTCTACTGCAACATAATAATACTGTGAAGTTTTAACATAGCACAAACTTCCAAATTATGGAGCAGATTATAATGGCCCCAGTAGTTTCGGGAAACGATCTTAACCTCTAACTGTTGGCTAAAAACTGTGTCGAGGTTTCAAATAGGAAGGTCCTTTTCCAGCCAATTTGCCTGGCAAACAACACCAATAATGGGAAGATCTATTGTCATCCTAAAGAGGATCGTTAAATAGTGTAAATAGTCTTGGTTAGGTGCTACAAAACAAGAAATTGCCATTTGGTGAGGCTTTTGAAAATCACTCAACCTGGCCCTGCTCCCAGTAATTCTCCCCACATTAGTACAATCAATCAGTGCAAATATGTCAAAGCCTTTTCTTCTTATGTCATCTGATGCAGCCATAATAGTTTCCCGAACAATTAGAGATGGTACTGTAATCAATACTAAATCCATTCTCATGTTGTGAAAGAATTCTACTAGATCCAGATTTTGGGCCTCATCACGAGTTTGGTGTTAACCCTTAAATGCGGCGGTAGCGCTATTACCGCTGCATTTAAGTGTCCGCCAAATCACGGGTTTGGCAGATTTCCCCCTTAGCTCTAAGGGGGAAATCCGCCGGCGGTAAGAGCGTGAAAATTCCCCATTGAGCCCAATGGGGAATGGGGAATTCCCGAATGGGCTCAGTGGGGAATGGGCAATACCCGTTCCGCCAAACCCGTGATCCGACGCTATTAGCGCCGGGGGGTTTGGTGGTAGGAGCGCCGGCGTTACCGCTCAACTTGTGATGAGGCCCTTTGTGTAGTAATGGACTTCAAAGACGCAATGTCATGAAACAATGACAACAAATGGCTCCTGTTTAGTATTTTGGTTTCTTCAGGGGGAAATTAATTCCCTCACAAACTTGCTCCCCCTACGAAGTAGGCTTAAGCCTCCTATCATGATAAATTGTGTCCACATAAAGAGGTTGGCCATCTGCCCCCCAATAAGAGCAGGGAAAGCCCGAGCCTCGCAATATGGCCAACTCTTGTGAGCACTTGGTGGCCCCCAATGAACACACACCCTCTTGGCCCCTCCTGACCTACCTCAGGACCAGACTGATCAGGCAAGGAGCTTGGCCTAACTAAGAGGGAGCCAACACCTGCAGCCATGGGGTCCTCTAAGGGTATTATCACAGAGTCACCCATGTACACTACCTGGCGAGAATCTCCCTCTGGATGGGTGATACATATCAGGTCTTTCGTCTGCATGCCAGTAGTGGTATTACGTCAGGTACTAAGCATAAGCCCATCACCCACTGATGATTTAATGCTGTCCTTCTTCTTACTCTGAGCCACAGGCTCTTTATCAGCAGGTATCTTCAAGGTAGCGAAAGGTAGACTCACAGCGTGCGAAGACCCAGCTTCATCGTATATTAAAATCACCTACTCAGGCAGTGAGGCAGGAGGATTTTTGTAAAGCAATGCTCTAAAGAATTTAGAGGATTAGGATTTATATATTTTTTTTATATCTGGTTCTTGGATTTCTTGGGGTCTAACCCTTGCTTCATGTGCTATTTGCCAGACTGACCTTTAGTAATACTAGGATCAGCGCTCCCTCTTTGTTCGCCCACCGTGGATATACATGGCAAGGGCTGGGGAGGAAAACTATCCAACTCACAGGGTAGGTGGCTCAGGCATCTAAATTCCTCCAGGAATTCTAACGATAGAGGGGACTTGGGCAGTGATGCTAATATCCCCTCCTCCTCATCCCCTATATTGAAGTTACTTTCAGTGGAAACATAGACCTCTGTCCGAGGGGGGACACTTTCAGAATAGCCCTTTCCTCTCAGAAATTCTTGTTCTGCTGGAATCAGATTAACAGTCATACAGACAGAGCACTTGTCTACTGTCTAGGGCAGAAAGGTTGAAGAGCCTGCAGTTGTATCTGTTAGAGTGTGAAGGGAATTCTGAATGTCATTAGGAACAGTAGAGTGATCTCTGACTTTGCTCCTAAGCAGGTCATAAACCTTTAATAGAAAAATAAGTACAAAGTTGAAAGCCACTAGTGAGGGAGTAGAAAAGTCTACATTACAAGGAATCTGTGCCAAATCCGAGCGTGGAGAAGAGGTGTTTGAAGAGTCGAGAGAGACAAATCACAATTTGGCCACTCTATCGCCTTGTGTTTTAAACAAATCCTGTGTATTGGATAAGTCATCCACTTCTCCATTTTTTTCTAAATTCGACATGCCCTACACAAGCAGCAATGTTATCAGTGCCCTCGTCAGTTGGTACGCATGGCACCTTTACGTGTCAAATGCCCAACTACAGATGGATGTAGAAGAGGAGGATGTAGCAGCAGTCTGAGGTCGACAAGAAGAAAGGTGCCCCAACAACACGAGACCAGGACGCCCGTCAAGACGAGGTGACATATGCAAGTGGTGTGGTGGTCCCTGGCACAGAGGAGAACCGTGCCCGGCCTTAGGAGTAACCTGTCAGAAGTGCAAAGGCTGAATCACTTTGCGGCTGTTTGCCTGAACCCCACACCCCCGAAGGATCCGGGCCGACAATTCACCTCCAACCGCCAACATAGGAGAAGGGGCAAGGCCAGAGCAGTCGCCACCACCCAGATATCGCCCAGCAGCAGCGACACGGATGAATCCTCAGATGAAGGTACCTCCCCCGACAGATGCAAGAAGGAAAGAAGAAAGAAGACCAAATGATCTCTGCCATAAAACCAAACAAAATGATACACAATCAGAAAAAAGAACAGCACAAGTGACCATCATGCACCATCCTATCGGATGGAAACCCCACCAAAGTGGTCATTGATACAGGAGCGATGGTGAACATCATGCCCATCCACACCTACAACACACTAGATCTGAAGCCAACACTCAAGGATACATGAGTAAGACTATTTGCGTATGTGTGCAAGATGCCTCTACCAGTCGCAGGGTCATTCCGATCGGACCTAGTGTACAACGGAACGACATGCCATGCCGGGATATACGTAGTAGATGCGGGACTAGAAACACTGCTAAGTTGTCGCACCATGCAGAAACCGCACCTAGTGCACTTTGCATCCAGCGTCGCCCCACCTGAAATAGACAACCTCATAGAAAAACACCACAAAGTATTTCAAGGAATAGGATGCCTCCGTGGAAGAACGATCAAACTATATATCGACCCAACGATCGAGCCCAAGGCAGTTCGACACCGCCGAGTCCCCATCCGCATGAGGGAGGCAGTCGAGAAAAAACTGGAGAAGCTGGAGAAGCAAGGGATAATTGAGAAAACATCTGGTCCAAATACATGGGTATCACTGATGGTTGTCGCACAGAAATCACAGTAACCTAATGCTGTAAGAACATGCATTGACATGAGGCTGCCCAACATAGCCATCGGTCGGGAGCGCCATGTCACCCCCACAATCGATGAGCTGAACGAGGACCTAACGGGGGCCCAAGTCTTCAGCAAACTCGACCTAAGGTCCAGCTATCACCAACTACGCCTTGCCAGAGAATCCAGAAACATAACAATGTTCTCATCACACCTAGTCTTCAGAGATACAAAAGACTGATTTCTGGCATTTCCTTAGTGGCAGATGTTTTTCTGAATGAGATCAAAAGAGTACTGCATGGCCTTAGCAGAACCATCTACATTAGTGATGACATTTTAGTGTATGGCACCACAACAAGTGAACACCATGAACGACTAGTCGCAGTCCTCCAGCGACTGGAGGAATCAGGCCTCACTCTGCATGCAGATAAATACAAGTTTAGCAAGACTGAATTGAACTTTTTCGGCTACAGGTTGAACTCTGAAGGGGTATCGCCCGACCCAGCCAAGGTCTACTATATCAAAGGAACGAAAGCCCCCACGTCAGCGTTGGAGGTGGGAAGTTTCATGGGCATGGCCACCTATTGCGCGAGATTTATCCCTGACCTGTCAACTATCGCAGCCCACTGAGATAACTCTCAAAAAAGGAAAAACAATGGGAATGGACAGAACAACACCAACGCGCGTTCCAACGGATAAAAGACTTGCTATCCAGCACCACAATAATGTCACTCTTCGACACCGATCGAGCCACAGAACGCCCGGTAGATGCCAGCCTAGTGGGGCTAGGAGCGGTTTTCACCCAAGTGGACAAGGGAGGCAGCGTATACCCAGTCACTTTCGCCAGTCGGGCGCTAACAAAAATTGAACAACAGAGTGGCTATGCGGTTGTCCCACTGTCTGAGTATTGTGCACAGCTTAGCTCCACTGTGCGACCTTCAGTAGGAAAAAGTGTTTATAATGTTAACTTCTCACATCTGACTTGTTGAACAAAGGTCGGACATTGATGGGCTTTGTTTACTGTTCTGTATTAATTCTTTACTAGTCTAGAATGGACAGCAGGAATTGACTATGTATTTTGCAAAACCATAGAGCCTGGCAATAAACCTCGCTCAACACCATGCTTGGGAAAAGGTGTCTAAATCATTTATTTGCACAATATACATTAATGGGTCTTGGTGCTGAGGTGGCTGAGCTCCCCAAACAGGCTACTGTGACACACAGAGTTGGGGTGGTGTCTTTGTTAGTACAGCCAGGTTGGTTGATGGCCACTAGAGTGCTGATGAATGCATTGCATGCTATGGTGATTACTGGGGCAGTGGGAGTTGTCTCCATTATTAAGGCTCGGTGGGTTCATGGGCTGCAAGGTTGCACATTAACACATGGCATGCTTTTGAAACATCTTTCAGGCTAGTGGGGTGACACAGTGAGGCCCTCTGTGCTAATCTGAGGTGTCAGTGAGGGATTGTGGTGATTTCTGTAAGGATGCTCTGTACAATTGAAACCCCCATCCAGTAGTCATAGAACGCAAAACGTGTCACATGATCTTTCCCAATCATACTGCAGGCATGTAATGCCCTTGTGCAGATGGTACAGTATCCAATTTTCAACCACATGTATTTTTCCTGCATGTGACAATGCTTCATCTACCATTGGGAGCTGCCGCAACCTTTGTTTTGGTTGAGACCACCCTGTACAGAAATCATTACTGCTTAAAGACCACCCGAGCATCTTCGTCTGCTCAACAGCCTCTGTTTCAGCACAAAGTATGGTGTTATTAAGTGGGTAGTGGCTTCTGTACAGCACCCTGTACCAATAACTATTATGAAATGCCTGAAACAAATTATTGAATTTGTTGCTGTCCTGGTATATAAATTATAATGATCTAATTTAATTATTATAATATAATGTATTGCTATTTATTTGTGTACATATATCTGTGATTTGAACACAAACACTTCATAGAACTACAACAATAAATAAATTAAATAAATCAATTACTGCCACTGTGAGCACTCTGTCCCCCAAGTACCCTTACCCCCTCAGTTGTAGCTTGGGACCCCTTGGCAAAGTGAAGTGCTTATGGAAGATCAGGTGCAAAGTCGGAAAGTTGGGGGTTCGGGTTGGGAATTGGGCGAATGGCCACATTGTCGAGGAGGTTAAATTGAATGCACGTGGGCGCAGGGGGTTCTGGCTCAGACACATGGTCAACACAGTGGAATACTTTTGCAGATATCATATTGCTCTCTGGAAAATGTACTTGTACATTTTTTGTTCCTTTGATATGGGTATAGAGGTGCAGGGTTTATGGTAATTGCATCAAATTTCTTAAATCAAAATGCATTTGCATCACATTTTTTCCATCTAAAAAACCCTGTTTTTTACCCTTTAAAGTCCGCCTGAACAAAAATTAACCCTTTACCCCCAAAAAACATGCATTTGATGCACATTTTTTAGATGGAAAAAATGTGATGGAATGGCATTAGACGCAATGACCATATGCCGAGGTGCAGGAATGTATCCATAATAGTATGTCTTAAATGTTCAGTGGAAAGCTGGCATTACTACAGTAGAGTACACTTGCTTTACATTAACCTGCCTTTAAAAGCATAATGTTCAGTATGTGCAAAATACAGTTTATAGTGATAATATCGAAAACATAATGCCGAAATACAAAAATGTCGAAAAAAATGTTGAATGGAAATATGTCGAAATCATATGCATGCAATAGAAAAAGACAGTTATTCGTAAAAAAAAGTAAAAAAAAAAACCTTGACAAGGCAATGCTAAAATACCAATGTAAAATATCAGAAATAGTAAAGTTTTTATGGGAGGGGGTTCTGCTCCAAACCCCCAACTGAAACCCCCCAACCATCCCCCCCACAGAACCGTGTCGCCATCCGTGAATATAATACATTATGAATAACGAAAAACCCACAAAATGAGGATTAGTAAGGGTTAAACGAATAAATGAAAGCCAAGAGTAAAGAACCTTACCTAGATACCAAGGAACAGATGACGGTCGTGCCAAACCATCAATACCTGACAGAACTTAACGTCAGAGCAGACTAAAGGACGAACAGTGCAACTACTTCAGGCAAATACAGGTAATATTACCATACTAAATATATAACTAAATAGTCAATTTGAAAAGTATACTACCCGTAATGTGTGACAGAAATAGTGAAACTTTTTTTTTGTTTTTTTAGATTTACAATGACAGAAAACGTGGAATGTATAACTTTGCAGAAGGGAGGACAACAACTAATTCACGATGGATATGTTTATAATAAGAAATCCCACAAAAATGAACAAACATATTGGAAGTGCACGGAATATGCAAAAACAAAATGTACAGCAAGGGTAATAACTGAGACTTCCAATATAAAATTAAAAGGAGAACACAACCGTCTTCCTGATAGAACCAATATAATAATTAAAAAAAAAACTCTGAATGAACTAAAGAGAAAGGCAGTAGAAAACCCAACTGAGGCAAGCGGGTCTGTAATTGTGAGAATCTGTGACAAAATGCCATTACACATCTCAGCACAAATGCCTGCAGAAAAGCACATGCAGCGTACAGTGAACAGGACAAAGCAACAGAAAGAAAATCTTCCACCAGCAACCAGAATTCACAGCAATATAAACATCCCAGATATATTTAAAACAAAAGAAAAGGGAGAACATTTCCATCATGCAACATTAGAAATAAAAGATGAAAAAATGTTAATATTTTCAACAGCAAGCAATTTAAAACAACTTAGTGAATGCGAAATGTGGCAAAGTGACGCGACTTTCAAGACATGCCCACAGCCATTCCAACAGTTTTTTACTATACATGATCCGTAAATACCCATCTCATACCCCTAGTATAAGTCTTGATGCCCAAAAAAACGGAAGATACCTACACAATTGTGTTTCAAACAGTTAAGGACGCAATACCAGAAACAACACCTACAAATATCATCATGGATTTTGAAATAGCTCAAATTAAGGCATTCTCTTCAGTATATAAAGACACATACATACAGGGATGTTTTTTTTTTCATTTCACGCAGGCCATTTGGAAAAAAACTACAAAAACTAGGACTCCACACAAAATACACAGAGGACAGTGCATATCAACACAATATGAAAAAACTTTTCGCATTAGCATTTGTAAAGGAGGAAAACGTTATACAATTTTCCGAACATTTAATAGACAGTGAATATTTCTAAAATAATGAAGAGGAAAATTCGGACTTGTTGGACTACATGGAAAACACTTGGTTGGGACAGTTGACAAGAAGTGGCACTAGACGAAGACCTAAATATAATATAAAATGGTGGAATTGCTACCAAGCTTTATTGGAAGGGAGACCACAAACTAATAATACATTGGAAGGATGGCATAACAGGATTAACAAGACTTTTAACACTAAAAACCCAAATGTTTGGCACTTTTTGAAAGACTTAATATGTGAACAATCCCATCCAGAATTTTGACTATCTCAGAGCATTTCGCTTGCAAACACCCATTTAAAAAGGAAAAAATACCGGGACGATGACCAAAAAATTGAGCAAATAGTGAAACAGTTTAACCCAGAAGACAAACAAAACTACTTAGATTCTATTGCATACAATTTAAACTCTTGAAAAACTCATGGTGTTGAAGAGTCCATGATCCGGCATAGCAAATCCAAACGTAACCAATGACACCAACCCAACATATCCAACGATCCCCAAATCCATATCCCAGTCCGAAGGAAAATAAAAATGAAATCCAAAAAAGAAAAAGTCAAAATCCATAATCAAAGTCACCGCCAGCCAAGGGAAAAAAGAAAAAAATACATATCCCAATCCACGGTGAAAAAGGTAGATCCAGCCAAAAAAAGTGTAAAAATCCAAAAAGCCCAAGAAGGAATTCACGATCCAACAGGAACAGTCCATATGATGAAAAAATCCATAAATCCAAGAAATCCAAGAAAAAAAAACATCCAAGACCAAAAAATCCAGGAACACGCAGCACGGAGACCCGAATGCAATGAAAACGGATCCAAACTGGACTTTCAAAATGGCGCCCACGTCAACGTAACACTACGCCACGTTACGTAAATTACAATAAGAAATAACAACAAAATCTACATTACTGTTTGTAATCCAATATCACCATCTAGCGGTGAAAACATATACTGTTTATTTAAAGTTGCAAAATACACTTGTAATTATTTATAAAATTATTTATCTATTAATTAAATATTTAGTGTAGTAATCTTTAATAAAATATTTATATTATTTCATATTTCATAATGCTATTATATATTATTATATTCATAATGTTATTATATTTAAAGTATTTATAATTAAATATAAACCAATATTACTGATTAATAAAATATTGAATATGTATAAACACTTACCTTGTATGGACATTTATTCGAAAAAATATCGAAAAAAAATTGGACTTTTTGTTTATTCGACATTTATATTTTCAAAATAATATTTTCGACATTATGACTTTCGAAATTATTACATTCAAAAATATAAATGTACACCGCAAAATACAGTACAAAACACAATATCTCCACTCTTTTACGAGGACCAGCCCCAACTCGCCAAATCCTTACTCTACCACATGCGCAGGCGTGCACATACTGTACGTAGTGTTCAGTAGCGGGACCCTATGGCATTATGGACCACTGTGTGAATTATCCACAAAAGTATGTAAACATAAAATATATAAAAAAATAAAATGTTGACATTGGTGGAACTGTCGAATTATTTCAACCAGTTGATTTGGGTCACCTAATGTATGAGGCACTCACCCAATTGATTGGCAAGCAGCAACTACAATCTCGTGCTCCGAAATCTATTGCAAGGAGCAAAGCCGCTGTATCTTAAAGCTGCCACCACTGCTGTCACACAGAGTACTGTGTGTCTGAATGCTGATTTTCTTGAATGGATGCCTATAACACACTCTCCTCCGTCTTGCACCACCACTGTAGCCAGCATATGATGGGTACAGCCAGTATCACCAATAATTTGGGGCCCAAGGATCTTTGAAAGAGGAGCTAGATGCATGATTTTTAGGCAATAAAAACAGAAAGAGCCAAGAAATTGTTGATGTGTACTGTACCACTCAAATGCTGTTTTTCTGTAAAGATAACCACATGTTTTGTTTTAAAGTCTTTGCCAGAATTAAGAGCATTATGGATTCTGAGATGCAATGATGCCCAGCCACTACATTACTTGTGTGAGATGTGCATATTGCTCACCTGGCTCGTGCTGCAGAATTCTGGAGAACCACCCTCCGGTCTAGCCTATCAGAACAAAGCTTAAATGTGAGAGCTCCTGCACTGAAAATGATATATACACTCTGGATGGGGGCACAGCAAGTGTTTGAAGTGAGCGGGAACGGTCTGGAGTGGTGTTCGACTACTTTTATTGTTTTACGGTTAACAGTTTCACTGCTTTTGGCAACCATGTTCACCATTCCGGAACATTTCTTTGTGAAATTACATTGCATATATATTACATTAGATTGCATTTACAATGTGCGCTATAGACCCGCAGGCATGACGGTGCAGAAAGGTTGTACATAAAGGGACATACAGATATAGAAATATCTGAATCAAGAAACCAAAGGAGTCTAGCTCAAGAGGCTGTTATGGTTACGGTAGAAAGCTCAGGTTAGTCGAGATCTTAAGAAAACAGCAACGTTTTCAGGTCTTTCTTGAAAGCTTGAAGGGAGTTATGGCTGCACATATATTCCGTCCGTTTACTCCACAGATTAGGATCTTTTAAGAAGAAAACTCAATTTTCGGCTTTTGCAGTTTTGCATCTAGGTTGCACTAAAAGATTTTGCTTCCCAGACCTCATTATTCTGGTGTTGGTTTTATCCTTGATATAACACTGCAGATATGGAGGCATAATTTATCGTTTGCATTTAAATGTTATAACCAGGACTCTTAATGTAATCCTCGAGTCTACGGGTAACCAGTGAAGCAAGCGCCTGCCGTCTGATAAATGGTCTTGCCTAGATAGTCCAAGAACGACTCTGACAGTCCAGTTCTGTATCACTTGCAGCCTATGCAATTCTTGCTGGCTAATGCCCAGCAGTAGGCTGCAGCAATAATCCATTTTACCTCCGATTATTGCTCGAGCAATAGTTTCTGCACTTCCTGGGAGATCATAGGTCTCAAGTGCAGTAACAATTTAACATAATAGACATTAAAGCACACTTCTCCACTTTATGGAAGTCACAGCTAAACTGAAATCTCTTTCAACTCAATTGGCTGGCAATCAGCATGGCTGCAACCCTTGAAACGTGTTGCTCCATGCTCCCTTCTGCCTACTATGTGCCGCGCTGGGGACCACAGTTACACTACTTATTCTTGTATACTTCTAACACTGGGCACAGCTCCTTTTTTGGACATTATGGAACACATGACTTACATTGTGGTAGTAGTACTGTGGAAAAACCTATCTATCTAAGAAGCCCTTAGGCTGTATTGCTTGTTGCATCAGGGATTGATGGTCATAACCATGTACCATTGTTTTTGTTTTCTTGGTTTCTTATTTTCTTGATGCTGGCCATGTTTATTTGTACTATATCTGTGGTGCATAAATCAGGAGAACATGTAAAATATTAGCACATGTATGTTATTGCTGCATAGAAAAGTAACGTTGTCTTCTGTAAATGTGTTAATGTAGTTCTGGACATATTGTTTAAATACCATAGTGTGCTATGCAAAGTTTGGTGCTATGTGGAAAATATTAATAAGTAACACCCATTAGGGGCAATTTTAACATCAACAGCATTGATTGGGTGGTGAAAGCGCATCTGAAGATTGACATTAACCTGAGTCGAACCCTCCAATAGAACTACACCGTCCCGGGAGGATAGCTCAGCAGCAACGTGCTCGCCTTGGAAACAAGACCACACAAATCGATCCCCGCTTAGAAACCTCTGGGTATTAAGCGCTTTATAAATACGCAATTAAGAGACTAAGTTGAAATGTGTGTATTCATACAAACATGATGACAGACACAGTCGGTTGACAGTGTTGCATCTGGCGTTAATTTAATTATTGTATATATAATACTGCATTTTATATTTTATATTAAACCGTCCTTCTGTATTCATTTTATTGTATCATATGATTGTTAAATACGGATGAACGTATTATGAGAAAGCATCTGTGAATGTCTTGATTTTGTAAAAGTTATTTTTTATGAACTAGATACAAATAAATCAATGATAAATACACGTGTTAATAGTCCACTGGTTCCCGTGTGTTAATTGTCAAATAGTTAAGAGTAGCCAATGGTAAATAATATAAATAATTCTGTTTTATGCAGTAGACCCAATTAAAAAAAGTGCTTTAGAAAGTAACTGCAGCCCCCTCATCCCATTTACTTGTGTGAAAAGGAAAAAAAGAATATATTAATTTTATTCACAACATGTGCACACAATGGAGTGGAAGGCTGTATGTTTTAGCGTGTTTCAGAAATTCGTCGTGATTAAGAAATCGTCATATGCTGCAAAATGTGTGCCCACGGGGCCTCTCGCTGGTGTCTTTTAGGAACAGTGGACTAGCAGTGATATGAACCCTGATTGTATTTCTACCCGTCCCCCCCCCCTCGAGCCTCCCCAGTAGCAGTAGACATGTTTCTATCTCACACATTGCAAAATGGCAGGCCCTTCACGTGCAATATCCACCCAGTATGCATGTGGGTGCTGGAAGCCAATGATGGGTTAGTGTGAGAGTCCCCTCCCAACACTCGTGTATAAATGGGAGGTTGTTCGCGCATCATTTGCAATGACAGACATCCACAATGCATGTGCAGGTCACCTGTCTGAACATGGAAAATAAGCTCTCGCTTTGCGCATTTTCCACTGGCGCGAGTCTTTGTGAATCTAGCCGAATGCCCCGCTAGTAACGGAACTGTCTTTCATTATTTACTCACAGTCTGCATAAAGCATGGCTGGGTTTCGGCGGAGGTTTTTAGGCGTGTCTTTCAATGGCAGCCAGGGAAGAAAGTCTACATATTCCAATTTTGTTCTGCAAAGCTTAGCTTCTGTCTTCAAATAACAGACACTGCATGACAAGCAGCAGCGTCGCTGTCAGAGGCTCGGTTGTGCATCCCATTGGTATGTAATGCCAGTGTCAGCGCTGCTGCGTGCTCTGTATGAACGTAGCGAGTAACCTTCTAATGAACACTGCGGGACACCGAATACCCTGCACGCCGAGATCTGTTTCAGCTTAAAACGCAGCTCGCGTGTTCTTTTTTAAATATCATTTCGTGTAGGTAGCTATTAAAATATGAAATGTAAAAGTGCAGTCTTTGTTTCATAAGTGGTGACAGCTCAATCAGAGATATACAAAGTTGCCATTGATTTTCCTGACACGTCTTGTGTTGAGAAGTTGACATATGACAGGTAACCTCGTTGTAAATATGACAGCCATCTTTAAACACTATTTCTTCTAGCATTTTTGTTGTGCTCGGAATCATCTTAGCCTAAATAATGTTGGATTTAGGAGGATTCCACAGACTCAAATGAATGCATAGTGGAAATGCAAATGTTGACATTCATATGTACATTGAGCTTAGTGCTCGCACTGCCAGAGACCTCTTACGGCAAACAAAATGAAGGAGTATCTAGGATTAATGAATTTCAATGATCCCAGATATACACAGATCAGGTGTGTGAACAAATATGTGTGTGTTGGCAGACATTTAGTCATCTTGGAGGGCACCTGGCCAACAAAGCTATCATTTAACCAAGTTGTACCAATTCTGGCGCAGCTAAAAGAGTCCTACGCATTTATACAATTCGAACAAAAAACAAAAACAAAACATTAGTTGCAGGGACGTTAAGGTGAGCAATAAAACCCCTGAAATTCAGCTAAAGCCACCATAACTTTGTGCCGCCTTTTGCGCAGCTTATGACCACAATGACATCACAGATGACATCCATGATGACACAACTGGCGACAGATTTAATTAAATTATATATGGCATCACTGATGACATCACTGATGGCATCAGACATGATATCATTTATAAATAACTTAATTAAACTTTGATTAACAAAATAAAAATGTAGGCCCTTGCCTTGGGTATGGCCTTTGCCATGGCCAAGGCTGTAGCAACTGGCCATGGCCGGTATTGTCCAATTTGCTTGATTGAATTTATTTAAACGCCTGATAGATTTTGCTGATTTCGGCCAGTACCATTTGTTCGATTAAATTTCGAACAAATTGGGTAATTAATACCAAAAATGGTGAGGAGGGGTTACGGGGGAGTCCCCGGCTCCACAAGTTTGGTAGTGATTGCCTTGGAGGTGGCGGGTGTTGCCCCTGCTTCCTGAGGACTGGAGGTGGGGGATTAAAAAAAATGAAAAAAAGAGAAAAGCGGACTCTGCCCGGTCGGATCTGACCCACGTAAGAGGGATGGAACCAACGCTGCAGCGTCACAAGGAAGTAAAAGGCAAGTGGGTGGAGTTTGGAGGAAGGTATTCGAGGGTGTGGGGTCAAGGTTTTGACGGATTTGGCCTCAGAATAATTGTATTTGTGGCCAAATTGACCATAGTAATGTTAGCATTTCAGAATAGTTCATAACAATGGGTACATTGTGAAAAATGGTCAACAGCTACACATACATCATATCACTTCTTGTGAATCTTTAATTTTTTGTAGTTTGGTTAAAGATATATGAATAATAAGTAAGAAAGAGTGAGAGATACAGAAGACCCACTGCCCCAGGAGTCGTACCCCACCACCCAGGGCGATATTAAAGGGAGTAGGAGAGTTTGATGGCAATAGAGGACAAAATGAGTCCCACAACAGGGGCAGACGCAGGGCACAGCAGCATCATGGAGAGAAGCATCGAGTCCACCATAGACACAGCACCAGCTGTCCCAGGTCACGGTCTGTGATTGAATGACTACCCATAAACCAGAAGAAAGCTGTGTCCATGTGCAGGAGTTCTACTGCAGCCACTAGTGATTGGAAAGCTGATGCCACCAGTGATGTTATCAATGATGTCATCAGGGATGCCATCTGTGAGGTCATTATTGTGATCATAAGCTGTGCAACAAGGGTGCAAAGTTGAGGTGGCTTTAGCAGAATATCAGGGGTTTTGGTGGGTTAAATTCTCGCCTTAACATCCCTGCAACTAACATTTTTTCCTTGACTTGAAAATGTTTTTCACAATGTATTGTCACCTTAACATCACAGCAACTAAAGTTTTTTCCTTGAATTTCAAAGATGTTTATACAATGGACTGCTCACCTTTATAGCATACTATTGCCATTTTCCCATAAGGTATTTACTTTAAACAAAAAGAATACTTGAAAACAATATAAATAGAAGGATGCGTAATTCAAATTTACTTACCTAATTTCTTTAATGAGTGCCTAATTGTGTCTGTTCGGTCACCATAACATCTGTGAAAGATAATGCAATATATTTCATAAAAGACATATATAGAAGATTACTGTTTTTTTCTTTTTTAATAATAGTACTGTATGAATACTGAATGTATTCCGAGTACTCAACCAAGTATGGTTGTGATTATCAATTATTAAATAGACGGAAACAAAATTCTCATTGGAGAGAAAAATAAACTCTAATCTCTAAACTAACTGTTTTCTATTTGTAAGCTACTAATAATCAAAAACAATTCTATGAAAAGTAATGACTTGATTGCATATTTCCTAAAAAATATCAGTACTATTTACAGTAAGTACTGCCAAAACATAAATGTTCTATACATGATTTTAGCTTTTGCCCCGGTGGCAGGGGTCTGATGTGGCTGGGAATGGCCCACCAGACCTCACCAAGTTAGGCCCAAGCACAGCAAGGTGCTCGGTGCGGTCTGTGGACCGTTACCAGCCATGTCAGCCCCCTGCTGAGGGGGTGAAAGCCAGTCACAACCTGAGGTTTGTCCAGGGTGTGACTTGCGTTTTCCCCCCCAAAAGATTCATGCTGCTAGTGCACACAAACACACACAAAATCTTTCCCCATATGGACACAGTCCCTTTTCCATGTCTATGGCCGGGAGACTGTAGGAGTGCTGGGACCGGAGCATAGATCTCCAGTCCCACAGGTAAGTGGAGATGGAGGGAGGGGGCGGGAGAGATGATCAGGGTATTTTGCGGGGAGGGTAGCATAGGGAAGCCACAGATAGAGGCTCCCTGTTCCTTCCCCAGATATTTTTTTAAAAAATGGTGCCACAAGTGAAAGGGCCTAAGTGGTTGGGACAGCAGGCAGGGAATGTGTATTCTGGCTGGTTGATCCAGCCACCTGATTGGGTGAGCACCCTTCTCTGGGTGTGAATCTCCTTACCCCTTTAAGTGCTGAGGACAAAATTGCTCATCCTTAGCACTACCTCTGGAGTGCAGAGGACGAGCAATCTCATCTTTTCAGCACTTTAACTTGTGGGATCGCTGCAGTACAGCAATCGCACTATTATAAATCCAACCCCTGGGCTGTGGGCTACGTGAAGGGTTGGATTTAAATCAGTTTTACGTCAGCGTGCGTATTGCGCGTTGACGTGACACTGAATGTAATTTCACATGACGCAAGCCATTTCTGGCTGTGTCGTGGAAGGAGAAGGTACGTTTCTCCCTCGATCTCTGGCATTGTTATGCCATTTTGATCAAGGGAGGTGTCATTGGAAAGGGGAGACTCTCCCCTTTCCAACAACACTTATTGACAAGCATTGCAGGGCATAGATCTCTCAATCCGTGTCCAGCAATACCACTAGTGCACCAGGGAGGCTTTTTTTAAGGGGGGTGTTCAGTGTATAAACTGCCCTCTCCCTCCCCTTAGCCCAAAGATACATGGGCAATGCATATTGCGCTCCCTGAGGGCAGATGGCCAGTATAATCAGCCCCTAGTAAGGAGCAACATTTTATTTTTTATCATGCCAAATGTATTGAATTTACTGGGGGCAGCTAGACCACCAGGGATGTGTTTTTTGAAAGGGGAGGAGTGGCCCTTCCACTCCTGCCCCAAATGGATGTGGCATTTCATTTTGCCCTCCGTGTGGGCAGATTGGCAGTATAATCTAGAACGAGACAAGTTTGTGTTTTATGGTTGTCCTTTTGCTTTAACGTGTCTGAATTGTGGGGGGATGCCACTAAAGCGTTTGGATTGTGTTTTCTGAAGGGGTGGCAGCCCTCCCTCTCAGAGCCCAAAAGTTTATTTGTTTTTTTTTTGTTATTGTTTTATTGGATTGTGCTTTTACTGGGGGGTGGGAGTGTTTTGTTTTTTATTTTTGATTATGGGAGGAGTGTGTGGGCAGCAACAAAAGGATGCTGACTTCTTTGCATAAAAATGAAGTGCATGCTAGGTGCGGATTGCTCAATTCGTCCCCAGCAATGCCACTAGATCACCAGGGATCTGTTTTGAGAGGAGGGCTCTTAGTATAATAAGCAACCCTCTCCCCGTCCAGAACATATGTTGCCCAAACTGGGTGCAGATTGGCAGTATAATCTGTCTATCTACCCCTAGAAATCTGCAAGTGTGTGTGTGTGTGTGTATGTGTGCGCTTTTCAGTGCTTTTACTGGGGGGGCAATGGGGCAATTGGATATGTATATATATATATATTGTGTGCTGGCAAGGTGGGTGAAAACACCCTATTTTATTTTGGGTGGTTGAGAGCCCATTGAAGTGAATGGGTGGATGGAAGGCTTGGCACGATGTGACCTGTCATTTGCAAGGTGTGATACTGTGTTTAGGATTGGGGGAAGAGAATTGTATTGGGTGGTGTGACTGGGGGGCAGGCCTAAGTGTGTGTGCCGTGAATATGGGAAGTTGGCTGCTTTGTGTGTAAACAAAGAGCATCTTCGGAACATAAGAATGACCTCAATGAAAGAAATCTAAATGTTATTTTTTTCTGAGCATGCAATGCACACTTTGTATGGTGCTCGTTTCCTGTGCACAGTATTGTGACAGAGGAAATTAATTCCATAGCAAGTGTGCATTGCACGTTTGTATTACTAGGACAGATGTTTGTGACTACCCCATTACTCAGCAGCGCGAAGACATGGTGCTGTATCTCTCATACTTGTGCAAAGCGTGAGACATGCAGTCAATGTATTTGCACTTTTCAGTAGGTGGGGTTAGTCACAAACGTGTGCTTGTGATGCAAACGTTCATTCCTTCAGAGCATGCACTACACACTTGCTATGGTGCTCATTTCCTCTGTCACAATAGTCACACTGACAGTAAAATGTGTGAAAAGCATGAGACGTATACACAGCTTTGGGGAGTTTCATTGTTTGAGCTTGGGCTGTCGAGTGAAGCACTACTTTCAGATGCAGTCTGTGAAGTTCTTGCATATTGCGTCTCAGCTGCACCCAGAGAAACGCTGTGCTTGTGTCTTAATGTGTGCATCGGAGCAGTGATATGCAACAGAGTGCTATAACCCACCCAAGTTAAGGAAGCTCCCTGCAACACATGTCTTAGACACAGCATTAAGGATAATCAAGGCAGACAGGGGCAGAGAGCATCCTCAATTTGGGAGAGGGTTTGGCCTCTTCTCTATATGGAGAGGAGCTCGGGAGACCGTTTATTGCTGGAGCGCAGCTCTGTCTTTTTCCTGCAAAATTCCTCCCCTGTGCATGGGGGGTATTTCATTAGACTGGGCCACAACTGCAGGGTCAACCCACAAAATATTGCATATGCCGGCAGAACACTACCTCTCCCCTGTGGGACACTCTGGAGGTTTTCCCACCATTTTGCCAACCCCAGACGCCAGCAATAGTCTCTAGGTTTACATATGCCCCTTAGTGTTCCGTGTTGGTAAATCAGAGGTATGTACTATTCATCTGGCACAAGGAAGCAAAAGGTTTGCAGATAGGAGCATGATAGTTTGGATTTGATTTTGCTGGGCTGACCACAGATAATCGCAGTTTTTTGTTTTGTTTACAGGTTTGGCAATCTTGCCTTTGTCGGTGGTACAGAATCTGCTCTTTTCCTCATTGTACATTATACAGGGGGGGTTATCAGGGGGTGGATTATCAGTGGGGTGGGGGGACTGGGGCTGGATTGTTAGTGGTGTGGGCGGGAGTAGTGGTTATTTCCTACACAGAAAGGATATCCAGCAAGACACTTATTTCTAGAGTGCATCCTTGTCTAGTTCCGGCCAAATTCACCCTCTACATGGGAGGATTTCAGTGGGCTGGGCCACAATTAAAGGGTCAGCCCACAAAAGGTCCCCCATGGTGGCAAAACATTGCTGTTCCTCAGGGAGTCAATTTGGGAGCATTATCCACCATTTTCCCACTCCTGGGGAGCAACAAATGCCAATAGACCCCAAGGATTCCTTTTAGGTGTGGAGGGAGGGGGCTACTTAGCAGGTAAATTGGCCTATCCCTCTCTGGGGACAATGTGAATGCTATTATATCACATACAAAATATGATTTTTTGTTACACAAAAATTGTAATTATAATTTGCAAATGTAACATGACCAGCCCTGATTTGAGAAAGAGGGGAATACCGTCGAAACACGTGTAATCACAAAGGGCACTGTCGAATGAGCATTATTGTTGAAAATAAAACACAAAATCACATTGGAACATGGAGAAAGGGGTCATTTGTCTCCTTTCTCGGTAAAACGTGGGCGCAAGGGTAACATGTCAGTGTAACCAAATGAACTTTTCTTTCAATTAAATGGAGTGGAGGAACCAGAGACTCTGTTGTTACCCCCCTATGCGACCCTGAAAAGGTGATTACCAAACATACACAAGGGTGTAGAGGTCCAACTATAGGAAAAAAAACCATAAAAGGTTCCTCAGCTTTGCTTCAATTCTATTTCACAGACTATATCTGAAAGTTGTGCTTTGCATTATAATCCAAGCTCAAAAAATGAAACTGTCCAAAGCTGTATCTGTGTCATTATTTTCACACATTTAGTCAGGGTGCCTTTTCTGACAGCATGCAATGCACACTTGCTATGGTACTCATTTCCTCTGTCAGGATAGTCACCCTAATAAAATGTGTGCAAAGTATTGAACAGTTTAATTGTTAGTGTTTTGGCTGTCGAGCAAAGGTAGGAGGCAGGCTGTGCTTGTGTGATCCGCTATTGGATGGAGGTAGATGCTCTTGTGGCAATGTCTGAAGTGTATGGTGGTAAGTAGTGTTGTGCAGTGAAGGAGTAAAAAAGGCAAACAGGTGGCTTGTGTGAGATGTATGCATAGTGTACAGTTCCCTGAGAAGTGCTAGTCATGGAGACTTCACTGAGGCGCAGTCCTCCTTTCTGGCAGTATCTCTCTCCCATGTACCTTCCTTGATTCCTCTATATCACTGTGCAGTACATGCAACTCCCCTTACCACCTTGATGTACACACAGTGTGCCACAGGAGCAGAAGGCTTCACAGATTGCAAATATGCCAGCAAACTGTGACATTTGCACAACCTGACATGATGTGTCCTCCACCTCTACCCTGGAAATGAGGCGTCCATTACATAATAACCTTGAAGTGTTGTACACCGTGTTCTCTCACATTGAATGCGCATCATGACTTTGTGGATAGTGTGTGCCTGGGATTGCTGCAAGAAACATGTGTGAATGCACTTGCTGTGCCAAAGGCTAGACTTTATTTCTGGTCCTATTCATGTTAGTTTTCTTTTTGCATTTCTAGAGAGGATGAGGGTTGTATGGTGTGTTGGGCGCTTTTTCAGCTGAAGGGCAGTAGCACATTTCACAGGCCCAAACATATCTGGGTCTCAGGGGGATGGTGTGTCGTTATACTGGTTTGGCATCTCGGGTATGCACCTTCACTAACTCAAGGGAGTAATCTCTGAAACCCAGGCAAAAAGGGAAGTCCCACCTCCTTTCTTAATGGTTTCTTTGGGACAGAGAGGGCAATGGGAAATACTATTGATGAACTGCAGTGGATTTAACTTAGGTTCCGAAACACTGTCGTCGCTTGGTCTCAAATAATTCCGAGGAGGGATTGGGGAACTCCAGGGAAGGAGAAGTCCATCAGTGAGGAGGATTAACAGCGAGCTGGCAAAATTTACCAAGGAAAATGACCCAATTAGGGCTATTCACCATGGTTTCATCAACAGTGAATTGATGTTTCACAGAGATGGAGCGTACCTATGTAAGAGAAGCATGGACGTTTTAATAATGAAGTTTGCCCACATGTTATGGTGGGCGGGATTCCCAATAATTGATGTACTGATTGGGTCCTGTGGCATGATAAGGAAATGGTGACTAGATCTGTTGACAGTGCGACTCTGACTTGTTAGGTACTGGACTGTGCTTTGCTTTGGTGGAATCCCATTGTATTCAATATATCATTGCTGACTATTTGTTTCCAAAGCATCACCACATTTTGTAGCTTATTTCCTCTTTCTGGCGCTTGTAGCCATTCGGTTCTCGTGGCCTCCCCCTCTATCCCCTACCCTGTGAAGGAGCAGAGGGTTCTGTGGAAAGGGTGCCAGCAATTCCCTTGAAGGGGCCTGCCATGTACTTTCCTCATCTTCATTTTCTGCCTCCAGTGACTCTATACCTTTCAACTCACCCAAATAGAAATACATTGCCAAATAATTACTCACCTGAATTTTCCCCCCACCTGCACCCCTGTGGGAGTGGAAGGTTTACTTCATGGTGGGTGTCTTTGAATTACCAGTGTAGGTTCCACCCTCTTCCCCACACTTGTATTTGTCATATCTATAGGTAAAGATGACATCTTGCTTAGATTGTTGGTTCTCTTTGATGTAGGTGCAGGTGTGTTGTTGCAGACTAACCACTTGTAATCAAGCAGTGAGCTATATTTGAATATGTCATGTGGGTGTCAGCAAATTAGTATTCCTCTTTATTTGGCGTGTTGAGAGTAGAATATATTTTATAGTGCTGCTATGTTTTGTACGTACATTCGGAAGAATTTGGCGTAATTGTGTGCTCTTGGTCTTTTTCATTGAAGACCAATTACTACACTAGTTGCCTTTCTCTGAACAGCAAAGTTCTTGGTGTTTCAGTCTTTATCTGTTCTGTGGACAGTAAACCTTTAGAACAACACAGTTGTCATGGCTTCACGTCAGATGTCTGATCAGGAGGCTCTCAACTTACTAATGCAGTCTGACTCGGAGCAAGGCACAGAGCCAGAAGCAGAATCTGAAACAGAATCGTTTTCTGATGGTGGGCATGAAGTAAATGTGGGAAGTGAGTTTTCTGTTGAGGCTAGTTCAACCTCCTCATCTGATAAGGAAGGGAACGAAGGGGTACATGTACATTGTGTGACACATCCCACACAAAGTTCACCTGGAAGGTTGAGGGATACGCAGGATGTGTGAGGAATGTGCCAGTCATCACATAGCTAATGAGGCTGACTGGGTGCCTCCAGCAATAGCTCAGCCTGTTGTGCCACCTTTCATTAGAGTATGAGGATGCACAGAGAAGACAGATGGTTTGAGCCTATTCACTTTTTCAACCTTTTTGTGGATGATGGGTTCATTTTGGATATGTTTGCGCAAACCAATCTGTATGTTGAAAAGTATGCCATTCTGAAACCCCATTCTAGAGCACACCTTTGGGTTCCAACTACGGGTGTTGAGATGAATTATTGTGGGGTCTCACACTGCTCATGGAATAGTGTGGAAGCCATGCATTTAACCATACTGGTATATTGAAGCTTCATGGCAAGCCTTTTTTTCTAAAGAACAAAAGAAAAGTTCCTTGTGAAGGAACTCCTGTACCCTGCACACTTTCAATGGCTTAGATAAATAAGCCCAACAATGTGTGATAAATAATCAATTTCTGTAACAATCTTTGAATCATATTTGGTTAATTTTGATCATCATTAGTAATTATACAAGTTATACAATGATTTTCATTTTCAAATACAATTTATTATTATTGTTGATATGGCCCAATGCGTTTCGAAAGGATTTCTCTTCTTCAGGGGAAGTTGTGTACATTCACAAAATTTCTAGGAAAAAATTAAAGATTTTGCCTGCCTGGAATGTCTTGTTTTAGAATGACTGAGATGTGATTGGTGTGTGAGTGAGGTAAAGCTGAGCTGTCCACGTAGATATGATTGCTGTGAATGCACTTTCCCATCACTGGCTAGCATGTTCGGGGATGTGTATTTAGTAGGTGTATGTTTGCAGATACGGTAGGTGCGACATGACTGTTCAATGTAGGCACATTTTATATGTGCGTACATGAAGGTGGTGTGAGTGACATCGCCTGGAGATGAGGTTGCCATATGAGCAGGTGTCCAGTTGCTTTGAGTGTGCAGATATGGTTGCTGTGGAGCTGGTGATTTGGTAATGGTGTGACTGCTAAAATAGATGGCTAGTGACTCCAGGCACGAAAGGTGTATAAATGGCCAGTAAGAGGTTGGTGCCTTGAAGTGGCTTTGCTGCTCACAAGTACCTTTTTTCTTGTGCTAAACCAACCATGGATGTCCTGTTGCATTATGCACTGTACGTATGAAGGATTGAGCAAAAGTTCCTGCAGGAGGGTTTGAAGGGGGAAAACCAGGCAGTGGTGGCTAATGCGAGGTGATTCTTGTATTTCCAGAGCACTTGACATACAGATGATTTAACCTTTTCCACCCAGGTGAGCACACCCATGAATGGGAGGTCTGGTTTTCATCTGGACATATGTGGAAACCTGGTAAGGTACACCATGCGTTGTTGACCACAAGTTTCTATGGTTTCCTAGTGGCAAATGTGTGAATTTGTGTATTTTTGGTGAAATCGGCAGTACACTCTAGGTAAGAAATAGTAGCACAATTCACGCAATTGATGTGCCCTAATGAATTCCAATGGAAGTCTGCTGTTCAGAAATGCATGGGGTTCCCTGTTTTCCTGGGTGGCTGCAACGCCCCAGGCCCAAGGCTGTGGGTTGTCCACAAGGCCAAACCCACAAAAAATTTGGTCTCCCCTGGCCGTTTGAACCAGTGATTTAGCATTTTCCCTTTGCGGCAAGGTCAGTGCATCCACAAAAGTGAGGTATTGTTTTCATCGGGACAACTGTGGGAATGTTAGAAGGTAGGACTTGAGCTGTTGCACTCGTGATTTGGTGGTTTTCTAGTCACAAATGTCTCCAAACTGTGTTTTTTCCCTACATTTTAGATTTTGCTTGGCATTCTGGGTAATAAATTGTATCGCAATTAAGGTAACTGAGACTCCTTTGAATTCAAACGGGTGTCTTCTTTTCCGAAATACATAGGGCTTTCTGATTTTTTTGGTCACTGTGAAACCCCAGGCCCAAATCTGTGGGTTGTTCACAGATACAAATAGAGTTTGCATTTGGTCTTCCCAGGGCGTTTGATGTACGAATGGATTAGCTTCATCTTCTTTGGACACAGGTCAGTGCACCCACACATGTGAGGTACCGTTTTCGTCAGGACACATATGGGAACATGGGAAGGTAGGACATGCATTGTTGCCTGTGTGTTTCGGTGGATTCCTGGTTGCAAATATCAACATTTTGTTTTTCCCTACATTTTGGAATTTGCTGGGTTTTCTGGGTAATACATTCTAGCACAATTTACGCAAGTGCAACCTCTTTAGATTCCCACTGGTGTCTTCCTTTCAGAAATGCATGGGGTTCCCTGTTTTCCATAGTGGCTGCGACATCCCATCCCAAATCTGTGGGTTGTCCACTAGGCCAAATACAGTATGGATTTGGACTTCCCACGGCATCTGCTGTACCAGGGGTTTAGCCTTTTCTCTTTGAGCCCAGGTCATTGCACCCACACATGTGAAGTACTGTTCATCAGGACACCTGTGGGAATGCGTGAAGGAAAGACATGTGTTGTTGGCCACATTTTTCCTTCGATAGTTTCCTAGTCACGAATATCTCAAAATTGTGCTTTTCCCTACATTTTGGGATTTTGCTGGGCATTCTGGGTAATACATTGTAGCATGTTTCATGCAAGTGAGACCTCTTTGGATTCCCATGAGTGTCTTCTTTTCAGAAATTTACAGGGTTCCATGATTTCCTTGGTAGCTGCGACACCCCAGGCCCAAAGCTGTGGGTTGTCCACAGATCCAAATAGCCTATGCATTTGGTCTTGCCAGGGTGATTGATGAACCACTGGTTTAGCCTTTTCCATTTGCGCCCAATTCAGTGCATGCACACATCTAAGGTACCATTGTAATCGGGACACCTGTGGGAATGTAGGACATGCATTGTTGTCTATGTGTTTTTTGGGTTTCCTGGTCCCAAATGTCTAAAATTGTTTTCCATGGTGGCTGTGACCTCCCAGGCCCAAATCTGTGGGTTGTCCACTAGGCCAAATACAATAAGGATTTGGTCTTCCCAAGGCATCTGGTGTACCAGTGGTTTAGCCTTTACTCTTTGAGCACATGGAAGTGCACCCACACATGTGAGGTACCGTTTTCATCAGGACACCTGTGGGAATGTGGGAAGGAAAGGCATGTGTTGTTTACCATATTTTTCCTTGAGTAGTTTCCTAGTCACAAATATTTCAGAATTGTGATTTTCCCTATATTTTGGGATTTTGCGGTGCATTCTGGGTAATACATTTGTAGCGTGATTCATGCAAGTGAGACCTCTTTGGATTCCCTTGAGTGTCTTCTTTTCAGAACTGCACAGGGTTCCCTGTTTTCCTTGGTGGCTGCAACACTCCAGTCCCAAAGCTGTGAGTTATCCACAGATGCCAATAGTCTATGCATTTGGTCTTGCCAGGGTGTTTGATGAACCAATGGGTTAACATTTTCCCTTTTGCGCCCAGGTCAGTGCATGCACACATGTGAGGGACCGTTTTCATTGGGACACCTGTGGGAATGTAGGACATGCATTGTTGTCTGTGTGTTTTGGGAGTTTCCTGGTCGCAAATGTCTAAAATTGTGGTGTTTTCCTACATTTTGGACTTTGCATTCTGGGTAATATATTATAGCACGATTCCCACAAATGAGTCCTCTTTGGATTCCCACAAGTGACTCCTTTTCAGAAATCCATGTGTTTCCTGGTTATCCTTGGTGGCTGCGACACCCCAGGCCAAAATCTGTGGGTTGTCCTCAAGGCCAAATCCACTGTACATTTGGTCTTCCCATGGCATTTGGTGTACCAGTGGTTATGTCTTTTCCCCATGAGCGCAGGTTGAGCACCCACACATGGCATATGGTAAATGGTGATGTTTATTTGTAAAGCACCTATACACAAGACAAGTGTTTCATTGTGCTCCAGGACGAAGGGAACAAGGGGAAAAAACAGTCATTCAGAGCCCTTGAAATTCTTAACAATAGAGGTCTGCAGAGGCATAGTAAGTGCATATAATAGGATTAAATGGTGAAGATAACAGCAAAGAGGTCTGCCGAAAATCCTGCAGTTTTTCCAAGTGCATTGAGGTGCCACCATGAAAGGAGGGGAGACAGGGAAGATAGATAATCTTCATGTTGTGGTGCGTTCAGGTCATTGCAAGTGCACAAGCGGTACAAGTGAGTTGGAGGAGTACAGAGGGGGGTCGTGGGGAACCCAGTCAGTTAGAAAACTGGGGTAAGTGCTAAGAGATGCCGCTCTCAAGGGTCATAGACCAAGTGTAGTAGCGATGAAGCAATTGCAGACCCGGAGGCAGACAGAGAGTACCGGCGGGTGTGCCAGGGACCTGTGAGACTCTGAGGTTCTCCCGGTGGCCAGTCAGCAAATTGTGTGTAAAAAGGAGGGAGAGAGGGAAAGAGCAGCGAGGGAGAGGTTAGCAGGGTAGAGGGAGAGAGACAGAGGAGGAGAAGAGGAATGTATTAAGGAGTTTCCTGAATTTTAGGAGATCTGGCTGAATACAGAGGGTGCCAGGGAGGCTAATCTGGAGGGAGGCCCCTGCTGAGGACAAAGATCTCTGCTTGGAAAATCAGCTCACATCAGAAGGTTGGAGTTAGATGAGCAGAGGGCTCAGGAAGGACAGTATTTAGGTAGGCATCATTGCAGATAGGAGGGTCCCAGGCCCCAGAAAGGAATGTGGACAATGCAGAGAGTCTTGAACTTGATCCTTGTAGCCACGGGGAGCCAGTGGAGGGATTTCAGCCCTGGAGAGATGCGGTCCCTGGACTTAAGGCCAAGTATAAGTCTTGTGGTTCTGTTCTGGATGAGTTGCAGAGAGAGCAAAGCAGAGGCAGGGAGGTTGAGAAAGAGGCTGTTGCAGTAGTCGAGCCTTGAGAGAACCAAGGCTCTGGAGACAGTGAGCTGCTGGGGGGAGGTGAGAAAAGGAAGAGTACCTCTGAAGAGGTGCAGCTGGTAGTTGGACTTTTTAGAGATGTCCGAAATGTGAGTGGAGAAGGAGAGAGTGGAGTAAAACATGACCCTGAGGTTTTTTGCCTCGCAGGTGGGTGCAGGAGAAGGGCCAAGGGAGGCTGGCCAGAGATGAGGTGGGGAAGCGGGAACAGGAGTCCCAATGCAAACAATCTCAGTCTTGATGGCTTTGAGGCAGTGGTCATTTGAAACAAACCACGACTGAATTGTGGATAGACAGTCAGATATGAGCGAGATGGAGGAGGTGGCTGAGGGTAGCCTGAAGGATAGTTGCATGTCATCTGCATAGCACTGGAAGTTGGAGATGAAAGTGGCAATCACACGTGCCATGGCAGCCATGTAGACATTGAAAAACAAGGAGGATAGGTTAGAACCCTGGGGAAAGCCACAGGTTAAAAGATTGATAGTAGAGAGAAAAGGTCCAAGTTCCACCTGGGATGGGCGATGAGAAAGGAAAGAGGTTAACCACGCCAGAGCCCGACCTATGATTCACGGGGTGTCACAGAGACGTGCGATCAGGATGTTGTGGTTTACGGTGTTAAAGTCAGAGGAGAGGTCAAGAAGAATGGGTACAGAAGGAGTGTTAGTGTCAGGATTTGAGAGCAGGTATTCACTTTTGTTCAGAAGAGCAATTTCCATGCCTCTGGATGCTCAAAAGCCAGACTGATGGTCATGGAGGCAACCTGCTGATTCAGTGTGGAGGGTGAGCTGAGAGATAGCTAGCTTCTCCAGGAATTTTCCAAGGAAAGGGATGATAGAGATGGGGTGGTCGTTTGCCAGAATGACGGCGTCGGTAGAGGGTTTCTTAAGCAAAGGGAGCACAAGGGAGTGCTTAAGAGAAGTTGGGAAAACTACAGTGGCAAAAGAGAGATCGCAGAGATCAGCCAAGGCTGGAGCGGGTGAGTCACTGTTTTCCTTAATGGTCCACCTGTTTGGATGAGGCCTTGTCTGGTGACCTCATCAGGTGTTATGGGAGTGAAAGAAGAGAGGCAAAGTGTTTGGGGGGCCAAGAGAGGCTTCAGAGGTGTTGGTGTATAATGTAGTGTAGAAGTGAGAGAGGAAAGGATGTCTTGGATTTTTGCGGTGAAGTGTGCTGCCAGGGCCGAGCAGAGGTCCTGGGTGGGTGTGACAGAAAAGTAGGCTGCTGTATGATTGGCCAGTTCCTTACAGATTTTGAAAAGTGTGGCTGTGTTGTTTGATACAGCAGAGATGCAGGCTTGAATAAATACTCTTTTCTTGGTGTGCAGAGTCGATATATTGCCTTTGAAGGAGGCAGCAGGCCAGTTTGTCAGAGAGTCCGCCTGACAAATTCCATTTCCGCTCAGTTGCCCTACACTTGTGCTTCACTCGGACCCTTGACAGGGCAAGAGTATCAAGGGAGTTAGTAATAGAGAGATTGAAGATAGCAAGGTCTGTGTCAGGGTGGGAGTCAGCCGCAAGAGTAGAAGGCGGAGAGTAGGTGGAGGCAAAGGCAGCCACTGTCACTCTTTTCCTGGGTCTGGTGTCTTTGAATCCGAGAAGCCAAGCCGGGTGTGCCGATGCAAGAGGAGAGGAGAGCTTCAAGTGTGAAGAGAGAAGAGAGTGGTCCGTCCAAGAAAGAGAAGTAGTGAGAGGAATGGAGAGAGGGATGTCAGAAGAGATGAGAGCATCCATAGTGTGGCCCGCTGTGTGTGTGGAGTCCGAAAGTAAGGCGGAGAGAAAATCGCATATGTTGCAGAAAGGTCTTGAGTCACAAGGCACAATGTACCCTATTTTAACTTACCTTAAAGTGTCTGTTACATTTATTTTCCCACCTTAATGTGAACTGCCTGCATCAGTCCCGGCTTCATTTACATCAATATCCAAGTGTTGGTACCACATTGGAATTAAACGTCCTTCGCACAGATCATTCAAGGACCTGGCTTAGGTTGCACTTTTAGTTTTTTTTTCTTGAGGAATCAAACCTTTTAAAGGACGATGCTTGCTACTGACATTTGCTTGAATCTCTTTGGTCAACATACTACAAATTATCTCAGGTTGGTGCTGGTAGGGGGTCTCGGGCAGTTGAGCAGTCCTTGCCCCAGCCCCAGTGATACATCTCCTTAAGAAGGCAGTAAAATTCGACCTGGATATTAAATTAATTATAATAGTCTTACTAAATGCATATCAGCAACAATAAATTACATCAAATGTATATTGATAGTTAAATTTACATATATACGCACTGGGAACGGATTATGGTTTAGTCCAGTAAATAGGTATTAGTATTAGAACACGTACTACTCAACGGTATTTCATATACAACATTTGAAATCTTTCCTTATACGTTAATTAATATTATCTTCTTTAATTATGTGATTTATACTGTTTTGTTTCATAACTCAGCACTGTTGGCATAAGCACCATGTTTTATTTATTTTTAAAAAGAAAGATTTATTTAACTTTTTTTGTTGTGTTAGAACTTGCACTTTATTGTATACCATATTGTTAACCATGGTTAAGAGGAAAGCCACCACTTACCCCCCTGCGACAAAGTCCTCAAACAGATCAACAATCATTGGCAAGCTCATTGGGGAAGCCAATGTTCTCATAAATGAAATACGTTACCAATGCTTATCCCGCAGGTCATGGCTAAGGACTCGCAGGGGGAATTACTCAAAACCTACAATTGTATTTTAACTGTTAGTGGGGCTTTCACATGTATTGGACCATGTAATCCTACTTAACACACAAATGGACTGCATGCCACAATTTGTGAAAGAGGCAATGTGGGGGATGCTACGGAAAAACAAGGATTGGTTGCCCGCAGGGACAAAATCACATACAATTAAACATTGAGAGCCTGATTCATGGAATTATATGCATGTAAATTTAGGAAATTGTGTGTCAAACTGTGTGCAAAACACTGCTTGTTGATTCATGGAATTGACTGCCAAATTGGGAAGAAGAATCCAGAACGTGGGCATTACGAGGGACAGACTGCAGGCAGTCCATGGCACGCCCACAAATATGCATGACAAAGCATATTCAAGGATGTGACCGCGCAACCTCTTGATTGCAAAATGCCCACCCATTGCCTTTGAAATCTCTGCCACCCGGAAGCAGGCATATGGACTTGTGCGGAGGAATCACAAATCCAGAGGTCAGTTTGTATGTCAGATCTAGGGGTGCGTGCTTGCAGACGGTGTTCCAATCGTACTTAGGGATGCGTGTACTGTGAGAAAACAGAGGGTATCTCACACGCTAGTCCCCTGGATCTCTCTAATGGCCAGGGCACGGCCATGCCTTTGGATCCAGACCCCCGTGGGGCACCAGTGCGGGAGGATCACCGGGGTAAGGGGTCTTCAGGGAGTGGGGTTGAGGCTGCCGATGGTGAGACGCAATATTCCCCCCTATTTTGTTTATCTAACCCATCCTCTTTTTTAGGATACTCCAAGGTCCCAACTCCCCCCTTTTTACACAAACATTGGGCAGAGGAAGAGCGTGACAGAGAGTAACAACATGGTTAACTTTCACACATCGTAATGGACATGTTCCGCTAATTGGGTTAGGCAAAGTCAGACACTTGACTGTAAGCGCATACAGCTGATACCAATTAGCTCACCTCACACGAATAAAAGGCAGTACCTAAGGACACACTCTGAGCATAGCGGAACATGAGTAGGAGCAGAACTTCTGGGGCAAAGGCAAACCTACTGGAGCAGAGCAACGGACCAAGGGATGAGAGCAGCGGGTCAAAAACCCCAAGAGTTCCCTACTGGGGGTTCTTGCCACCGACAGGCCATGAAAGACACATGGAGAAGGTGATATCCCACATCAGAAGGCTGCATTGTGTTTCAAGGACGCCACTGACCCTACCGGGTGAATGGCAGAGTTGGTGAGGCGAGGTCAATCCTGCGGTACTAACCTTGACTCGTGAATTGGAAATCGTAAAACTAAGAAATAAAACTACACACACAGCCAGTGAGTTGGCAAGCGACCTGAGAGACCGGTGTGTGTTAAAGTTTGAAGTAGCAACATCATATCGCAATTGAAGGCTGCACGCATGTGTATGAGACACCAAGAAAGGCAGACCTGTGAATTAACTTTGAAGTAAGGAAAGCTGTGAATTCAGCAATACTAAGTAACAGAGTGGTCCGGTGAAAGGAAGTAGCCCAATCGAAAGTCTTTGTGAAAGGTACATTATTTGAAGCAATAAAGCAAATTAACAGCTAAAGTGAAGTAAGAAAGATTGACTCCTAGAGAAGAGGAGAGTGAAAGTTAAACCGTGAACCTTTAGACAATTTGGTCCTGTGGTGGTCTGTAAACAAAGCCACACACATTCGAAAGTCATTCGACATCCAAAAGTGGTCCAAGGCTGACAGAGGGAGACCTGAAGTGTAATAAGCTTGGGGAAGGGAGCCCCCTTGCAAATTTTGCTTTTAGAGGTTTGAGCCCGACTGATGAGGACCTAGATGAACTTTGTGGTGAATGGTCAGAGCCTGACAGAGGGGGACCTATGAGAACGTTGTTGTGAAGGTTCTGAGACCGACATAGGGGGACCTACATAAATATGTTGTTGAAACATTATTTAACGTGGAAGGCCAGGTGAGACGCAACCCATGTTTTGGACCTGTTTATTGTGTTGAAAACTGAGCCAGAGTGTGTCATCCTGCCTATTTGAGGAGGCAATTGTTAAGGGATCCTCAGTGGGGAGACAAGAGGGAAAGCCAATCACACATTGCCACAGTTAAAATTCCTGACAAGGTGATGGAGGGCGATTGATAGGTTCCCCAACTGTGCCAAATTATATGATGTTACCAAGCATGTGCAGAAGGGTAAATGGAACAGGCAATGTAACTCCATAAATAAGAGCAAACAACTTCTCTACATGACAAGCATCCCTAAATTGAATAACAATAGTAGAGAACCCAAGGATTCCTTAAACAACAAAGTCATCCATTGGATTAGACATTATGGGGTGCTATGCAGTAATTAGGGAAGATATATTGTATTCCACCCTGCTTCCTGCACCCAATGATAATACTAAGGATTTAATCAGGGTGGAATGATCAAAGAATTGCCTTGCTGAATGGCTGTTCATGATCGAATGCAGAAACGATCCGCAAGTGGGTATGAACAGTGAACTGAGAGGCCTCCCTCCACACGAACCAACAGACATCACTCAAAATAGATGCAGGGAAAAAACACCAACTACGCTGATCAGCCTAACACTGAAATTGCCAAAAAAGCAGATGCAACATGTGTGAATGCAGTTGAAGTAGAGGGTAAAGGCTTGAATGCGATTGATTGACTATTAGTGCACCCTGGGTTTCATAATACTAACCCAATATGTCAGACGCGTGGGAACGCCATAATACCTGATGTACGGTTACTCCCATGGAATATTTCTGGGATTAACCAAGAATATAACAGACAATACATTGAGTAACTTCAGGAGATGCCTCCAATACCTGGGCAACAACAGCAGTTACCCTACAGGGTTATGATGCTATTCCAGCCTCCAAGAAGAATGAGGGTAGGCCTTGTGGGGGGCTAGCGACTACGGGTGTAACGGTATAACGGTATAACATTATAGATACCATGAACAGCGTAATTGAACTATAATAACCATCACATTGTTTATAATGGTATACCATTTTAGGGCCTGCAGCTATTAAGTGAGCTTTTCAGTCTGCTTTGGAAAGGCTTCAATAAGCAAGTGCTGCGCATTCTGGATCTTGGACTGTGGGATGTGGCATTTGAAAGACCAGAGTATAGGGGAAGTGAGGCCACATTAGTAAATGCAGCTTTGATTCTGTGACCGCTCCTTCTCTGTGATCAGTAGAGTCGGGTTAAAGATCAGCCGATTTGTAGTTTTCCCACCAATTTGAAAGATTTGGAACTACACATCCCAAAATTCAAAGGGGTTAATGGGCTGGATGCCCTTCTGATGCATGTCCACAAAAAGTGTTAGCTCTATAGACTGCTTGAACACTGGGCCTATCAGTGCTTTGTATATAAACTGTCCCCCACCACTGTCCTCCGTGTAGATTTACACATTGCTACTAGAGTTGTTGCTTCGCTTGATCCTTCACCTGCCTTCTGCATATGGCACTGGACTCAAGCAGGCAGGACAGATTCTACATTCAATTTGAAGTATCCAGAGCAATGTAGGTGAGATATTTCTCAGGTCTATCCTTGATTTGTGACACCACCCATGAAAGCATTCCTCCGTCTCAACTCACATGACAAGGGTCCTAATGCGCTCAGACCTGGGGGAAATGGTAATTATGGGGCTGTGGTGATGTGGTGGTCTATGCCATATTTGTGCCGATATGTATTTTAACTGTGTCATTTTCAAAAGGTTTTTGTACCACTATCTTTAAGAAGGTAAATGAACATGTATTGCAAGAATCGAGAAAGAAATCAACAGCACCCACTGAACTCTGTCCTGTTAGGATTACATGGTCAGGGGTGACTCCAACATCAGACATTTATAATACACCAGGCAGATGGTAAACTAGCTATAGTGATTTGATCAATATGCAACCTTTTGGTGAGTGTGTGTTGGCTATGACATTTTAACAAAAGAAACACAATGACATGGGCTTTCAGACCTCAGATGAGTGAATTTTCTCCCTTTAATGGGATAAAGCGTTATCAAAACAAACTTTTATGACTGATCGCATCAAGGGATCATGATGCCCATGCCATGTTGTTCCAAAATAATGCAGTTCAAGGCTGATTTTCAAAGCGATGACCTGTGACTGAGCAGCAAGCTTATTGATCAAAATGTGCATTTTGACACTTCCACTAGTCACTCTTTCATTCAAGGCGATCAACGAGTGAGTGTCATGAAAGACCAAATCTGCAGCCGCCTTAGATTCCTGGAGGATCAACTAAAAATGTGCAGAGACAAGTTTCAAAATGCTGACAATTTATGACCTTTAACAAAATATTTGTTAAGATGAGTTAACTCCACCTGCTATACCGCGATAACCATTATATACTGGTATTTGGCAAAAAGGTTATCATACCGCCATAAAACCAATACCGTGACAATCCCACTAGTGACAGTGGTAGATGCAAATGTAAATGTCACTGTAGCTATCATAGAGAGTGCTAGTCGCGATTTGCACGTGCTGCACGTCAATGATAGTGGGGAGGAAACCGACTTCCTGCTTTTAAATATGTATAATCGACAAGAACAAGGGGAAAAAAATCAAGATTATTGAACTTGCAAAAGTATGTATACAGGTCTGGAAGGATAGCATTCCTGTACTTTACATATAATAGTCGCTGGTGATCAGAATATTCCTCTAACCAATAATGCGTTGGTGTTCACTCTAAAAGAAATGTTATGTTATGGTAAGATGATTTACACCGTGCACTGCTGCCATTTTCATGGTCTCCAGGTGCTCACATGGCTCTCTAAGAAAAGTGGGTGGGGTTGGTTAGTGAGGAAAGAGGGATCGGATAGAGATTGTGTTCTCTGGCTGATGCTTGTAGAACCAGGAGGTACTGGTGTCTCTACGTGTGAGGTTTCTGGGTGTGCCTTATTGTGTGTACTGGGCTAGTAGTGTCTGGAAGGGTAGCATCCAGTATCAGGTTTGTTTGTTGTCTGTAACTATTTGGTTTTGTGGCGTGAATAGCGGTGGGGGTGTGGTTTGCATGTTATCAATGTGCAGACTTGTTGACTCTTCGGATGTGTGTAGTACGTGAGAGGTATGCAGGTGTGGAAAAAGGAGGTGTTGGTTAATTGGTCTCTGTTTGTTACTGGTGGTTTTATTGTTGTTTTCCTCAGTCCATTCAATCCTTGCCTCCAGTTTGCTTTATTTCCAGAGTATGGTTAGTGCAGGGAAGGGGGTGCATTTTTATACTTGTCTCAATGAGTTGAATAGCCAGTTTTTCAGTCGTTTTCTAAACATTAAGTGGTCTTCTGTAGTTCTTACTTTCATTGCTTCCAAGTTCTATAGTTTGGTTATCAAATAGGAGAATGTAGTTTCTCTGAATTTCCTCTCTGGTAGTTTTTCATTTCTATTTGGATATCATTGCTTGATCTAAGGTTTCTACCTGGTTGGTAATGGTTGATTTAAGCTTGGAGAAATGTGCCTCCTTTTCCGTGTAGGAATGTGTGGGAGATGCAGAGGCTTTAAATATAATGCATTTTTTTTTACTGGTAGCCAGTGCAAACTTCTCAGTGCTGGTGTGATGTGGTGTCTGCTGTTTAGTCTCAGGAGTTGCCTTGCCGGGTGTTTTGAATGTGTTGTAGTTTTTGTTGTGCAGTGTTCTGTCATTGCAATGTAGAGGTTGTTTGCATAGTCTAGTCTTGATAGTACCAAGGAGATGATTGTGTGGGTTCTGTGTGGGTAGTTCAGGTAAGGGAGTATCCCTCTTAATATTTGGATGAGGTAGAATCATTTATTTCCAATTGTGTTCACTTGTGGTTCTAGAGAGAGTCCGTTGTCCATGAGGATTCCCATGTTTTTTATTATCTGACAATGTCTCTGGTTGGGGTTCTATGCCCATTGGCCAGCTCAGTTGTGCCTGTGTTGCAAGGTCATCTAGTGGGGACATTATGCTTCAGCACCTTGAAGCATCTCATGTGCTCCGTGGAATTATCAATAAAGATCTCAGACCCAAATAACCGGACAGACTCAAAGAATATGGCAAAATATTACTTTATTTTTAGCATAAAATAAAGTGGGTCGATCTGGCGAACACCAAGCTGTAGTCCACACACTCACATCCAAACTTGTTTATACAAATGTTTTAGACCTCAATATATGTCAGCTATGACATAATGCTACGTGGTAAACTGTAAAACATATTGAAGGGCGGATTGGTTAAGGGAAAACATATACCTATAGCATGTATAGGTTTTTGTGACACCATTGGCTGCCCCCTATCTATTAGGCAAGCCTCAAACTACCTTCAAAAATCTATAATACTGATTATAGTGGGGAAAAAGGGCAGTGGGTTGATCTTTGCAACATTGCATTGCATGATGCTACATAGACCCTCTGATTGGTTGGCATGCTTTCCCAAATTGGACATTTGGCTCGTTAGCAGCACGTAAGCAAAACAAAACCCAGGTGCCAAAAGTAATGTCAGACTACTCGATGCTTTCCCAATTAGTCCATCATCTCTAATCGGTCTGGCCCTAAACCAAGACATCTCATTTATAGTTGACCTTGCAGTCAGTTATTTATTTAGAGACATTTAAGGGAGTGTATGCACACCATTCTCTTCATCTGAAGCTTACTTCTGAATCAAATGTGAGGAGACCACACATTTGTCCATATCGACATTCTAGTTACTGCTATTTGATTCAATTGTACTGAGTGTCATTACTTCTCTCTGCCTTTAGAGACTTGCTCACTCCACCTTGCATAGGCTTTGCACACTTTTAATTTTCCCATGCTTTGCTCTTCCAGATGTTTTCCCCTTTGCTTAATCTAAGAGAAATATGTCTTACATGCATGGCTTATCCTTTTGTCTCCCCTCGTGCCTTGCAATTATTCCTTGAGGTAGCATCTTTGATCCCAGGCCAATAGTTTCTGCTTTATTCCTCACACAAAGCTGTTTTTCCAGCATCTCCTGACTCTTCAGCCCTCGTCTCTTTCAAAGGTAGCTTGATTGGTTTTAATACAAGCTAGCGTCCATCTTTCCATCATAGACACTCTAGCCACATTATGTTTTCCTCTGCAGCAAGCTTCCATAACTCTCAACTACCTCACGTCTCTGCATATATGCAATTTTTAGACAACGGGTTGCTTTATCTTCTTTGCATATATAATTTCTTTGTATGTGATTACATGTTTCTCTTGTTACTTCAGTTACATCTTCATTCTTAAGTATTTGCATATCATTTCAATGTGTCTTCATGTCTTCCCTTCCTGAGATCACTCTGCCCTTGTTAGATTTCACTTATAATATCTAATGGTGTATGCCGAAATTCTTCTACCTTCTCAGTGCGAGGGTACATTTGGTACGGTTGTCTGAGTGCATATTGTCTCTCATACACTCAAAGTAATATTTAGGATGATATCTGGTGTCCCACATAGGGATCCTCTCCTGGTGTTCCATTATAACAGAGGTGAGGGTACAGGAGCTAGGGATGACATATCCACCTGCTCCTCTACATTCCCCACTCTGGTCGAGTCCTCAACCACCTTCTTCTCTTCAATCTTTTTCATATTCTCTTCATACTATGGTTTCATCGAGATCCATATTGTTGTCACCCCCTCAGGTGACCTGCATTCTCTATACGTTCATCCACACTCCAGGTCATATAGTAACATTCCCTAGATGGTGGACAGAATGTTCAGTGTCCTATATATTTCTTGTGATCCTTAGGGTAGTAGAACCTTGTTCCTGAGGTTACCAGGGGGCTTTTCTTTATATTCGTATAGGTGCTGGCCTCATTTTGCATGTGTTCATCAGTTTCAGTATCTATATCAATCATTATCTTCATCCCAATTGCGTTTTTGTCTGTTTTCTGACATTGTCCCAACATGCTCCTTATTAGACAGAATCCTAGTAATACCAACACTAGTATTGTTATGATATGGTATGATATGTCATTTATGACACACCTGTAGACAAGTGTTTCTAGGCACAACAAGACAAGGAGGGGGAAACAGAGGAGGACAATACAACAATCTAACTAGTCTTTGAGTCATTCAGATCGTGCAAGTGCAGGAGGGAGGGAGGGGGGAACTGCTGGTTGGAGGGAGAAATGCAGGTAGCTAAATAAGTGCTAGGGGGGAGAAGTGCAGGTATTCAATAAGTGCAGCTGCAGGGTGGGTCATAAGTGCAGAGAGAGAAGGGAATGTAGGATTACAGATACAGGCCCTTAAGTGCTGCAGGAGTCCAGAAGCAATGCAAGGGCAACTGGACTAGCAGGAGCCTGGGTCCGAGTTCAGTGGGAGGCTTCCTGAACTGGAAGTGGTTCTGCGCAAGTGTGAGAGAGGCATGGAGGCTTTTCCAGAGGGAGCCCCCAGCTGAGGAAAGAGATCTGCACCCAACTCTCTGCTTGGAGAATCGACTGACCCTCAGAGAGTTGGAGGTGAATAAGCATAGAACTTGAGAAGGAAGAAAGAGAGAGTTGGGGGTAGTGCAGTCCAAGGCCCCAGAAAGCCTTGTGGACAATGCAAAGTGTCTTTAACTTGATCCTTGCAGTCACCAGGAGGCAGTGAAGAAATTTCAGAACTGGAGAGATCCATTCCCTGAGCTTGAGTCCAAGAACAAGCCTCAGAGTCCTGTTCTGGATAAGTTGTAATGGTCATAGTGTGGAGACAGGCAGATTTAGAAAGAGGCTGTTGTAGTGGTCCAGCCTAGAGAGGACCAGTGCTCTAGAGACAGTGAGTTTCTAGGGGAAAGTGAGAAAAGGCAGAACACCTCAGAGGAGGTGCAGCTGATAGTGTGATTTTGTAGAGACATCGGAAATGTGGGGAGAAATGGAGAAGTCGAAGATGACAGCAAGGTTCTTAGCCTCACAGGAAGGAATAGGAAAGGGGCCCAGTGTGGGCAGCCAGAAAAAGAGAGGAAAGGAGGGAGCAGGAGTCCTGATGAGGAGTAGGTCAACCTTACTGGTATTAGGGCAGAGACCGTTGGTGGCACACCATTTCTAAATTGTGGCCAGTCAGTCTGGTATGAGAGAAGGAACAGAGGCTGTTTAGGAGATACTGAAGGAGATCTGGGTGTCATCAGCATAACACTGAAAGTTAGCGCAGAATGTAGCAATGTGGTGGGCAAGAGGTGCCAGGCATTGTTTGAAAAGCCAGGAAAAAAGGTTAGACCCATTGGGAACATCACAAGTAGAGAGAGAGATAGAAGAGAGCCCCAAGTAGCTTGATAGAATTTGCCAGCCAAGTTGGAATCCACAAAAACAGAGATGAAAACCAGTCATTTCCTGCTGTCTCATCAACTTCATCTCCCAGCAGGGTTGTCAGCATAGTTATTGCTCCTGTAGGGGTTCCATTTTCTCAGTCATGGGAAGGTAGGAAGGTACAGCAAGAAGGGCTGTAATTGCTGTAATTAAATTCCGGACATATCTGTTCTGGTGGATCATAAGCCTAATGGCCCTCGGTTCTTCTCTGATTGCATTAAATGCTTTTATTGTTGCATTGTTCATTTGCAGCAGCTCCCACCTGGTGATATGCAGCCATTTGGCATTCACTGCAGTCTGAAGCCCAGGAACAAATATATATGTAATTATCATTGCTGTCTTTCTGAATAGTGTATGATCATCTGGTATGTCGTTACAGGCTTCTATTGACTTTAATGACAAATAGTTCTCCCACTTCATCTGGTGGAGGAAGAACTATCTCTTCTTCCTCTGTTGTTCATTCATCTTTGGAAATTCATCAATAACGAGGTCAATGTGACGCATCAAATTCCGGGGCACCAGTGGTCTAGGGAAGAATATCAGTTTCTAAACCGTCAATAAGCCCCACACCTCTAGTACACAAGAAGGGATATGAACAGATTGGAAACACAAGTAAATTATAAACCTCCATGTCCAATGTTGGTAACATGGACAGAATGGCAGGCTTATCTCCAGAAGGTCGTGGATCATTGGTTAGTTGCAACACAGTGAAAATACACTTATTATCCAATGATAAAAGGGACTGTCCAGTCAAGGTTGTATATCTACTTTATTAATATTACAATAGACAGTTCTAGCATACTACACAATACAACCCATCCTGTAAAGGAAAACAGAGGACAGACAGTTTGATGAAGGAAAGGAATGCACTCTTGATACTGACAGGAGGGTATTCAGTGTCTTAATGTGTTCACGGTTATTTGGTTTCAGCACCAAGGGAGCAAGGGATCGTAAATGTCACTAGGGGCCTTTGGAGAGTGACCAGAGGGATAGAACCACAATGTACCTGGTGCTTGAGATGATCATGATGCTTAATAGCATCAAGTCAGTTCCTGGATTCTTTAAAGCTCCTGTGACAGAGTTCAAGATGGGAGACAGCTGCGTGCATCAGGTGGAAGGCAGTTCGGCAAGTGAGGCTGGATGGACAGCGGCAGGTTGGCCTTCAAGGCCGCTCAGGGTCATTAATTGTTGTCTCTGTGCTGGTTGGCAGATGTGGAATGTGGGTCAAGGTGTCACGGACAGCTTTTGGGACTGAAGCGTGACTACAGTCAGTGGTGCAGCCGGTCACGGTTCGACAGCTCGACATCCACAAAAATATCTTTAAAAGACGGACTCCAGTTGATGCTTGTTGTGGCACCCCTCCTAGCTTCTTTGCAGGGCTTGTATCGTCCTTTAAGGCGGACAGCCCAAAGCTGAGGAGAGTGTTTGCAAGAAACGGCATTGTCCTTTGTTCAGAGACTCTTGCTGGCAGAACCTATCAGGGCACGCTTTGTGCTGGCTGGGTGCTGGTTCTGGATCTGCTGGACTGGTCGTTATCTCGCTCTGTTCCCTGGGAGATGTTTAGTGGTGGGATCTTGCTTACCTCTTGGAAATCCTGGCCTTCCTTCACTGGTCGAAACTGTAAGGCAGACTGTATCTTCACCCAGGTCCAAATAAGTCTTTCTTCTTACTCCTTTCAAAGTTGTTGGATGATCTCCCAAATCCACCATCACGATTCAGCTATACTACCGCTGATCAAGTATGCCTTTCGCCAGTTGTTTGATACATTTTTGAAGAACCATCAATAAAGACAATTCTGCCTCCTCCGAAAGCATTTTCTCTAACAAGGGGAATGTCATCATTCATGTCCTTTCATAACTGGGTTTAAAATGCCACTGTATCAAGTCAGTGGTTTATGCCCATGTCCTAATGTTGTTTTCTGGGTAAGGACTGCTGTCATGACTTCTTCATTTGAATGGGAACATTCATAAAATTGTTCATGATCATCTGGAATTCCTAAGGCAGGGGATGTAGTGATCCATTTTTTTAATTTATCAAATCCTTCAGTCATTTCATCTGACTATGTTATCTTACTTATGCATACCTGTGCTTCTTTAAGTCCTTTTAAAAGTGGTTGAATGTATATGCTGTAATCGAAAACACAGGCTCTGCAATATTTAAATAGGCCTAAAAACTGTTGCATTTCCCTCACTGTTTCAGGTTCTGAAGTTTTCATAATTGCTTCAGCTCTTTCAGGTGTCACTTTTCTCCCCTCTTGAGAGATTACTGCCGTGTATATAAAGGACCTTTTCCTGACAATATTGTAGCTTTTTTTTGTCTACCTCGTATCCTTTCTCTTGTAGTATGAGTCGAACTGTGCCTTCTCTGTATCTTTCTTCCTACTCTCTGCAAACTATAATGCCATCCTAATACTGAATTATTGACCTTTTGAGCAGAACATTACTCAAATCCATCAGAAGGACCCTGTTTAAGATTGAGGGTACACTTGGGATAAACAAGTATGTTTCAGGCAGATAATTGTATACAAAAAGGAAGTCAAATCTTGTGAGACCTCATGGAGGAGAATTGAAAAGAGCACATTTTTTTAAATCTATAACTGAACAATATTTGGGCTTTGAGGGGACATTACATAATATTGTAGTGGGATTTGGAACTAAAGGAAACACTGCTTCAACAATATTGTTTACAAGACAGAGATCCTGAATAAATCTCCATGAACCCCAGTTGATTTATTCACTGGGTGCACAGCCGTGTTACATGGGGACTCAGATGGCACCAAATATTCCTTGTTTCATTAAAGCAGAAATGGTCTCAAATATACATTCATCTGCTTCTCTGGTCATGAGATATGGCTTTGCTCGAGGCCAAAATTGCTCCTGGTTTAAGCTTCATTTTAACTGCTCCTACTCCTTTCAATAGGCCCATGTCATATTGACTGGTAGTCCATAAAATATGTGTTACTTTCTCTAAGTCTTCCTCGAAAAATGAAAATTTCTTTTTTATCATCACCATTTTCTGTGGTATTTCCATATTCTGCACTTTAATCCAATAAGTGGGACTTATGAAAAATACTAATTCATCATCTGAATAATCATCCCTTGAATCTCTTTGTCTGTCAAATCTCTCAATCTGTATCCTTCACCGAGGGTTTTCACTGCTCTCCATCCTCTCCCCCATCATCTGTTCCATGGGCAGCCACCCTTTCCTCTCTAACCACTGATGCTTCTAGCTCTAACCGGATAACCTGTCCTTCTTCATCATCCATAGGTATCTCTGGTCTAAACAAAATAATTTCAGGTATTCTCAATATTCTCAATATCTTACCTGCCACGATAATAAGAACAGTCACTACATACAAACATGCTTCTGGACCTAAAGGGACTCCTTGCAATGCCTTTGGCCTGTAAACACTAATAGAAACTCTTTCACATTCATGTCATTTATCCCTGGAGTGGAACACACTATTCCTTCATCAGTAAAAGATATCATTATGTTAGGGTTTGACATCGAGTCACATGCAAATACATTAACTGGTGTCTGCCGGGAAAACAATAATGGCATCAACATGTTGTGTTATCCTATAGAGATTGCTAATTAGTCTGTAAAAAGGAACTAAGCTCATTGCCACAGAGAATCTGGGTGCATTCATGGGAATACCTGACATTGGATATTTTCCCTTATGGACACAGGAACAAGTTGCTCCAGTGTCTACATGGAATGAAAATGTCTTGCCTCATATCGTTACCTTCACCCTTGGTTCCTCTTGAGGTTCCGGTGCCACTGATAGTACTGAAAACATCAGGTCGCTCTGTGGGCTGTCTTGTGGATATTAATCCATCCCTGTACCTGTGAAAAGATTTCATCCTACCACGGTCATACTCCCTAATTTAGGTGTGAGTATTTGCGTGGCTCCTGCATTTGTAGTCCATTGTGGTACCACAGCCTGTTGCGTTGGCGCTTGATGAGTTTGTATCTGTTGTGTTTGGATAGACACTTGATGTGGTTGCCCTTGTGACAATTGAATGTGAAATGGAGATTGCTGTGTTTGCTGTGGTTGTGGCGCACATGCCTGATTCTGTGTGTGATCTTGGGCATAATACTCCTGTGGTTCTATTGTGGAACTTAGCCCATCCCACCTCTTGGAGCTTCCCAATTTTGCTACATGTCTCCTCTACTTCAGTTTGTTCTGTCTATATGTGTTATCCTTACACAATTCCAACATTGATGCAGCTGTCCGCCATTAATTACTGTTCCTCCCTGACGGTTCTGAAATCCAGCTCATCCTCCTCCTCTAAGTCCATTCCCTCTCCCTTCTTGCCAAACATGTTACCCACTCTGATCCATAGGATGGTACATCACTTTGCTGTGCTGGTCGCATGTCTTGTGTCATCACACCTTCAACACTTGTCAATAGCGCTCCTTCTATGGCTAGCTTTGACAATTATTTCTGAACTACCTTTGCTTCCTCCTGCTTTCTACTCTCAGCTTTATTTGCGTTCTTCTCCTCTAACAATCTGTAATGGTGCACGATAATCAATTGTATTCCTGTCCATGGCTTTGCCTTCATCTCTACTATCTTCATCTGCCTTTGCACTCGCTCAGGCAGTGCCTGGCTTAAAATGTGGTAAAATAATGCCAGCGGTTTGTCCAATGGTTCTCTCATCTCAAGACACCATCTCTCTTGAATAAAAGAAACAGGATCTTCATCCTCGCCCATTTTCCTAGTCATAATCGCACCCATATATGATGTTTCAGGATATTGTACTCTGAGCACCCACCATACACCTGCTCTACAATTGTTAAATGGTGCTCCATCGTGTGTAATGTTTTGTGCCATCACACCTGCATCCCCTGCTCATTTCCAAATGTTGTCAGCCCTCTCTCATAGAATGGCTGCTAGCTGACCTTTATGTCACCTATGCCCAACGTCATCCCTGATGTCATTCTCTCTAACTCATAGATCCATGTACCCGCACCCGAAGTCAAACTAGGTCATTTACATTTCAAATTATCCTTATCCATGTGTGGCCATGGAAGATACTGTGGACGTCCTCCATGTTTCTCTAATAATGGTAATTGTGAAAACCCTGATCCATAATCATACCCACCTACAAGTATTGTTTTCCAGGTCGTGCTAATCTCACCCATTTTAGTTCATCCTGGTTATGACCTTAAACTGCTCACATAAGGTGGGGATAGATCCCCTGCACTGTGTGACCATGCTTGTGGTTAATAGCATACAATAAAGTAGGACAATCTGGCAAACAACAAGCTGTAGCCCACAAAATCACATGGTAATGTGTTTATGCAAAGGTTTTATAACTCAATATATGTCAGCTATGACATCATTCCATGTGGTAAACTGTAAAACCTATTGAAGGGAAGGATTGGTTAAGGGAGCATATATACCTATACTATGTACAAGTGTTTGTGACACCATTCGCTGCTCCTTTTCTGTTAGGCATGCCTCAAATGACCTCCAAATATGTACAAAACTGATTATACAGAAAAATGGCAGCGGGTTGGTCTTTGTAACATTGTATAACATGCTGCTACAAAGACCCTCTGATTGGTTGGCATGCTTTCCCAACCTTGGACATTCGGCTTGTTAGCATCACGTAAGCAAAATGAAACCCAGGTGACGCGAGTAACATCCGACTACTCCATACTTTCCCAATTAGACCATAATTGTCCATTGGTGCGGCCCTAAGCCAAGGTTTTTCCTTTATAGTTGACCATGCAGCCTGTTCTTTATTCTGGGACTTTTAAGGGCGTGTAGGCACACCATTATTTTCATCAGAAGCTTAATAAATATACCTTTTTGACTTCTGAATCACGTGTGAGGAGACCACACATTTGTCCATTTCGACCTTCTATTTACTGCTATTTGATTCAATTGTACTGAGTGTCATTACTCCTCTCTTCCTTTAGAGACTTGCTCACTAGACCTTGCACAGGCTTTGCACACTTTTAATTGTCTGATGCTTGGCTCTTCCAGATGTTTTCCCCTTTGTTTAATCTAAGAGAAATATGTCTTACATGCATGGCTTATCCTTTTGACTCCCCTTGTGCCTTGCAATTATTCCTTGAAGTAGCATCCTTGATCACAGGCCAATAGCCTCTGCTTTATTCCTCACACAAAGCTGTTTTTCCAGCATCTCCTGACTCTGCAGCCCTGGTCTGTCGCTGAGGTAACTTGATAGCCACGTTATGTTTTCCTCTGCAGCAAGCTTCAACATGTCTTAACTACCTTGCGTCTCTGCTTATATACACTTAATAATCAACAGGTGACTTTATCTTCTTTGCATTTATCATTTCTTCATGTTCAATCTTAAGTATTTGCATATCGTTTCAGTGTGTTTTCCTGTCTTCCCTTCAGGATGTCACTCTGGCCTTGCTAGATTTCACTTCTGGCTCTATAATGCCCAATGATGTATTCCATCATCCTTCCACCCTCTGAGTGTGAGGGCCTATATCGGTATGGTTATCCGAGTGCATATCGTCTCTCATACACTCAATATGTTATTGGGATGATACCTGGTGTCTCACATAGGGCTCTTCTCCTGCTGTTCCAGTATGACAGAGATGATGGGGCAGGTGCTAGGGATGATTTATCCACCTGCTCCACTATAGTATCATTATTTATGTTATGGTCAGATGTAGCTTGAGAGTGTTGTAAGCCGTCCAAGAGTAAATGTCACTGAGGCATTTGTTGAGGGTATTTTTTGGGTCTTGGGCAGAGGTTATCTAAAGATGAGTTGGCTGTCGTCTGCCTAGTTGTAGGCTGTTAGTCCATGGGTTCAATGAATGAGAGGTGTGGGGGAGACTTGATGCTTGTAGCACACCACAGGTGATGAGATTAGTGTTAGATAAAAATGGTGGTAGTTGTGTTCTTTCTGTTCGGTGGGTGAGGAAAGATTTCCGCCACTTTAGCACAGTGTTTGTTTGCTGCATTCTTCCAATCTCTTTATTAGTGTAGTGTCTGATTGTGTTGAAGGAGTCTGACATGTCTAGTAGAATGAGGGACTATTGGGTGTTGTTGCCTGTGTTTATTTTCAGGTTGTCCCACATGGAGAGGAGTTTGGATTCTGTTCCTCTCATGGGCCTGAAGCCAACTTGAGATCAGTCTAGTATTCCGTTGCTTTCAACATGGAGAAGTAGTTCTTTGTAGATGTTGTTCTCAAGGAGTTTTGCTGGGTAATGTAGATACCATAGAGGATCTTCTGGATTTTCTGTTTTGTTTTATAGGAGTGACTAGATGTATGCTGATTTGAATGTTTTTGGTTATATACCTGTGTTTAGAGATAGGTTCATTAGTAGTCAAATGAATGATGCTGGCGTTCTGTGGTTGAAGAGTTTTTGAAGATTTCCGGTGGACAGGTGTTACTGGGAATCCAGCTAGGTTGGTGACTTTTATTAGTTAGTGGTAAGTTTCTTTGTGTATAGGTTGGAATCAAATGATTGTATTGGTGGTTGGTGGTACATTGGTTTCTGGTGGTTCTGGGGGTGTATTTCTTTGGTAGTATGGCTTGCATCAATGGTCTATTGTATTGCTTCTATATTTGCTCTTAGATGGGTGGCGGTGTTGTCACAAAAGGATTGTGAAGGTACAATCACAAAAGGATTGTGAAGGTACAATGCATTTGTTGAACAAAGTTAGGTCCGTAAATTTCCTTGATGATTTTGAATAATTGTTTTTGTGGATGTGTTGCTGAATGGATTCTTGTAGTGTAAAACATGTTTGTTATCTTTAAGACTTCTGATTTTTAGATTTGGATTTTATGTCAGTATTTGGTTTTGGCCAGTTGGTTGTAATGTTTTCTCCATTTTTTTCCCAGTTAGTGGTGTGTTCCCTCAGTTCTTTTGAGAACTATCTTGCTGCAATTTGCTTTGGGGTTAGTTAGAAGGTTTTGCAGTTGCTAACTGCACTAGGGTATCCACGATCCAGGTGTCAATTTTCATTTCCGCTGAGTCCAGTGTCATTCTATTTAGGTGGAAGTTGTTTGGTTTGGTCAATTCCAGTAGGTATGTTATTGTTTGCAGGTCAAGGATCTTCCAGTTTCTTTTGTTACTGGAAGTTTAACATGTGTTGGCATCATGAGGCTTGGGATTTTGATTGATAATGGGATGATATGGTGATCGCGCCATATGATTGGTACTGGTGGGGTGGCAATCGAGAGTCCAAGATTGCATCTAAGGTGTATCCAGCATCGAGGTTGGCACCATTTACTCTTTGTTTTAAATGGAAGGTTTCCAGAAGGCCACTGAGGGAGTTTGATGTGGTTCATTTTCTCTTTCAAACCAGATGTTGAAGACCTTCAGGATGATTATGCTGTCTTGATAAGTGGAGAGGTTGGTAATAGTATCAGTGAGATTCATGGTAAAGTTGGGATTGTAGGATGGCAGAATGTAGATCAGGAGGAACAGTAGATTGGATTGGTCATTGTGTTTGATGTTGTTTAGGAGTGATCCATAATCTTCAATGTCAGTTTCGGGGAGCAGATGTGGCTTTTGTGTGATTCCTCCTCCTCTTCGGTTTTCACTGTTGAGGTGTATTTGTTTGAAGCTGTCAGGTATGGCTTCATCAGCAATTGTACTGTAGTTTTCAGATAGCCATGTTTCTTTGAAAAAGAGCGTATCAGTGCCGTCTTCGCTTAAGAGGTCATACATTTCTGTTTTGTGTTTAGTCATGGATCATAAATTGAGTAGACTGCAGTGTAGTGTATATGTTTTTTCTTGTCCTTTGTTGTGTATCATTTCTCATGCCTCTGTTGGGATAGTGCATGTCAGATGTTTTGTCCTTTTTGGGTGAGGTTGTTATTTGCTGGTTGTGTAGTTCAGGTCTCTATCCCTTTGTTGAAGCATTCTATTAAGTTCATTGATGGGTTTCTTTCTTCTTCATCATAGTAGTTGGGCATATGGTTGTCTGTGTGGTTTCGTTTCCAGTCCCTGGTTATCTAAGGGGTGTGGATGGTTTGGGATTCTAGCTTCACTCTGATTCCTATTGGGATTTTCCTGACAATGTTTTTAGAGTTGCTGGGTTCTGCGTGTTGAGATGTGCGGTGTGTTGAGATTTGTAAATCTGGGGGTGGGGGACCCTTTAGGATTCCTTGGGTCCTTAATTGTAATTTGCTTGTTTTCCATCATGGTAGGGTTGTATGTAAGGAAATGATTCGAGATGTATTCTGTTTTTGTTCTTGTATTAGTCCGTATCTTTAGACTGCTTAATGGTGGTTGGTGGAACAATTGAGGTATTTTGAATTCTGGTGGGTGATTATAGTTCAGTGCATTCACTCCTCTTTCTTGCTCCTTTGTCCTTTATTGTTTCTTTGTCCTTCAGTTATTGTGATATATTTATAGTCTTGATGTGTCGGCATTTTGCGGTTCTCTGGTGTATGGGAGACTTTGGTTGTGCAATTATGTTCATTTCGGAGGTAGGCCTTCCGCTTGTGCAGGTCTCTGATGTTGTTGGTTTCTGTTGGTTTTGATCTGAACGGGTGAGGTGTGGTGTTAGGTGGTTTTTAGTTGAGTTGATTGTGGGTTTAAATGCAATGGCAGGCTCCTTCCTGTGGTTCTAGGTTTGTGGTGGCTAGATTAGTGCTATGTGCTGTGGGTTTGTCGTTTGTTCTGGGTGTGAGCTCCTTCTCGGATGACTTGTTTCTTTGTCTTGTGGTAAGTTCGATGTGCTGTACACCAAAGTGGCATATGCCGTGCTGCAATTTTTATTTTTTATTTAAGTGCATATGGGTGAACATTGTTGAACCTTTTAGACTATATTTAAAAATGTACATACATCAACACATCTAAAACAATATCATTGATAAAATAACTTTCTGATAAATACAGTATTCAATTAATCAATATATATATATATATATATACATATATATATATATATATATATATATATATATATATATATATATATATATATATATATATATATATATATATATATATATATCAAATACACACTATAATATAGAAATACATTGTAATAATAGTTCATAAAAGTTATATTTATAAGTTACAATTTGGAAATTCAACTAACCATGCTATCGCCATTTGCCATATATGATGAGCAGCTGTTAATGTCATCAGCGACTCGGCAATAAAAATCATACTCCAAAACTTATCAGTATGGTATGACTTAAATGTAAAATACCCTTTTTCATAGGAAAAACGGAGTGCTTTACATTGGGGGAGAATATGGCGAGATGTTTCCACACTTTTGTTGCAAAGTCTGAAAATCCACTCCTCCCAAGGAATTCCCCTTCAAGTAGCTACGTGGACTTTACTAAAAATGTCTTGTTGGGAATAAAGTGTATATCGGTGCAACTTTACCAAGTGATCCAATGATTGGATACAATCATAGAATCTTGATTTCTTTTCAGATTTGGACACGCATAAGGCTTGCACAGACTCCGGCAAGCCAGGCAGGCCGATGTCTATACAACGTCGATGAACCAGGCTCTCCATGTCACTAAACCACATACTACCAGTGCACCTACTCATATACCCCACTGTAAGACTTGAAAGTGAACCATCCTGAGGCCTACCATATCGTATTTACGCCCAGAATTTACAGACTAACATTTTCCATAATGAAATTAGAGACTGCAGGCCCAGTTCTAATTTAATAGCCTCTACCAGTACAGCCATGTGGGAGACCAAGCAAGGAGCGTAACATTTTAGCCTCTAATTTGGTTAGCCAGGTAACTGCCTTCTCTGGGAATACTTCCAAGGCATATAAGATGCTAGGAATTATATGATATGATATGATATGGCATTTATAACGCGCCTATACACAAGTGTTTCAAGGCGCAAAAATAGATACCCTACACGCGTTAATCTTGGCCTCAATGGAATGGCTCCCATAGCCATCGATAATGTTTCTAATAGACAGCCATCTATGCCGGGCCTTCAAAGGAGTAACGTCTGCTAAATAGGTTAAGGAAGGTGTAGCATTGATGCAGATGCCTAAATAGTTGTATTATTTGATTTGTTCCAATCGAGTTCCACCCAAATTACAATTAAAGGATGGCCTACCATATGCCCGTTTGTCTATTGTCATAATCCTAGTCTTGAGGGCGTTAGAGCAGAGGCGATTTACACCAGCAAATTGATGTAATGCATTTAAAGAGTGTTACAGACCCACATCCGTTTGATCTAATATGACTCTATCATCCGCATAAGTTACACAGTGATTGTGTTCGCTGCCATAATCAGGTGGATGATTGTGAACAATCTTCAAGACCAGGACAAGGTCAGCAATGTAAAGATTGAATAGCAGGGGGGTGAAAACACACCCCTGCTTAAGGCCCCTGTTGGTAGGAAACGTCTTGGAAAGCAAGCCTTGCTGGGACAACCTAACCTGACATATGTGTTACAAGGTAATCATTTATTGAAATATAATAATGAGGGCTCAATACCCCATCTTTCCAGTTGTTCCCATAGTCTGTATTTTGTAACACTGTTAAACGCAGCACTGTAATCCACAAAGCACATATAGTGCAGTTGAGTGTTTGTGGCATTGGAGCAACTTACTTTCCCCTGCCTGACAGACCGGAGTCTGTTTTCACTTGTGACTGTTTTGCTAGAGGCTGTTG